>NW_006160088.1:2893990-2919501 GCF_000334495.1 Tupaia belangeri chinensis | reverse complement strand
CTTTCCCTCTCTGGTCAAATTAAACTAAACAAATAAAATTAAATTAAATAATTCTTTAAGAAAGTAATAATCATTCCTTGAGCGTAAGGACCTAAATTTGCCTGCAAAGCTCTAAGCTCTTTGACATACCTTCCCTCCTGCACTGAGGCATAGTGGCGGGTGAAACAGACACCCTCTCTCCTCCACACGGGCTCGTCCACTCATGTCCTTGATAGACAAATGCGAGTCACATTTCCTGCCTGTGACGGGCTGGCGGTGGCACCCCTTATCACCCGTATTTTCATTCTTCAAGATGCAGAAGTTAGAATCTCAGATCTGCTTCTTCTAGGTCCTAAGAGAAGACATTTCTTTTTTTTTTTTTTTTTTGAGAGATTTTCACTATAGGGCGCGTGCGCTCTCCAGACAGAGAGAGACGTAGAGACCGAAAGCGAAAGCGAGAAACCCCAGGGGGGGGGGGATGGCCACGCCGCAATCCCTTCTCCTCCATTCTCCTCTCAGGATCTTGGGCACTCATGCACATGCGCCCAGTGTGAGTTTTAAGCCGCCAGGTCCGGGACGCAAACCGTGGTTGACTACGTGGGAGTCCGGCGACATAGCCATTACGCTAACTGCTGGTTCCCAGAGAAGACATTTCTAGCCAGCTCAGGAAAATATTCTATCTTGTCATTTTGGTTCCTTCTTACCCTGATCACTAATTACCCATTTTAAAAGTGTTGTGCTGAGTCCTCTTTGGGCCTTGTGTTAAGGACTGTGTTTCTCTGAGAGCCGTGCTTAGAGTCCGCATTTTCAAGACAGGGTGTGAGAAAGAAAGAATTTATTCAGCTTTAACTGTGCACTTCATGCCAGGGCATGCCATGCTCGAAAGCCGCATGAGTAAGAGACTTTGCCCTTGAAGGCGACTGTCACATAATTACGAAAGGATGTCAGAACTGCTCTGTCAGGGACAGGGAGGCCGGCAAGCGGCGTGGTGATTGGGGTGCTGGGTTCCCACATGGCCGACTGTGGTTCAAGTCCCAGACCCGGAGGCTTGCTTTCTCACTTTTCCTCTCTCTCACTCTGTCCCTCTCTGGTCAAATTTAAATAAATGAATTTAAATAAAAACAATTATTAGGAAAAAGAACCACTCTGTGGGAACACAGAAGTGAAAGGTTTACATGTGACTTTTGTGGGAAACCTAATCTGTCAGTAATTCTCTCTCAAAATTGTAACATTAAGATGAGTCTGGATTATGTGGAAGTCAGATTTGGCGACCCCTATCCAAACAAACAAACAAACAAACAAGGGACCAGCAGTTAGCGTAATGGCTATGTCGCTGGACTCCCACGTAGTTGACCGCGGTTCGCGTCCTGGACCCGGTGGCTTAAAACTCATGCCGGGCGCGTGTGCGTGCGTGCCCAAGATCCCGAGAGGAGAATGGAGGAGAAGGGATTGCGATGTGGCCATCTCCCCTGGGGGGTGATTTCTCGCTTTCTGTCTCTGTCTGTCTGGTGAGCACATGCTCCCTATAGCAAAAAAAAGAAACTCTCCAAAAAAAAAAAAGTAAGGGGTCCAGGGGCCCTTGTGCGTGACAGAGCCTGTACCAAAGACTCCTTACTCCCCAGGAGGTGGCTGCTATTTTCCATGTGGCTCCAGCAAACCCAGCTGTTTGGTGTCCCAGCCCTTAGCTGGTCAGAAAAGCAACTGAGGAAGGACTGGAGTGGTCACGTGAGCAGGGCCACGGGGTGCTGCTCAGAGTGGGGGGCAGCTACGAGTGCAGCCAGGTGCTCAGGGAGACAGACTCCAAACCACAGGGCTGGGAGGTTTGTGAGCCACGCAGGACAGCTGTGTGTCGGGAGGTGCCGAGGGCCGGGGAGCCTGTTCTGTCCCAGAGGCCCCCCACAGTCGCTGTCTTTGCCTCAGGAAGGTGTAGTAGGAAAATGGACGAAACACTTCGATTTTCAACAAAATGGCTGACATATGCCAACCGCATTTTCTGTTTGCTTCTTGAAAGATTTGAATTTTTTGTTCCCATGGAAGAAGTCATGAAGAGGTCGCTAGATGTCGCGGTGAAGAACAGCAGGCCCCTTGGCTCCCACAGAAGAAAGGAGCTGGGGAAGGTGAGTACAAAGGGCTCGTGCCGGAGAGTCTGCGGGACCGCCCTGTTACTAAAACCTGCCCCAGTGACGGTGCAGTCTCATTGGGAGATCGGTCTCTTTTTTTGTTTGTTTGTTTCTTTTTTTTTTGTTTCTTTCTTGCCTTTTTTTTTTTTTTTGGAGAGGTTTTTTTGCTATAGGGCGCGTGCACTGGCCAGACAGACAGAGAGAGACAGAGAGACAGAAAGCGAGAAATCACCCCCCAGGGGGGATGACCACGCCGCAATCCCTTCTCCTCCATTCTCATCTCGGGATCTTGGGCACGCATGCACACGCGCCCGGCGTGCGTTTTAAGCCACCGGGTCCGGGACGCGAACCGCGGTCGACTACGTGGGAATCCAGAGACATAGCCATTACGCTAACTGCCGGTTCCTGGAGAAGGGTCTCTTTTTAATATTCTTTTTTTTTTTTTTAATTCTCAAAGGGTACATGTGCTCCTCAGAGGGAGAAAGCGCCCCCTGTAGGGTGTGGTCACACTGCAAGCCCTTTCCCTCCATCTCTCCACTCCCTGGCGTTTGGGGCACGCACACACCCACGCATGGAGCGTTTCAAGCCCCTGGGACTCACAGCACAGTCAGCCATGTGGGACCCAGCTCCCTTAAGCACTAGGTTATGGGGCCAGCAGTTTTTAAAAAAATTTTTTTAAACTAAAGAATTTAAAAGTATAAGTTAGTAGATAAACCTTATCTTAACAAAGTTAGGAATTGAAATTCATCATTTTACAAGTATTGGAACATCTCCTATGGTATCATCTTTTTTTTTTTTTTTTTTTTTTTTTAATTGCCAGAGGGTAGCGGTTTACTGAGTAGAGAGGGTACTTCATAGGCGGCCATGGTCCTACCGCGATCCTCTTCCCTCCATTTCTTTGTCCTGTCAGGATTGTGGACATGTACACATATGCACTGGCATGTTTTTCAGACCAGCGAGGCCAGGACTCAGTGTGGTCGGCCATGTGGGACGTGCCTCCCACTGCAGTGTTTAACCCTGTACTCCGGGCTGGCCCTAGGTGTTGCTGACAGCCACAGCGCCGTGGGAAGCGTCGATCTCGTTAGGTCGAGAGTTTTGTGGTGATGGCAAATAATCTAACAAAAGTGAAGGAATTATGATTCCCAGAAAAATGCCGAAGAGATGACAAAATATATAATACTTTATGGTTGTTTATATATTAATACACACCGTATGCTCATCTTTTTAAAAAATTTTGTCAGAGGGCACATGCACTCACTAGAGGGCGAGGGAAAGGGATGAAGCATCCCCCTGTAGGGGACAGTCACATGGCAATCCCTTAGCCTCCGTCTCTCCCTCCTGGAATTTCAGGCACGCGCACACACCCCTAGTTTGTTTTCCAAGCTGCTGAGTCTGGGACTCAAACCACGCAGGCAGCCATGTGGGATCCAGCCGCCTTCACCCACACCCCCAGCGGGCTTCCTCGTATTCATCTTTTTAACGCCTACTTCTGTGACGTTGATGGGCTCCCCCTTTGCACCGCCGAGACAATCCTCTTTCTATAATATTCATAAACTTTAAAAGGAAAACAACTGAATAGCCTTGAATTCTTGAAGTAGAACTCCACACAGCAGTTTGCCCTCCCCAGGACGCCGAGGGTGGCGCTGGCCCTCTGGACTGACTCCATGCTGAAAGCCCAAGGAAAAAGAGCCCCCCGCTCCAGCCCCGAAAGCCAAGGAGACCCCTTTGTGATGGGTTCAGTTCATCCCAGTGCGTCTCCATTCAATGCAGTGTTTTGGGCGGGAACTAATTATTTGTAATCATTTAGGTCCTGATCGACTTATCAAAAGAAGATCTGATTAGGGGCTTCTCGCAATGGTAAGTGTACCCTTTCACTTTGTCCCTGTTAGTCTGCGGTTCGAGACACCGCCTCAGACAGCTGCCGTGTTCCCTCCCGAGTTCTTTGGTGCGGTTTGACCAGCAGATTGCATAATGACTACATTGCTGGACCCCCATGTAGTCAACCGCAGTTCAAGTCCCAGATACGGTGGCTTAAAGCTCACTCTGGCCACGTGTGCATGCGTGCCTAAAATCCTGAGAAGCGAATGAACTGCAGTGCGGCCATCTCCCGGGGGTGGGGTGGGGGGCTGATTTCTCGCTTTTTGTCTCTCTAGCAACCACACACTCCCTATAGCAAAAATCTCTCTTGAAAAGGGGGGAGGGCAGATTAACACCTTCACTTACGGCTTTACTGTCGGCAGGCCTCACTTCCTAAAGGACTCTGTCAACCTAGCCTTAACCCTGGCTGGCCAGCTTAGAGATGGGCTTGCTGGTCCCACAGAGGCCCAGGCAGCTTGTCCTGTCACTGCCATGACACGCTCCATTGCTAACCTCAGCCCAAACCTGACTGCCTTGCAGGTACCAGCTGACCGCAGACGGGCAGCCCAGGAGCTGACGATGGGCAGTTTCCCTCCTCGTGTTGAAGTGCACGCGTGTACTGCGTCGTCGCTAACTCCCAAAGCCGTGTGCGGAAGACAGACACGTGCCTCCTGCGTGAACGTTAACTGCATGCATGACCGGATGGTATCGGGAAGTTGTGTGGGGGGGGAGCCGCTTTCTCCTGGTTGGACTGTGGTGTTCAAACCCAGAAAGTGCAGTGTTCGCGCCTAGTGGGTTTTCTAAGCCTCTGGTGAGCCTTCACTTTTGGTAGGTAGTTACATACCGTCCGATTTAGGGCTTGCCCCATTGTCTGCCCCAGAAAGCGCCCAGTCTCTGCCGCAGGGGTCAGAGCTCGGGGAGGTCTGTTTCTGGAGCAGCTAACGGTATTCCTGGGCTGGGAATGACCCAGGAGGGCACGTCTCAGAAGTGTGAACCGATTCCAAACTGCCCAGAGCCACACTGCTGAAGGCCTTCTGGCGGCCACCTGTGGTACTCGTGTGCCTAGAGATTTGTTCCTATATCTGATTTACAGCCCAAAGGTATTTCTCCAAAAGCAACAATGCTACAGTGATTCTCTTAGACAGCCTGGGTTAGGAAACACTCCAGCTCCTGGCTGCCCTCAGCCCACGGTATTATCGCCGTCGGAAAACGTAAGCCACAGCCACACCCCAACCCACGTCTACCTCTGAGCTCACAGCAGAGCACCGGGCCTGCCAGGGAGGACAGGGCCCTTTCGGTACCTGGCTTAGCCACGTCTGGGAATTCTGTTCCGTTTACTTAAGAGACGGCTGGTTCACCTCCGTGATATGTTAAAAGCAAAATATGTCAGCTGTACACACAAGTGCCTCTTTGCATTTCAAACTGTGGAAGACAGAGTAGACTTTGTGCTGACGTCCCTGGAGCTGCTGTCACGTCCGCGT
This sequence comes from Tupaia belangeri chinensis, assembly GCF_000334495.1. NCBI lineage: Eukaryota > Metazoa > Chordata > Mammalia > Scandentia > Tupaiidae > Tupaia > Tupaia belangeri. Next base: position 2,914,064 of record NW_006160088.1, on the reverse strand, counting down.
GCTCGTCTCTGACCCACTCGGCAGCCCCCCGCCGTGACCGCCGCCCCCACTGCCGCCTTTCTGAGGGGCGGCGACGTGCTGAGTGGGGTTTCACCACGTGCCGCTCACTTGCTCGCTGTCTGTGATTACCTGTAGGGTCAAAGCCAACGTCTTCCTTTGCCTCAGTCGTGACCCGGTCTCCGGTTTGTTACGTCATTGAGCTGCAGGTGCTCTGTTCCAGAACAGTCCAGATACCGCGCCTGCCCTGTCTGCTCAGACCCGACTCACCTCCTAAAGGCCATCTCTTCCATGAAGGCAGTCCTTCCTGAAACGGCCTGTCCCCTCCACGTGGACACTCCCTGCCGGGTCTGTGCATTTCCGCCTCACAGTGCCTTGCCCTGTAATCACTTTTTTATTTTTATTTTTTTTGGACAGGTTTCTTTTTTTACTATAGAGCAAGTGCGTTCGCCAGAAAGAGAGAGAGAGAAAGCGAGAAATCACCCCCCAAGGGGGATGGCCACGCCGCAATCCTTTCTCCTCCATTCTCCTCTCACGATCTTGGGCACGCACGCACATGCGCCTGGCGTGAATTTAAGCCACCGGGTCTGGGACTTGAACTGCGGTCGACTACATGGGAGTCCAGCGACATAGCCATTACACTAACTGCTGGTCCCACTTGTAATCACATTTTAAAAAGCAAAGCAGGTGTCTGCACAGGTCATATGCCCAGGAGCTGTGTGTGTTGGGTCTGGTGGTCAGTGTCTCCGTTTACTGTCCAGATGGGCTGTAAGCTACTTAAACCCTCACCACCCAGGACTGCGGAGCGCATGGAAGGTACATAATAAAGCGTTTCCGAGGTGTGCATTCGAATGACGAGCTCTCAGAATGATCTCTGTCCCCTACCTCATGATGACGCTGTACTGCTCCCGGCACTAACCCTGGGAGTGGTTAGCTCGAGAGAAGAATCGGGACGCATCGTCGGACATCCTGAAACCAGCCACCCTCAAACAGCTGCTCATCCAGACGGCGGGCGAGTGGCAGTACCATCCTCTGCCCAACACAGAGAAGGCCCGGACAGGCCACGAACATGGCCAGTGAAAAAGGGACGCAGGTGAAGCAAGCTCCGTGATGGTCCCGAGGGAGACGAAGCAGGGCGTGAGCGGCGTGCGGAAGGGAACCGGTCTGCAGGACCGCGGCGCTGAGGAGCCCAAGACGTTTTCTGACATCAGAAAACACTGGCGGTGCCAACAACGTGATGGATAGGTGGCATCGGTGGGTGGGAACAGCCCACGAATCTGCCCTGCAGGGACAGGGTCTGAAGTCGCACACCATGAAGGGGATGGAGAAACCCTAGGACCTGAAAAGGAGGGTCCCAGTTCCCACGTGGGAACCCTGTGAGGCCCGGAGGAAGGCAGCCACGACGCTGGTCCTCAGGGCTGCCACTCACACCGGGCCACTGCGGGGACAGCCATCATCCAGGGGAGCTCAGTGGCACACACTGTGAAGCAGACACCAAGTGAAACAGACATAAACACGAAGCACGTGGGACCATCAAACTGCAAAAGGGCCACACGACGGAACATGTACCGTTAGTGCAAAAGTAGGTGTGGGAAGCGAGACCATCCGTCGTCGCCGGCAAGCCCGGGCAGGTGACCGAGGTCGTCCCACGGGTTCAGTCACAGTGCAGCTAACGTGTGAGACCGGCAGCCAGGAGGGGACAGCTAGACTCCTTCCAGAGTTAAAGGCGCCCTAATTTCTTTTAAAAATAGAAAACGTGCGTGCATCAGGTACTGATTTGTTCTCAGCTCCGTATGGACACACCCTTGGAGCAGGAGGTCCGACTTCGCCAGTGCAGGGCCGTGGGAGGGCACGCAGGGCTGGGGGGCCTCTGCTCCCACAGGGGTATGGCTCCCACCGACTCTCACGCGAGTCCTGAGTCTGTGCCGACTCTGCTCCCAGGCCCTGCCGCAGCCCGGCCTTCCATTTCAGCAGCAGACGGCTCCCTCCGGCAAGTTTCCCGGCCACAGTGGGCTGCGTGTCCTGACAGCCAAGCCTCCCTCCAGAGGTCGGCATCTCAGCCTGCGGGGACGGGATCATCTGAGCTCCTTTCCTGGTCACTCTGCCTTGGCCCTGGGGGTGGCTGGTGGAATCTTTCTGAAGTTCCTACTCTACAACTGTGGCCTTAACCGCTACACTACCCATCAGCCCCTCTGTTTAAATATTCATTGCAGGACCAGCAGATGGCGTAATGGTTATGTCACCAGACTCCCAGGTAGCCAACCATGGTTCAAGTCTCAGACCTGGAGGCTTAAGACTCACGCCAGGTGTGTGTGTATGCCCAAGATCCCAAGAGAAGAATGGAGAAGGGACTGCGTGTGGCAGGCCCTCAGGGGGTGATTTCTCGCTTTCTGTCTCTCTCTCTCCAGTGAGCGCATATGCCCTATAGCAAAAATCTCTCTAAAAGTAAATAAATATTAATTGCAGCAGATTCATATGAAGAACAAGCTGCTCCTATCACCACTTCCACTCAACACCCATGTAGTAAAGAAAAAAAAACAGGTGTATCAGCCAAAACTACTGATGGAAGCAGATGATAAGATCATAAATCCAAAATAATCGAAATTGCTAGAATTAATCAGAAATATTTTAGCAAAGTTGCTAAATACAAGGTAAATATATAAAGAAAAAAATCAATTATAGTTCTTTGCTCCCTCAACAGTTAGAATTTAACTATTTAAATTTTTTTTTTGCTATAGGGCATGTGCGCTGGCCAGAAGGACACAAAGGAAGAAATCACACACACGCACACACGCACACACGCACACACACACACACCCAGGGAGGATGGCCCTGCTGCAATCCTTCCTCTATTCTCCTCTCAGAATTTTGGGCAAGTACACACATGGGCCTGGCCTGAGTTTCAAGCCTCCAGGCCCAGGACTTGAACCACAGTTGGCCACAGTGGGAGTCCAACAACATAACCATTACACCATCTGCTAATTCCTAGAAATGAAATTTTCAGAAAATAATTTATAAATGCATGAAATACTAAATACTATATAATACACTCACCACTATCACCTACAGAAAAATCGTATACAACTTTTCAAAGAGGGATGGTCCATAATCTAGAGGCGGGGGGGGGGGGGCTGCATCCCACATGGGCTGACGGTGGTTTGAATCCCAGCCCCAGTGGCTTGGGAAACATGCTGGGCACATGTGTATGTGTGCCTTAAACACTGACTAGCTGGGAAATGGAGAAGAGATTGTGACGTGACCATGCCCCGTTGAGGGTGCTTTGTCCCTCTCTGGTGAGTACACATGCCCTCTGGCAATTAAGACTAAAATGACGACCACAGATAATATAGAGTTAATGTAAACCTAAACAAATGTAGGACTATGTCACGTTCGAGGTTGGGAGACAACGTAGTTGCCGGTTCTCCCCAAATCTGTTTAATGACAGCCCAATAAAAACCCTAACAGGTGGTGTGTGTAACAAGCAGATTCAAATACAAAGGGCGGAAGCCTTCAGCTGGAACCAGTTCTATTTTAGGGTTGTAACAACCAGGATGGGGCAGCACTAGTGCAGAGAGACCTGGGCCTAAAGAACAGACCCCTCACAGATTGTTTATGACGTGCGGCACTGCGTGAAGGGAAACGGTAGCCTTTTCGATAAATGGTGCCGGGACAACTGGATATCCATGTGGGGAAATACGAAAGGTCCTTGGCTCAAACCACATTCAGAAATCGACTCCAGGTATATTTGACGAAATGGAAGGACAGAACTACACAGCTGCCAGACAACACAGAGTAACTGCGGTGTGTGACTAGGGCGAGATTTCCTAAGACACACCACCATAAAGGAAAAGACCACACATCTCTGGATTAAAATGAGATTCTTTTGTTCACAAACAGAAACTATAGAGAAATGGAAAAGGCCAGAGAATGAAGACATCTGCTACACACGCAGCTGTCACATGGCTCAGGTCCGTAAGAGATACAGAAAAACGCATGGTGACTCCCATGGCTCGATAAATTGTTGCCGAGCACTAAGAAACGGAGACTCCAATAGCGGAACGGGCAAACACGAGCGCTTCAAGCGAGAAACACAAATGGCCAGTTAACAGAGGCGACGCTTCATTCATAATCGGGGAAGTACGTGTTACCAACGCAGGAACTGCTCCGTTCCTAGGCTGGCAAAAAGGACGTAGAAAAAAGGAAATCTCATGAATGTGCTGCTAGGCGCATAAAATTGGGAGGTTGGCAGGTGGTGTGGTGGTTAAGAGCACTGGATTCACACATGGCCAACTGCGGTTCGAGTCCCAGACCCGGCGGTTTTGCTTTCTAACTTTCCTTCTCTCTTGCTGTCCCTCTCTGGTCAAATTTAACGTTTAAATTAAAAAAAAAAAAATTGTAAAATTGGTACAGTCACTTTGGAAAGTAGTTTGACATTTTCTTATAAAGTTGAAGATGCACATTCCTTGTCAAATTCACCACCCTGCAAACTCGAGGCTCCGTGTTCCACAGAACACTCCCTGCACTGCGTGGCCTGTGTGGCTATACACAGAAGTGTTTCCTCCTATGGCTCAGCAACTTAAATTCTGAATATATGCAAGGGGACTTCAAAAAGTCCAAAAAAATGGAATTTAAAGTATAAGTGTCTGGTGCCAACAGATGGTGTAGTGGTTACATCGCTGGATTCTCACATGGTCAGCCGCGGTTGGAGTCCCAGACCCGGTGGCTTGAAACTCATGCCAGGCATGTGTGCGTGTGCATTTAAGATTATGGGAGAAGAGCGGAGGAGAAAGGACTGCGGTGTGGCCATTCCCCTTCCCCTCTCACTGTCTCTGCAACAAGCACACCCTAAGGCAAAAACCTCTAAAAAAAATAGTACAAGTTTCTTTCAGTGCAGAATTTTTCTTAAGAATTATTTTTTATTTAACTTTATTTTAATTTGACCAGAGAGGGACAGAGAGAGAGAAAGAGAAAAAGAGAGGGAAAGTAAAGCAAGCCACCAGGTCCGAGACTCAAACCATGGTCAGCCATGTAGGAGTCCAGCACCCTGAACCATCACACAACCTCCCAGTGCCCAGTGAAAAAACACTTTTTTCCCACATGAAAAAAAAAATTTTTGACAGGTTTTTGCTATAGGGCAGAAAGACAGAGACAGACAGAGAGACAGAAAGCGAGAAATCACTCCCCAGGGGGGATGGCCACACCACAATCCCTTCTCCATTCTCCTAGGGATCTTGGGCACGCAATGACACACGCCTGGCATGAGTTTAAGCCACCGGGTCCGAGACTCGAACCGCGGTCGACTACATGGGAGTTCAGTGACGTAGTCATTACGCTAACTGCTGGTCCCTCCACATGAAAATTTTTGAGTTTATTAATCGTCTCATGAAAAATCCACACAATCACCGCAGATAGTCATTGCAGAATCTTTCCGCCATCGACTTTTGGCCAGCACCAACGTGGGCCTTTGCAGTCCTCCTGACTTTCTTCATTCTGTTCTCACGTTCTTTTCGCTGTTTTCTTGACTTCTTTTTCTTCTCATAAAGGCCAAGTCTTGCAAAGTCTATGTTTGGGTCCACTTTTCTTCATATAATCCAAAGAATCGTAAATCACACCAAAGCCAGTAGTCTCGCCACCACCAACATGGGTTCTGAACCAATACAGAATGCCATCTGGTGTGGTCTTGTACATCCTTGCTAGTTTTTCCCAAATTTCCATCTTAGGTGCTGTTGCCTTCCAGGGGTGAAGGACATCAGTGACCATTTGTCTCCTCTGAAGTGGTTGGTCATGAATTTCCTGGTTTGGTTAGTTACTGTGTCATTCATGATGGCGGAACACTGGGAGGAAAAGAGCCCCCAGTGCAAATTTTTTGAAGCACGTGAAGATTTTGAAAACCCCTTATATTCTTTTTAATATTTATTTTAATGATTTATTTTAGAGGTTTTTGCCTTAGGATGCATGAGAGAGAAACAGACAGTGAGAGGGAAAGTGAGAAATCACCCCCAGGGGGGATGGCCACACTACAATCCTTCTCCATTCTCCTCCCGGGATCTTGGGCACGCACATGCACATACCCTGCATGAGTTTCAAGGCACTGCGTGCAGGTTTGAACCACAGTCGGCCATGCGGAAGTTCAGCAATACAACCGCTATGTCTTCTGCTGGCCCCTATTTATTTCATTTTAGTTACTTTTTAACTGAAACAGAGAAAGTAAGCTGCCAGGTTTACTGGAACCACAGTAGGCCAAGTGGGAGTCCTGCCCATTCATCACTACGCCACCTGCCAGCCCTGACCCCTTGTATTCTAAATAGCTTGCACACTGACGTGTTGACAGCGGTACTGTTCACAATAGCCAAGAACTGCAAACTACCCAATGAAAAGAGATGACCCAGAATTGACAGCAATGTGGGTGCACAGTACAAACATAATCTTGAACAAAAAAATGGGGTGCATGCACACACACCTGGTGTTTTTCAAGCCACTGGGCCAGGATTTGAGCCACACAGCCATGAAGTATTGAGCTCCCTTCACCGACAGGCCACAGGGCTGGCCCCGTGGCAGTTTTATTTGTAGTAGTAAAAAACTGAAGAACCCAAATTCCCATCAAGGGGTAAATGAATATACCATAATGTAAACACTATACAGCAATAAAAAGGAACGGACTGTTATACGTGCAACATGTAAAAGTCTCCGAAGAGTTATGCCAAGTGAGAATGCCAGACAAAAAAGAGATACATGATTCCCTTTATGTAACATCTATAAAATGCCTATCAATCTATACTGACAGAAACGGGAAGAATTCTTGCCTAATGATGGGAGAGGGTGGGCAAGGATTAACAAGGCAGAGAAGACTTTTTTTTTTTTGAGAGATTTTTTCACTATAGGGCATGTGCGCTCGCCAGACAGGCAGAGAGAGACATTAGAGACAGAAAGCAAGAAATCACCCCCCAGGGGGGATGGTCACGCCGCAATCCCTTCTCCATTCTCCTCTCGGGATCTTGGGCATGCACGCACACGCGCCCGGCGTGAGTTTTAAGCCACCGGGTCCGGGATGCAAACCGTGGTTGACTACATGGGAGTCCAGCGACATAGCCATTACGCTAACTGCTGGTTCCCAAGGCAGAGAAGACTTTGGCAGTGAGAGTTGTGTGCGTCATTTCAGTTGCGTGTGATGGTTTACAGCTGTGTGAGAGCTTATCCAATTGTATGCATTACGCTGTTACATCAATTATTCATCAATAAACCTTTAAAAACCAATCTTTTGTCTAAGTATTTATACTTAAATACTGCTAAACAATACTTGCAATGTTTTCTCCTTTATATTTTAAATAATTAAAATTAAATAAAAGTAGATTCAATAGGTCTACTTATTAAAGGGGGGGAGGAGTAGCCCAAAGTGGCTTACACGTCAGGATGTGAGGCAGAACGCTGGTCCCTTAGGAAATGAGACCGGATTGTGAGTAGAGGGTAAGTGGCAGGCAGCAAGAAAATATTCTGACAAAACACAGCAAGGGTGAGCCAGTCGCCCAAAAAAGGCTTAGTCTAGGAAGAGAGTACGATTCACTATTTGCAATATAAATAAGCCAGTAAGGACACTTATATTTGGAAAATCTTTATAAAAATTTTATTTGCAATCTCATGTTCTTTAAAAAAAAAATAAAGCATGCAATACATCGAAATTGAGGGGAAAAAAAGCGGTACTTCTTTATGAGAGACTTCTATACACTCATTTATTTTACCCCATGATTCATTTCCTACCCTGAAACAACGATAAAACATTTTGGCTTTTTTTCACTCCTGCTTTGAAAGGGCACTGCCACAAGAGCTCTTCCCTGCCAGAAAGAGGTGGCTTCCCACTGCTGGATGGGGCCAGTGGCGCTCATCTGCCCTGGCCCAGGGGTCACCAAACCCGGGACTCAAAGGCCGCCTTTCTCTTGCGATCTCTGTCTCTGGGCTTCTCTTTTACTCACAAACTCCACTTTAAAACAGCTTGGATTTTAAGCACTCAAGAACTGCTTAAGAAATAATTAAGGGATCTAAAGTTCAATTAATTTAGTGACTATTTTCTGTATAGGACTCTCTAAAGCTAATTTAAAAAGTATATGTACAGAACAACCCAATACTAAGAAGGGGATGAATTCCGGGAGCAAATGCATTTTATAAGCTTTGTCTCAAAATAAGATCAATCCTACAAAGAACTTATAATATTAAAAAATGCAATTTACACAGTAAAAAGGATCTGATTTGTTTTCAGTAGGAAAGTACTTTTAATTTCTTTACAGCTGGTACAATGGCATCCAAGTCATCAATTTCTGGAATAGAAAAACAAGAAGAGCGATGAGCTCAGATGAAATGAAAACCTCTGCAAATGCAAGCCTCAGACCTGCACCCGGTGCTTCTGTGCACGGGGAGTCTCCTTTCCAATAGTGACGGAAGGCCGCCGGTCCAGGGGCTGGTGCTTCACGGAGCATCTGCTTATAAAAGCTGCCACTTTTTTTTTGGTATCATATACAATTTCTTTTTTTCGGTTTTGCCTACATTCTACGGCAGAGACTGAAGAATGAGAAGATATACTAGTAGGGAGAGCAAATGTAGGTAACAGAGACTGTACCGGGGTGAGTAGTGGGAGAGGCTCGAGGAAAAAGCATTCAGCAGACACTAGAATACAAGGTTCTTTGTTGAAAATGGCATGTGTGGTAACTTCCCTGATCTGATTATCACATACCACATGCATGCTTTGAAAAAACATACTCTATGCAGTTAAGAGGTACAACAAATGAAATGTAAATAAATTATAAAACGTAAACTTTTTTTTTGAGAGGTTTTTGCTATAGGGCGCATGCGCTCGCCAGAAAGACAGAGAGAGACAGAGAGACAGAAAGCGAGAAATCACCCCCCAGGGGGATGGCCACGCCGCAATCCCTTCTCCTCCGTTCTCCTCTCAGGATCTTGGGCATGCACACACACGTGCCTGGCGTGAGTTTAAGCCACCGGCTCCCGGACTCAAACCATGGTCGACCACATGGGAGTCCAGCGACATAGCAATTACACCAACTGCTGGTCCCCTAAAATGTAAACATTTTAAAATAAAAGCTACCACATACCTACAAGTGTCCTCTGACTGGTATTACCCTCAGCAGCAGCAGGCTCTTACCGACAAGTCCAAGTGCCACATTTATAAGACGCTGGTGCCACTTTGGCCCCGTGTAACTGCATGGCAGGCCTACATGGGGAAGTGCCAGGCAGAAACCCCTCTTTCCTGGGTCTCGGTCTGAGGACTTAGAGAATTCATCTCAGAACACAGTCTTGTCTTAATTCTCCTGGGAAGACTGTTGATTAGCTGCATCACTCTCAGGTCTACCTTTCAAGAAAACAGGCACCTGCCTAGGAAGAAGGGCGAGGCTCCTGAGCGGAATGAGCCTCAGGGGGATTACAGAGTCTAGCCTGGTCCAGCTCACCAGAAAAACCAGTTCCGGTTCTCCCCTGACGGGTTCTGAATTTAATTTCTTTCCTGAGACTATCTTATTCCAGCTAGCCTAAGTTATTGGGTGGTCAGAAAAGTCAGGATGTATTTTTCTGTGCAAAAATGCATCCTGACTTTTGTGATGACCCAATAGAATTCTCTAAGCTCCTGGCCACTGAGGAAGCAAAATCCTTCTCGTTATCCGGACCCCAGTCCTCCTGAAGGTGAGCCACAATGGCAGCTTCTCAGGTGCTTCCTCCTTTCTTGTTCTGCTAGGCCGCTCACAAACGCACCTCCTTTACATACAACACGCTCGCTTGGGCTCCCGCTCTCTCCATTGTGGATGGGCGGGAACTGGTGGTTCTCTCTGTAGCCTAAATACATGGCCCATGCTATCCCACAATTCACTGAGTGTTGTCACCTCCCTGCTTCAGGGGGCATGTCTGGATCCACGTGCAAAGCATGAAGACACGGGAGGAGACAGTGTAAGCAGACCTCCCCAGAGAGCGTGGTTCTTACCTTACACGGTACTAGACAAGTTATTCCCAGGTGCCCCGCTCTGAACCCACACCTAGTTTCTCACCCAATGAGAAACCTGCCTTAGAAATGACCCTCACAGAGCAGGACCTTGGCCGATAAGGGGATTTTCTCAACCCACTACTTGCATGAAACAAAGAAAAAACATATTTTTAAAAGTCACGATTATCACAGACAGCGCTATCTGCCTATCCGGTATTCGTACACCACTTTGTACCCAGATGCTAATGGCGTAGTAGTTAAAGAAAGCATGGTCGTGCTGAACAGATTAAAGTTCCCCGATGTTAAATATAATACTTAACTCTGGAATTTCAACGTTAACCAAAGCACAGAATGAATCTTCAGAGAAACATGGCTTTCTAAAGCAAATGATCTCAAATGAAACATGCCAAGTATTAATATCGGGGAGGAGGTTTCCGTAGGACTCTGAAGTGAGTGTAACCAGCACACCTGTCAACGTATGTATTCATAAGGGAATTTTGCTCCTTAAGTTAAGGGCCAACCCAAGCCAGTAGAATCATTATTCTATGAACTTAAGCTCTCAGGAGACTAAGCTACACACTCGCACAATTTCGTGACTCATGTGTCTTTCAAAGACAGAGTGTCACCGCATGGCGATCTTCCTGCCTGAGCCTTCCAGCTGAGACGACAGCCGTGCGCCAACGCTCCTGCCCCGTGCCTCCTCTCAAGTTTAACGTTCAAGTTATACTGTTGTCTCTGCAGATGTGTACTGTATTACTATTGCAGCCCAGCAGGTAGGTGCCCTCACAAAAAAGTGACAGAAAAGGGCCAGGTGACGGTGTAGTGTGATGTGGCGCTCTGAGACAGACCCAAATGGGAGGCTCCAGGCTCACCCTAGGGGCCCCCGAACTCCCTGGGGCACATGCTCACTGTTGGAGGCTGGCCGAGGCTGGGGGTGTCTGCAGCATCGGACCCTGCTGGGGTGCCTGTGTCTCTCTCCCTCTCTCTCTCACTCACGGAAAGAAGAAACAAACTTGGGGAAAAAGAGAGAAGAGGAAAAAGGGGAGTCTCCTCCAAGATCATAATTCTGCCAAGATCTCTCATTACGCAATGACAGGGCCAGGGTTACACTGGCCTGGCCACAGTCATGCCATTTCTCATGGTAAGGTCCCCGGTCAAAGGCAGGCTCTCTCTCCTTAAAGGGTCTCTGTTTCCCTGTTCTGTTCCTAACCGACTCGGAACGGTATGTTGGGGAAGTGTGCTCAGAACTATCTGTGGTTCTTAGGCACCTCCTACCAAACATTCAAGGTAGAAACGTTAATCCAGTGACTAAGGAACGCTGTTCATTCAAACCAACTGACATTTTAAAACTCAAAATTTAACCACCACCAATAGAGATCTTACCTAAGATTTCAAGTAGATCATTAGTAAATGCCTGAAACGCTGGGAAAAATTCCTCATGTTCTTCCAGCTTGTTGATAATGCTGTTTAAAAAATGCACAGTTTATTTAAAATTGCCAACAGACGGTTCCTACATCTGAGTGCACACAGGGGGTTAGGAATAGAACATTTTCAAAGAGGAGGAAGTTATACTAATTTAAATAAAAACTTAATGATCACTTACTATAATCCTTCCTTTCTGAGTTCTGTTCACCTAATATCACTTTTACAGAAAAATCAAAAGTATCCCCTATTTTCTCAGAATAAACATTTGTTAAATTTACATAACATTCTGGGGCCAGCAGATCATGTGGTGGTTGAGGCACTGGACTCCCATATGGCCAACTGTGGTTCAAGTCTCAGACCCGGTGGCTTGCTTTCTCACGTTTCCTCTCTCTCTCTCTCTCACATACATGTCCTATAGTGAATTAAAACAATAATAATAATAAAAATAATTCTTTTAAAAAATTTATATATAACATTTTAATGTGGGCAACATCCCATTTAGCTCAAAGGCCTCTTAGAGAAACTATACTTTTATATTATTTTCTAAAACAAATGAACTTTTGTGCCTAGAATCCTGTTAAACATTAAGCATCAATTGTCAGTAATTGTGGGAAAGGAGAAACAGATCAACAGTGAGACATATTCTTTTGAATTTTTAAAAAATAATTAACTTTATTTTGACCAGAGAGGGACAGAGTGAGAGAGAGAGAGGGAGAGAGGGCCTTTTTAAAAAAAAAAAAAAAATTTAAATGTTAGTTTTTTCTATAAGGGTATGTGCACTCACTGGAGGTGAGAATGAAGGAATGAGAAATCCCCCCCAGTGGGATAGCCATGCCCCCATTCCTTCTCCTCCAGTCCCCTCTCAGGATTTTGGGCATGTACACACAAGTGCCCAGCGTGCTTGGCAAGCCATTGGTCTGGGACTTGAACTGCACAGCTACGTGGGATCCAGCCACCTTAGCCACTGTCCCACCTCCTAGCTCCTATGTTCTAAAAACATCAAATATCAGAAGGTTCAAGTCTCATCTGTAAGGGTTCTTGAAATCTTGCAGAACATGTGGCATATGTGTGTTTCCCTTCTCCTATGTTACAGCACACAATCGGGGGCGGGGAAGGGAAAGGTGCTCTAAGTAGCTACGATCTTTTTTGGGGGGGGGAGAGATTTTTGCTATAGGGTGCGTGCAGTTGTCAGAGAGACAGAAAGTGAGAAATCACACCCCAGGGAGGATGGCCACGCCACGATCCTTTCTCCTCTCTGGATCTTGTGCACACATATACATGAGCCCTGCGTGAGTTTTAAGCCACTGGGTCCGCGACTCAAATCGTGGTCGACTACGTGAGAGTCCAGAGACATAACCATTACGCTATCTGCTGGTCCCAATGTGTCAGTATTTCTAAAAAAAAGTTAGGCTTTATATTAGAGAGGTCTAGTATTTTCAAAAACTCTTTAACATTTGTCTTCTAATCAAATCATCAATACACTGACAGGGATTATTTCGTGGTCTGTGCTAATGCTCTAAAACAGGACTTGATGAAGCACTCTGAACTCACATGAAGGTGCCAACAGATCCTTCTCCGCGTGTGATTCTCCCTGGGCACAGGCTTACCCTGGGAAGGTCCTGACCACCCTACGTAAACTCATGGGGCTCATCATTTATTTTTATCTTAAAAACTTGGCACTTTCTCCATCCCTAAGGGTGTGACGTTACTTGCGGTTGTAAAGTTATTTAAAAGGTATGATTCTAAACAGAGAAGGTAAATTTAACTTATGACATTTTCTAAGTCTTTAATCTTACCCCTCTAAGCATCCAGGTAATACCTGGTCTTAAGTACCTTTGTATTAAGCACTTTGTACTAAGTACCTTTGCATTAAGCACTTTGTATTAAGTACCTTTGTATTAAGCACTTTGTACTAAGCACTTTGTACTAAGTACCTTTGGAGGTCTTCAGGTCCTAATACCTGCTTAACCTGCTCGTTGACATCCTCGTTGATCAGCTTGCACAATTTCCCAACTGTGCTTACCAGCACACACAGTGAGGACGAACTATCTGCAAAAACAAAACACGAGTCTAGGCTGTTTTAAAAGAGAATTTCAAAGTGATTCCATCACATATCACGTTTTATTACGTTTCAGTTATCCTCAACTTTTTTTGAAGACATCCTCGTTGATCAGCTTGCACAATTTCCCAACTGTGCTTACCAGCACACACAGTGAGGACGAACTATCTGCAAAAACAAAACACGAGTCTAGGCTGTTTTAAAAGAGAATTTCAAAGTGATTCCATCACATATTATCACATATTTTACGTTTCAGTTATCCTCAACTTTTTTGAACTTTAAAATGTTTTCACATACTTTTTGTTAATTAGGAACCATTCTTAAATTGGAACCGAAAGTGATAAAGGGCCCTCACCTAACTCCAAGAGTTCCTGGAGGTTTCGCACAGCATTGCTCATCTCTCCAAGCCTGGTGTAAACTTCGTTCATTCGAGGGTAGACTCCGTTTAAAGAAGGCACATCGAACAGCTTTTGGAAATGAGCGACGATAGCTTGCAAAGTTTGAAAGTTTGGCATACTGCTGTCCTGTCCAAAAGAGAGGGTGAAAAAGAGACGTTCACATCGTAAAATAATCCCAAATCTTTCACAACCAACTTTAAAAGAGAAAGAAACCTAGAACAAGTATATCTATACCAAATTATCAATTTCTAAGATAAGAGCATATTAAAATGTGAACATCTAGGGGCTGGCAGGTAGTGTGATGGGTAGGGTGCTGGACTCCCACATGGCCGGTCGCGGTTCGAGCCCCGGCCCTGCTGCTGAGCACGTGCACCTGTTCTCGCTGTCTGGTGAGTGCACATGCCCTAGAGCAAATTAAAGATAATGATGAGAGAGAAAATTAAAATCAATCTTAAAAAAAGTAAACATTTGGGACCAGCAGTTAGCGTAATGGCTATGTCGCTGGACTCCCACGTAGTCGACCGTGGTTCGAGTCCCGGACCCAGTGGCTTAAACTCACGCCGGGCACGTGTGCATGCATGCCCAAGATCCTGAGAGGAGAATGGAGGAGAAGGGATTGCGGCGTGACCATCCCCCCTGGGGGGTGATTTCCTGCTTTCTGTCTCTCTGTCTCTCTCTGTCTGTCTGGCGAGCGCACGCGCCCTATAGCAAAAATCTCTCTCTCAAAAAAAGGTAAACATTTCCTAAGTACTCACCTTCTCCTTATTTTCAACTTCTTCCAACATGGTATCTACGATAAACAACAGATCTTCAACTTTGATACCTTCATTTTCATCCTGCTTCTTCAAATTATGCCAAGGCACCAATTCTGAAGACAGCATTTTCAAGGACTTATACAAATCCTTTAAAACAAAAGAAATGTGATACGATTCACTTAAGTACTTGCTACAGGAATACGAATACAATATAGCCAGGCAAATTAAAAAGTAATATGTTTCTATAACGATGATCAGTAGTTTCAAAAGAATTATTCTTGTTTAGAACAGGTCTGTTAAAATTAGGTTGGCTGAGGTAAATACGAGGCTTACAAAAAAATTATATATTGATTATCTTCAATCTGGATGCTCTGAGTAATTACATGTTGTCGTTAATGTTTTTAAGCAATTGTTTTGAATTACTGACACATAAAGAATAAGCTTATCCTTATATTTTGGTTCTTGATTTTTAAATTTATTTTACGGGTAGAGAGCACATGTGTGCATATGTGAGAGGGAGGAAGGGAGAAAAAGAGAGAGGCAAGCAGGCAGACAGACAGACAGACACACACACGCAGGCAGACACACACACACACACACACACACACACACCCTTACCAGGATCCAATCATACTGTGAATCCCTTCCCCCAGCCCTTCAGCTAGGCAGGATACGGGGCTCATGTCTCAAGCGGACAGGTGCTGTGGACTGTCAGGAGGAGGCTGGCCATGGTCTGAATTTTCATAACAGCTTTATGGAGATGTAATCGCACACTATCAAATTCCCCCCATTAAGAATTCAGTGGTCTTAATATTTTCACAGAGATGCACCAACATCACCCCTATCTAATTCCTGAACACAGTCACTTCCCGGAAAGATGTCCCACACGTACTCGCTGTCTTTCCACACTGCCCCAGCCCTCAGCCCCGACCACGGGTCTACTTTGTTCTTATGGAGTTGCCTACTCTGGTAATGTCACGTAAATGGATTTACACCATAAATGAGCCTCTTTTGTAACGGTCTTCTTTCATTGTTGAGACTCGTCCACGCTGTAACATGTATCCCTAGGCGATCTCCAACCGGTCTACTTGGCCTCCTCCAGCTCGCCATGTTGCCCGGATCTAGCTCGAACAGTGCACAGAGGGCGCGGCTGACTGGAGGGGCAGAGCTCGGAGACTGAGCCACCCGCAGGCACTCACTGAGCGGCTACTCTGTGCACTGCGCATGCTCGGCCCTTCGGAACACGTTGTCCAAAAGAAAAGTAATGCGAGCCTCAGTAATTCAAAGCCATCTAGTAGCCACATGATGAAAAGCAAAAACGAATCAGTGATACTCATTTTAATACTAGATTTAGCCCCAAAGATCCAAACAATCATTTCCATGTATGATCAATATTTTAACTTTTTTCCTTCTAATTCCAACGTATGTACTTATGGCACAGCTCCATTGGGGCTAGTCATATTTCCAATATCCAATAGCCACATTCACCTAGGGCTTCTGTATCCGTGAGTTCTAGAATACAAACAGAAGTGCAAGAAATGCCTCTTTTTCCTAACTTCTTTAGTCCTCCACTTATTTAATACTCAAGTAAGGCCCAGATTTCACACACATCGTGACACCTTGGATCTTTAATTCAGGAGGAAGGCAACATGGCAGTAAATTCCATGTCAAACGAGTGTTTGAACCAGTAAGTGCCGCTAGGATTCGGAAAACAGCAAATGACAGTATAAATAATACCTTTATTAACCAATGGTCCACCAACAAGGCACATTTATCAAGTGGTCCGCGGTAAAAGACACACCCAACCTGGGCCAGCCCTAGCACAGGGGCCTGAAGTGCTATGCGTACAAGCTGGGCCCTACACAGGGGACCACAGTTCGACTACCAGCCCCAGAGCCCATGCATGTGCCCGGGATCCTGAAGAGACAGAAACAGAAACAGGAAAGAGGACCGCGACGTGACCCATGCACACTGGGGCATTTCTTGTGAGTACACATACCTACCAACAATTAAAGACAAAAACGAGCAAACATTTAAAAACCAGCCCATTTTATACATTTTTGCTTGAGAATAAATAGAACGAAGGTAAGAAGAGAGCTACTCTGGTCTCCTTCGCAGTGGCAGGACATTTGTGATGCGGCCCCCCCAGCCAGTCCTGGGAAACCTAAGAGGGCTGCTAGGTTCCTCACGTTGCCGGCTGTGGGGATGCCGAAGGTCCACAAAGGCCCTCCCGGCCCGGGTAGCCGGCCTCCGAAACAACCCGGGTGCTGGGTGGGAAGGCTAGAGTGTCTGTAGATCGTCTTTCTTGGAAGGGGAGGGCAAAGGCAGAAGGGAAGAGGCAAAAGGCGGCTTGCTGTTTGCTTCTTCCTTTTCCTAGTCTTGTCTTTTTTCCTCTCTCTCTGATTTTCTCATTGTAATAAAATACACATACATAAAAATGTTCTATCTTAACCGCTTTAAGCGTAAGTCTAGCGTTGTTACATATGGTCATAATGTCACAGAGCCATCACTGCCATTCGTCTTACGTCACGTAAAACTGAAACCCTAAACCCACTGGAGTAATCCCCACTCCTCCCACCCACCAGCAGCCCCCACTGTACTGTCTGTCCCCGTGGTCCGGACCACTCTACGGGTCCCACATGCAGAATCACACAGTATCTGTCTTCTTTGTGACTGGCATTTCACTCAGCATAAGGTCCTCCTAATATTCATCCATGTTATAGGATGGATCGGCATTTTCTTCCTTGTTATGCAGGTAATAGTCCAAATACCATATTTTTTTTTTGAGAGGTTTTTGCTATAGGGTGCGTACGCTCGAGGGAAAGGCAGACACAGAGAGACAGAAAGTGAGAAATAACTCCCCAAGGGAGATGGTCACGCTGCAATCCCTTCTACTCCATTCTCCTCTTGGAATATTGGGCACGCATGCACATGCACCCGGACTGAGTTTAAGCCATCGGGTTCAGGACTCGAACCGCGGTCGACTACATGGGAGTCCAGCAACATAGCTATCATGCTAACTGCTGGTCCATACACACCATACTTTTATCCATTTTCTTCTTGAATCCATCCTTCTCTTTTTAGCCAAATCTAATCGAACGTGGGGAGAGCTAATCTGTGCAGATGGCTGTCCCAGACCGAGAGGCTGCTGTTATAAACAACCTTTCTTACATGAGGCCTCAAAGACTCTTACACGGTCTCTCAGTTTGGACCCTCAACTGTCGTATGAAGAGTGGAAGCGCTGCCTAACACCCATGAGTCACTTCGATGGCAGAGGTAGTTCTAAGTTAGTTAACTGAGTTAGTTAACTAAGTCTAACTAGTTCTAACCAAGTTCCTCATGGCTGTCCTTAGAATATTCTAATTATAAAAGTAATTCCTTGCCTCCTTTTACTCAGGAAACAATACAGTAGCAAGAACTCGCCACCACTGCCAAGGCTTTCTCAGGGCAATAATCAGAGAGATCGATCTCTCTCTTCAGAATATAAAGCACAAGTGACATGCATCACTCGCTTGGCACTTCCTCATGAGTGATCTGTTCCTAGAGCATTCACTTCCTTAACTGACAACATGAATATTTAAGTTAAAAAAATTTTTAAAAGAATTATTTAACTTTTAAAATTTATTTTTAATTTAACCAGAGAGGAGAGGAACAGAGTGAGAGACAGGGAAAGTGAGAAAGCACACTGCCAGGTCTGGAACTCAGACCGTGGTCGGCCACATGGGAGTTCATTGCCCTTAACCACCACACCACCTGCCGGCCCTGAATATTTAGATTTTATATTATATTTTAGAGTATATTTTGTCTTTCTAATTAGAGTGAAAGTTGTATTCACGTTTTCTGTATTCACTTCCCACAGCGCCTTGAACATAATCGACAATCCATCACAACTCACTACTTTGATTCTTGCCTTTGCCTCCTTCCTCTTCTAGACTCTTCTAGCTCATCTCCTCTGAGAAGGGGAAAAGTGGAGTGAGCACAGTTCCCTCCTACTGGGAGGGAATAGCAATAATGCTATGATTTACACTATTAATCACTAATTATTTCACCCTCTTCTGAGCAAGAGACTGGAGGAACACCGGCCTATGAAACGTGTGTGTGTGTCTATATATATGTGTATATATAAAGCTGACATATATATATAATTATATAATAACTAAGCTGACTGTGAAGATTCTTTCACACAAAATTATATATGTGTGTATGTATATAAATTATATAATTGTAATGTATAACATAATTTATATATTAAAAAACATAAATATGTGGGACCAGCAGTTAGTGTAATGGCTATGTCGCTGGACTCCCACGTGGTCGACCGCGGTTCGCGTCCTAGACCTGGTGGCTTAAAACTCACGCCGGGCGGGTGTGCGTGCGTGCCCAAGATCCCGAGAGGAGAATGGAGGAGAAGGGATTGCAGCGTGACCATCCCCCTGGGGGGTGATTTCTCACTTTCTGTCTCTCTGTCTCTCTCTGTCTGTCTGGCGAGCACATGCACTCTATAACGAAAAAACCTCTAAAAAAAAAACCACATAAATATGTACACAGTTATATTTATATGGATCACTTATCCCCTTGTGTACTGTACTCACACAGCCTGCAGCTCACTGCATATAGCACCTGCACTACAGCCTGTCTTGCTTTAACTGTGACCCATGAGGACGGAGGTAGAATTTTCCACATGTGGTACCATGTCAGAGTTAAGGAAGTTTGGGGTTTTGGAGCATTTTAGATTGCAGGTTATGGATGCTCAATTGGATCTAATGCCTCACCCGAGAGAGAGAGGGAGTGGGACAGGAAAAGTGAGAAAAGGGTCTGGGACTTGAACTGTAGTCAGCCATGTGGCAGTCCTGCACGTTAATCACCACGCCACCTGCTGGCCCCTGGCGATTCAGGCAACAAAAACCGAGAAGTCCCAGCTATGGTGGTACATGCCGCGAGACGCTGCTACCTGGAGGCTACGGTGACACAGGGGACTCAGGCCAGTCCCTGGCCCGCCCTGAGAGCAGGCCAGGTGCAGTGGGGCACATCTGTGGACCTGGCTAGTCAGGAGGCCCTGACATGGCGAGACGCTGTCAGAGGTCAGTCTCCCTTTCTCACAGATAAATCACTGTAAAACCCTGAAGGATCTGAGGTTACACAATAAAGAACACAGAATAACTTGCAAAGGGAGTACACGTGCCGTGCCGTAGATGGACGGAGGAGTCACGAGTAGGATCGGCTGCAACTATTACCTCTGCTCCGAAGGACAGGCAGACGTGGGACCTTCAGGCCGTGCGTTCATTTCATTAAACATATAAATTCTAATGAGAACCAAAACCTTTCCAGAAAAGTTTAAATGAATTTAAAAATGAATTGGACTAGGGAACCAGCAGTTAGCGTAATGGCTATGTCACTGGACTCCCACGTAGTCGACCGCGGTTCGTGTCCCGGACCTGGTGGCTTAAAACTCACGCCGGGC
>NW_006160088.1:2886783-2893934 GCF_000334495.1 Tupaia belangeri chinensis | reverse complement strand
CTTTCTGTCTCTATGTCTCTCTCTGTCTGTCTGGCGAGCGCATGCGCCCTACAGTGAAAATCTCTCTCAAAAAAAAAAAAAAAGAATTGGACTTGAAAATAGTTACGTAAGACCTAGACATAAAGAACAGCTCAGTCGTGAGCAGAGGAAATAATTTAAAATATGACAAGAGTATGTCCCTGACTACAATGAAATGCAGGACAAGACATCACAGCTGCAGAGAGGAGTTAAGGCCAGGCAGCTCCGCAGCAGGGTGACATTAGCAAGGGGGAGAGGAAGGTGCAACAGGGAAGGGGCTACGAGGACAACGGGGACCCACGTGACTTCAAGGGGGAAACGGGCCTACAAATGTCTTCCTCAGTAGAACCTTCAGGAGGTAAAGCTTACAGTATGACATCATCAAATACAAAGTACTTAAAATAGATATGTATAGGGATCGCAGGTGGCACAGTGGTTAAGGGCGCTAGACTCCCACCTGGCTGACTGTGGTTCAAGTCCCGGACCTGGAGACTTGATTTCTCAACCCCTCCCCGCCCTGACTCTGTCTCTCTATGGTCAAATTAAAATAAATAAATATTAAAAAATAGATATGTACATAGCAAGATTCTGGTTTTAGATAAGCTTTTTCAGCTTTACAGTTAAACCAACAAATTAAGGCAAGTCCTATTAATAAAGCTAATGGAGTTCGACAGATTTTTAAAGCATGTAAAGAGCAGCCAAGCCCTCACCTTAAGGGATGTCAGTTGATCCGCCCACATTTCTATTATAGGAACGAGATGCTCAAATCCACAATCTTGAACAAGTTCTTTATTAAAATTTGGGACTCCTCCTTTGCTCTGTTTATAAATTATCACTGGAGCTCTTGGATTGTGAATAATTGAATTGATGCTACATAGTACCTTAAAAAAAAAAAAAAGAAGAATTTTTAGTCAAAATATCTACTATAGTCCTGAAAAATGATATGTTAAAGGAGTGCTTTATATGTCAATGCAACATCATTTTCAGTTAATAATTTTAGGTATGAAAGACTATCTTTAATTAGTTTGACACTTACTATCTTTCAATAATACATTTGTTTCATTAACAAAGTTAAACATATAAATTCTAATGAGAACCAAAATCTTTGTGGAAAAATTTAAATGAATTTAACAATAAATTAGCCTTGAAGAGAGTCATGCATGACCTGGTGTATCTCCCACAGAGAAGGGTAACCACCCAGACATCCTTAAGCCCTATCTTCCACATTCCCCTACCTCTGTCTCCCGACATCTAAGCTGAACAGGAAGCTGTTGTTTCACAGCTTCAACTGAAGTTCAAAGTGAGGATAAATAACAAGTCCCACATATTCTTTTCTTAAGTAATTATTTATTCAATTTTATTTATTATTTTTAAATTTTGCTATAGGGCAGTATTGGTCACCGGTCACACGCACTCGTGGTAGTAGGAAGGGTCCTCCCTGCTGTCTCGTTCTATTCTCACCCGCCACGTCCGCCAGCTCCCTCTCACTGCCAGGGCAGGACAAGCTAACGTGGCAGAGGGCCAGGAGAGAAAGTGCAGCAAAGAGGAAGCCCAGGTCACGCTCCTTCCCACACTGTTCTTCCGCTCAAGTACAGATTGGGCGTGAGCGCAGGCACAGGGCAGAAGCACTGAACTACGTGAGGGGCTGCAGTTCTGAGGGGTTTTGTTTGCTTGTGTTTTTAATTGCCAGAGGGTGTGTGCACTCACTGGAGAGAGAGAGAGAGAGCGAGCGAGCGAGCAAGCAACCCCTTCAATGGGGTACAGTCATGAAACAATCCTTCCTGCACTTTGCAGTTCTCTCAGGATTTGGACACGTGCGACTGGCATGTTTTTCAAACAGCCATGGCCAGGGTTTGAACCAGGAATGGCCATGGAGATGTGATTCCCTGTGCACTGCACTGAACTGCTGTGCTATGAGGCTGGCCTGAGGGATTAAAGTTTTGATTGAGATTTGACTTGACTTTTTTTCTCCCAACTTTTGCCATAAAACTTTTCAAACATACAAACATTCAAAGTGTGCTCCCAACTTTTGCCATAAAACTTTTCAAACATCCAAACATCCAAATTGTGTGTGTACTGGGGCCAGCAGGTGGCGTGGTGGTTAAGGCACTGGATTCCTAACTGACCACCTACAGTTTGAATCCCAGATCCGGCAGCTTGAATAACATGCTGGGCGCGTATGTTTGAGTGCCCAAAATCCCAGAAGAATGGAAGAGAAAGGATTGCGGTATGGCCAGCCTCCTGGGGGTGTGTGTGTGTGTGTGTGTGATTTCTCACTTTCCCTCTCTCTGTCTTTCTCTGCTGAGTGCATGCACCCTATTGGCAAAAACCTAAAAATAAGTGTGTGTATACACACACACACACACACACACCATGATATAAAACTATATGAGAGGAAATGTATTTTGTCATTGGAAAAGTCATGACGTATTTTTCTGTGTTTCTAGGTATAAATCCATCACGTCTTTTCTGACAACCCTATCTATTATCGATCGATCGATCTATCTACCTACCTATCTATCTATCTATCATCTATCTATCTATCCTGTCAATCAATCAATCAACCTGCATTCAGCAATCACAGACCCAGGAAAGCTGAGATGTACTTGCAAACAGAATGCAGACAAGCCTGAAATCATGGAAGTGCTGCTATTATAGCTCAAGTCCAAAGGCAGGAAGACAAGTGAAATAAAATAACGGCATCGCAGCTCAAAGGCAACCAGCAGGAGGAATTCCTGCCTATTCAGCCTTCTTGGCTAGTCAGGCCTTCAACTGATTAGGCTGTGCCCACCTGTGTTGGGGAGGACAATCTGCATTATTCAGGCTACCATGTCAAAGGTTATTCTCATGTACAAACACACTGGCTTGAGGGATCAGCAGATGGCGGAATGGTTACATCACTGCACTCCCACATAGTCAACTGTGGTTCAAGTACTGGACCTGGCAGCTTAAAACTGATGCCAGGCGTGTGTGTGTGCATGCCCAAAATCCCAAGAAGAGAATGGAGGGAAGGGAATGCAGCATGGCCACCTTCCCCGCCCCCCATAGTGTGATCTCACACTTCCGTCTCTCTCTGTCTGTCTGGCAAGCACATGTGCCCTATAGCAAAAATTTCTCTAAGAAAAAAAAAGAAACACACTAGCTTGAAAATCATGTTGGTCACATGTGCATGTGCGCCCCAAATCCTGAGAGGAGAATGAAAGAGAAGAGAAGGATGTCCAGCATGCATCACCCTGGTGGGTGGTCTCCCTCCCTCCCGCTCTGTCTCTCCCCTGCAGGCACATGCGCCCTATGGCAAATCCAAACACAAGAGAAAAGACACAGGGACTGACCAAGCTATCAAACAGCACGGAAGAACAGCAGAGGAAAAGAACAAGAAATCCCTAAATAGAAGAAAGTAAGCATCAGGAATTACAGTAGGAATATGAGTTGGTCTTGATGTTCATGAGTAGTTTAATTCCCCTTTCTAAGGGAAAATTCTCTCAAATTCAGTCTAAGAAATAAAATGAAAAAAATCTAGCTATATACTGGTACAGGAAAGCAGTGCTCAGAGGGGGCCCAATCCCGGTCACCACGGTAACAAAAGTTACAGAATACCTAGGAAGTAAAACTAACAAGAAATATGTCAGAGCGAAATTTAAAAATACGTGAACTTGGGGCCGGCAGGCGGCGTGGTGGCTGAGACGCTGGACTCCTACACGGCCGACCGCAGCCTGAGTCCCTGACCCGGAGGCTCGCCTTCCTACTCTGCCTCTCTCTCTCTGCCTCTTTCTGGTCAAATTAAACAAATAGTAATGATAATCAATTAAATAAAATAGTTATTTAGAAAAATACATGTATATAAAGTTTGTGAAGACTATAAAAGACCCAAATAAACTGAGAGAGAAATGGCTGAGTTAAATGATCTGAAACTATAACGGTGCCATTTCTCTAAAGATGAACGCAGAAAGTCAGTCCGATTTTAGTTCATCCCAAAGGGACTCATTTTTTCATTTAAAAACCTGTTCATCCAGAAGAATAAATGTGCTAAAAATATAACAAATGAAAACCTGAAAAAGAGCAAGGGCAGGATACTAGCCCCAAGGGGTATTTAAAGCAGTAGCTTTAATAAACTAGAGATTATAGAGATGGTGCAGAAATGGACCAGATTAGAGAACCCATGCATTTAAAGGACTTTGACATATAATGAGTGTCATTTCAATAATGTATGGAGGGGACCAGCAGTTAGCGGAATGGCTATGTCGCTGGACTCCCAAGTAGTCAACCACGGTTCAAGTCCCAGACCCAGTGGCTTAAACTCATGCCGGGCGACCTCTCAAAAAAAAAAAAAAAAAGTATGGAAAAAAGGGGTCTGTTAGAGAATGCAAATTCAAAATGCCCAGGGAAGCCGGGTCCGAGCACAAACGAGGGAAGCAAGGAGAGCTTCCCTGAGGACGTGGCTGCTGAAGAGCACAGATCTGACAGGGAGGCACAGTTCTGCTCTGGGAGTGACCATGGGGGAACTTACTGGCAGATCTTCCAGACTTTGAAGAAAAGCTAGAAATAAAAGACTTTTTCAAAATCCTCTTAATTGAAAAAATACTGAAAATCAATTTAAAAATTTATTTTAAAATATATGGAAGGTAGAAGAGGGGCCAGCAGGTGGTGTGGTGGTTAACGGTGCTGGATTCCCACATGGCCAACTATGTTTCAAGTCCCAGACCTGGCAGCTTGCTTTCTCTCTCTCTCTCTCTCTCTTTCTCTCGCTCGTTCTGTCCCTCTCTGGTCAAATTAAAATAAATAAAGTTAAATAAAATAATTCTTTAAAAAATAAAAAAATATATATATATGGGTCCAATAAGACGTAAGTGCAGGCCCAGTTCACTCAGTAAACTGCCAGGCTTATTGCTCATTTATTCAATCAATGTTCTATAAAATAGTAAGGTTAGGTTCCCTATAAAGCACTACACAGAAAACGAAATTTCACATGGACTAAACAGTTGAGGAACAACCAAAACGTCATGTAGAGACTGTAAAATAATAGCTTTACTTACCTAATAACAACAGCCTCAACAAAAACAGTAAAAGGATAAATGATTTAAGGGGATAAGAAAAAGAATTATAAATATTTTTTAAGCATTATTTTATTTCACTTATTATTATTTGTTCAATTTGACCAGAAAGAGACAGAGAAAGAATGGGAAAGTAGAAAAGTAAGCTTCCAGGTCTGGAACTTGAACCGTGGTCGGCCATGGGGGAGTCTAGTGCCTTAACCACCATGCCACCTGCAAACCCTGGATTATAAAATCTTATTAAAAATCTTTACTTTTTTTTTTTTTTAAAGGTTTTATGGCACATATGCAGATGGAGACAGAGACAGAGAATGAGAAATCACCCCAGAGGGGGGATGGCCATGCTACAGTCCCTTCTCCTCCATTCTCCTCTTGGGATTTTGGGCACACACGCACATGTGCCCACCATGAGGTTTATACTCCCAGGTCCAGGACTCGAACCACAGTCAACTACCTGGGAGTTCAGCAACATAAACATATCAGCTTTTTTTTTTTTTAAGAATTATTTTATTTAACTTTATTTATCCATTTATTCATTTATCATGACTTAACCAGAGAGGGATAGAGTTAGAGAGAGAGAAAGTGAGAAAGCAAGCCGCCAGGTCTGAGACTTGAATCCCAAGTCAGCCATGTGGAAGTCCAGCACCCTCAACCTCCATGCCACCTGCTGGCCCCCCATATCAGCTTTTTACTACCCTGCTTTAACTAGGCCAAAGTCTCTCTTAGGAAGTAAGGTAAAGTCTTTATTTTTTAATCTGTCAGAGGGTGCATGCACTGGCCAAAGAGTCAGGGTCTGGATGGGGGTAGGGGAGATTGAGAGAGAAGGCACCCCCCTTAGGGGTGGTCATGCTGTAATCCTTTCTCCATCAGGATTTGGGGTACACACACACACACACACACATGCACATGCCCAGTGTATCTTTCGGTTGCCAGGTTTGGGATTTGGACTGCACAGCTGGCCATGCGGGCCTCAGTTCCTTTACCACTAAGCCATAGGGCTGGCCCGAGGAAGAAAACTTCTAAGGTGAAGTACCTACAATGCTTTTATCCAAATAGGTATGTCCTGGCAGGACAGACAAAATGAGCACACGCAGATACAGGAGACAGGTTTTCGTTACCAAGTGATAACACTCCACTGCAACTGCAATCAAGGTCCCTTCCAACACCAGTCTTTTGTCACCGATCCAATACCTGAAAGTACCTCTGGTCAATGAGGGCCTGTTGCTGACTGTATTTGCTGGGTTCATCTTTTTTCTCTGTGTCCTCGGCCTTCCTAGGACTGATAAGCTCCTGTAACCTAAAGAAGGAAGAGAGGAAGATGATACAGAATGCTTTCCCAGACACTGGATTTCCCTGACAACTGAACTGACGGCCTGGCTACCCGCCCAAGAGCCTTACACACATCATTTTAGTTATTTATGTGTGTGTGTACATTTTGATCATGACTACCAACTACAAAAATTTACGGCAAGTTGGGGCTAACCAGTGGCATAGTGATTTGAAGGCACTGGACTCCCACATGGCCAACCATGGTTCAAGACCCAATCCTGGCAGCTTGCTTTCTCATTCTCTCTCTCTCTGTCTCTGTCTCTCTCTAGTCAAACTGGAGAGTAACAATACATAAATAAAACTGTACAAATCATTCTTTTTTTTTTTTGGAGAGATTTTCACTGTAGGGCGCGTGCGCTCGCCAGACAGACAGAGAGAGACATAGAGACAGAAAGCGAGAAATCACCCCCCAGGGGGGATGGTCACGCTGCAGTCCCTTCTCCTCCATTCTCCTCTCGGGATCTTGGGCACACACGCACACGCGCCCGGCGTGAGTTTTAAGCCACCGGGTCCGGGACACCAACTGCGGTCGACTACGTGGGAGTCCAGCGACATAGCCATTACGCTAACTGCTGATTCCCTACAAATCATTCTTACAAAGAAACAAAATCAGGACATGTTACCTGTAACTTTGTTGATTCACTTTTAATTCCTCCATTATTTCCAAAGACAATTTGCTATTTAAAATCTTATGAAGTAACTATCTTTTTCTTGTTCTCACTTAGGATGAATATATAGCCAAATACAACACAG
>NW_006160088.1:2877558-2886770 GCF_000334495.1 Tupaia belangeri chinensis | reverse complement strand
TTTTACACGTGTAACCAGAAATATCCCTTCTTAACGTCATTTCCTCTGTCAACTCGATAATTCCAAGTCATATCCTCACTATGAGGTAGTGTGAGATAAGTTGACAGGTAATAGACGCAGATAATAAAATATAAAACCCGAATAATAACTATAATTTTGGTAAAATATAATTACTTGATGCTTTTCTTAAGGGCTTTTTCCAGTTTCTTCACCTGTTGTTTATAAAGTCTTAATTCGTGCTGTGTAGGCCTGCAAAAAATGAATCACATCAAATGCACACAATTTACTAAATAAAACAATAAAGGCACTTCACGATAAACAACAAATGACACCTTGTTACAAATATACTCTTGAAATTCTCAAAAACAGATCATGACTGCTATGAAGAATTTACTGGCCACATGGATTTCTTCTGTGTAATTCCTTACTCAAAACTTTTTACTCGTTTTTTTGTTGTTACTTACCTATTGCTTGTTTTTATGGTGAAATATTTCAAATATAAAGACAAGACTAGAAATACTATACTATATCCTGGAGTACGCACTACCCAGTTTAATCAAATTTGGACATATGCAGACTCGTTCCCAGTCGCTGTCACCTGTAACCTGGACTGAGGACTCCACGTGTACTTCACTACCGTGTCCCCTCTCTCCCACACCCCAGGTAACCACAAACCTGCGTTTACTGTTCACAATTCCCATGCATGTTTTTTAAAATTTCTACTACATATTTATATAACCATAAATAAATGTGTGGCAGGTTTTCAAACTTTGTATTAATGGTTTATTCTGTAGGGATCAGGACCTTCTCTGTTAAAATACAAGCTGTATGAGAACAAGGAGTTTGTCACGGTCACTGTTCTATCCTAGAGCTTTGGTGGAGAGTCTAACTTATAAAATAAGTATTTGCTGAATGGGGAAAAAAAAGTCTCAGGACCAGCAGTTAGCATAATGGCTATGTCGCTGGACTCCCATGTGGTTGGCCGCAGTTCGAGTCCTGGACCCGGTGGTTTAAACTCACAATGGGCCTGTGTGCGTGCGTGCCCAAGATCCCGAGAGGAGAATGGAGGAGAAGGGATTACGGCGTGGCCATCCCCCCTGGGGGTGATTTCTCGCTTTCTGTCTCTATGTCTCTCTCTGTCTTTCTGGCAAGCACATGTGCCCTATAGCAAAAACCTCTCAAAAAAAAAAAAAAAGGAAAACAAAGTCTCAGCAGTGTTTATTCCTTATTACTCACCGTCAATGTGTAGAGCACGAGACTTTAGTAGCTGTGCTAAATATACATTTCTGCTGTGTGCCATTAAAGCTTTGTACTTTTTCCTCCCGCCACACAGAGAGAAATAACAAGACACGCTGAAGCACTCTGAGAATGAAAAACCTACTGGTGTGAGACTGAATCTGATACAGCAAATGACAACGTACCGTACATTTTTAAATTGCTGAGAGTGAATTTCAAACCTTTTCACCACCAAAAAACAGGAATTGAGATAATAGATATGTTAATTAGTTTTATTTAATTATTCACATTATATTAGTAAGTCATAATATAACTTTGTACCCCACAAATATATGTAATTTTTAATTTATAATTTAAAATATAACAATTATGCTGGGTGAAGAAATACAGACCAAAAAGAGTAAATATCGTACGGCTCCATTTACACAAAGTTTAACAGAAGCTGATGCGTAGGCCAGGAGCCAGTCGGTGGTGGCCTGAGGCCAAGGCTGGCAAGGAGGGAGCGTAGGGAGACAGAGGGGGCCAGAGAGACCTCCAAGTGCTCACCTCTGCCTGCGTGTCTCTACATCACAACTTACAGACTGGGCACTGGAAATATGTGCAGTGCAAAATGTATCTGTTATACCTCAATAAAGCTAATTTTGAAAAGCAAAAAATGAAAACAAGGCTAAGCCTGCTCGATGTCCTCACCCAGCTCTACGTTCTCTAGTGTGGACTCTGTTACCCTACTTCCTTCGCCTGCCCACGTGTTCTCGTTCCTTCCGGCACGGATCGTGCAACAACCGGCTAGAACGAGTTAGCGGAGTAAGAGGGCCCCAGACCAACAGTGGAGGGGCTAGAGGGGTTCATCTAACACCCCAGATTGCAACACGTGCTTACTTTTCAAAGGATAAGTTACGATGATTCCCGTTTCTTTTACCTGGTTTCCAAATCTTTTTGGAGGTTCAGCTTATCATTTAAAAGTGCATCGATCTTGGATTTTGACTCCTTGAGCTGATTCTGTAAAGACTGCAACACATTTCGTAGAAAACGAATTAACGCTCCTAGGAGGCTCCTTTACTTAGTAGAGAGTATTTATTAGTTATAGTCTCCATACCATGAGAAGGCCTTTGTAAGTTGGTGAGGATTCCAGATTTCTGTAGTCTTTCTCTTCTTCTGATTGGCTTTCATCTTCTTTATCTTGCCTATGAAAAAATATATACAGTGTACCTTTTGTTTTTAAGAGAGAGATTTTTGCTATAGGGCATGCGTGCTTGCCAGAGAGACAGAGATGGAAATCACACATACACTCCCCCCCCAGGGGGATGGCCACACTGCAATTCCTTCTCCTCCATTCTCCTCTTGGGATTTTGGGGACACACGCACACACAAATTTCTTTCTTTTTTTTTTTTTAAGAGGTTTTTGCTATAGGGCACATGCGCTCACCAGAAAGACAGAGAGAGAGACAAGAAGAGAGAAATCACCCCCTGGGCTGATGGCCACACCACAATCCCTTCTCCTCCATTCTCCTATCGGGATCTTGGGCAGGCACGCACACGTGCCCAGCGTGAGTTTAAGCCACCGAGTCCAGGACTTGAACTGTGGTCGACTACATGGGAGTCCAGCAACATAGCCATTACGCTAACTGCTGGTCCCACACCCATGAATTTTTTTTTTTTTTTAGAGATTTTCACTGTAGGGCACGTGCGCTCGCCAGACAGACAGAGAGAGACATAGAGACAGAAAGCGAGAAATCACTCCCCAAGGGGGATGGTCACGCCACAATCCCTTCTCCTCCATTCTCCTCTCAGGATCTTGGGCACGCACGCACACGCGCCCGGCGTGAGTTTTAAGCCACCGGGTCCGGGACACGAACCACGGTCGACTACGTGGGAGTCCAGCGACATAGCCATTACGCTAACTGCTGGTTCCCACAAATAATTCTTGAAAAAAGGCTATAAAAATTTTTGGTGTGATTTATTAGTGGACGCATCATGACTTTTCTGACAACCCCAACAGATTCAAAAATTGTAATACAGGATTATTCTTACCTTTGTGCACAGATTTTCTTAATTTTAGATTCATAGTAGTCAATCAGGCAAAGTAACCTAAAAAACAGAAGAATCACTTACAAAATGTGGCTATTAGAGCATCTACTATTCTTCCTATGTAATTTCAAATTACGAGTGAGAAAATTAAGTATAGGTAAGCTTAAAAATGTAAGCGATTCTTACTAGAAGTAAATACTACATGAAGTCATATATATGTGTTTTTACATCTATTTATTCACTTATTTGTTTGTCTGTCTGTTGTAATTTTCAAGCAGCCAGGTCCCAGACTAGAACTGCAGTCTGCCATGAGGGAATGCAGTGTTTTAACCACCGTATCGCCTCAATTCATATATTTTATATTAACTTCAAAGTGTAGATTTACATAAAGATAATCACAGCCATTATATCTGAACACACTAAATGTATTTCCCCTGTGCTAACAGCAATCTCTGTAGTACTCTCTCCCACAGCAATACCCCCCGGCATGCAATGTGTTCTGCACAAAGTTGTTCACTGTACACTGTTTATTTTTTGCCCTAAGGTGTGCGTGCTCGCCAAAGAGACGGAGACAGCGAGAGGGAAAGTGAGAAATCACCCCTGGGGGGAGGGTCACATCACTATCACTTCTCCTTCATTCTCCTCCCAGGATTTTGGGCACGCATGCACACACGTGTCCAGCGTGAGTTTTAAGCCACGAGGCTTGGACTCGAACTGCAGTCAGCTATGTGGGAGTCCAGCCACGTAACCACGATGCCATCTGCCGGCGCCTGTACCACTTCTTAAAGGAATGAAAAATCAAAAACTAATACGCTTCCATGGGGGCAGGTTACACAACAGCTTATCTGTTCTACAGGGAAATGCGGCATTAGAAGATGCCATGCGGGACCAGCAGGGGGCATGGGGTTAAGGTGCTGGATTCCCACGTGGCCGACCAAGGTTTGATGCCTGGGCCTGGTGGCTTACTTTTTATTCCCCCACCCCAACAGTGCATGTGCCTTATAGCAAATTAAAATAATAATGATAATATTTTTAAAGAAGGCATCATATAAATCTGTATATCCTAACAATGGGTAAGGGAAAATTCATGTTGCACAATCTAATGACTGTCACTCTACTTTTGACTAAAAAAAGGAAAACTTATATCAGTTTGTATATATATATTTAAAAAGAACTCTACAGGTTTTTTTTTTTTTTTTTTAGAGAGAGATTTTTGCAATAGGGCATGTGCACTTGCCAGAGAGACAGAAAGCGAGAAATCACCCCCCAGGGGGGATGGCCAGGCCGCTATCCCTTCTCCTCTGTTCTCCTCTCGGGATCTTGGGCACACACGCAAGTGTGCCAGGCATGAGTTTTAGGCCACCGGGTCTGGGACTCGAATGGCAGCTGAAGACATGAGAGTCCAGCGACATAGCCATTACTTCCTCCCAGGTTCTTAACTGAAGGAAAATATTATCAGCAGTGTGTTGGTTGTCACACTGACGACTTTGGGAAAGGGGCAGAACGCTAAAAGTCCATCAGCGAATGTGACGACCCTACATGGCCAGGTACTGTCCCACTGGGAACACCCACAGCCCTCCTGTGGGGAAACACCAGAAGGACATACGCCAGGCCGTTAGGAGGTCAGCGCTAGACTGTGGAGATCGGCAGAGGCACGTAGGTCTGCAACAGCTTCCTTTATATCATTTCCTACTGTTTGAATGTTTTAAAGAATTATTTAACTTTATTTATTTAAATTTGCCCAGAGAGGGACAGAGTGAGAGAGTAAGAGAGAGTGAGAATGAGAAAGAGAGAGAGAGAGAGAGAGCAAGCCGCCAGGTCCAGGACTCAAACCACAGTTAGCCATGTGGAAATCCAGTGCCTTAACCACTATGCCACCTGCTGGCCCCTACTATGGAAATTTTTTAAATCCTAAGAAAGCATTATACTCTCATGTTTTATTCTTTTTACTTTCTGGGTTTTCTTTTTGTTTGTTTTTTTGTTTTTTAATTCCCAGAAGCTGTATGTGCTCCCTGGGAAGAAAGAGAGAAAGCACCCCCTATAGAAAATGGTCACACCACAAACCCTCCTTCATTTCTCCCTCTTTCAGGGTTTTGGGCACACATGCACGTACACCCAGAGTGCTCTCCTATTTTGTTCTTTTCTTTTTGCCATAGGGTGTACTCGCCAGAGACAATGAGAGGGGAATCCCCCCAGAGGGATGGCCATGCTGCAATCCCCTCTTCCATTCTCCTCCTGGGATTGTGGGCACACACACCCAGCATGATTTTCAAGCCACTGGGTCCAGGACTCATACCTTGGTCAGCCATGTGCAGGTCACTGCCCTAACCACCATGCTACAAGGTGGCCCTTTTTTCCTTAAGATAGGGTCTTGCCATGTTGTGCTCCCCCTGCCTCAGCCTCCCCATAGCTGGATTCAAGCAAACACTGCCACATCCTGCTCTTCCCAGCTCACCCACAGCAGACGTAGCACCATGTTGCCCCAGTCAGCCCCAAGCTCGAGCTCTTCCTTGCCTCAGCACCCTCGAGTGCTGGGATTAAAGGCACCAGTCACCACACCCGGCCTCAGGTTGGACCAGGAACGAGCCTAGGCCTCTCCCGTGGTCACAGCCTGAAAAGCAGTGTCTTAATGGTGTGCTCCATGCAGTTGGGCCTCGCATGTCTGTTTGTTTTTTTAAGTTTGTTTATTTTGTTCACAACAGAGCACACATGTGAACCCAGGAGAGAGAGACAGAGAAAGGAAGACAGGAACTTTTTACAGGGTCTCGTTATGCTGCAGCCCCTTCCCCCAGCCCTCCAGGGCATTCAGGTGCCTGGCATGTTTCAGGTCAACGTGGGACCTGAACCTGTGGCCAGCCATGTGGCTTCCAGCACTGCAGTTCAATATGCTGCCTGCATCGTGGAGGCTGGGGGTAAAGAAACTATTTAAATAATTTCCAACCTATTTTGGGAAAAATATCACAAAGTCATCCCCCTTTTCGTATCTGATTCAGCCAGCCATGCTTGTAATACTTCAACTCTCCAGAATAGTCTCTTGAACCTTTCCTGATGTCAACATACACCAGATTTCATATCATCCCACAACGACGCTTTACTCTTCCTTATATCCTACAAAACCCTCTCTACTTACTTCCCCCTTATGCTGCTAATCCGTTTCTAGTGTTTCTCTTCATAGAAAGCTTCATTCTGAGTGCTCATCATCAACTACTCCCACAAGCTTTTAGGGAGCCCTCATTATTTGTCAACTACTGGGAACCTGCGTAAGTAAGACGGCGGGACGGTAAACGAGTAAGCTGACAGGCAGTCGGACCCTCTCCTCCTCAAAACACAACTGTTCCTTGGTCACGGTTCTCAAATACAGCTCCTCTTCTGCCTCTTCTTCCTCTACATGAGACCTGGAAGTTCTTGGCAGTTTGGCCCTTCCAGAAGAAGGCCTGACATCTCTACGCATTTGGGCAAAGGTGCCTGACTAGGCCCACTGCCACATGAATTCACCATCTGCCCTCCCTAGCCTCGCAAATCAGGGCTGAGAAGCGGCCATCCTTGACTCTTTCTGCATCTACGGCCAGTCAGCCTGGCCACCGGTCCGTCTCTGCAGCATTTCTCCTCCCTTTCGGTCCCAGCTCACCCCTTCATTCTCACCTGGACTGTTACAAATGACTACTAACTTGGCTTTCTTTCTCTCAAGTGGCATGGTGGTTAAGATGGCTAGATTCCACATAGCTGACTACGGGGTTCAAGTCCCACATCTAGCGGCTTATAAAACACACAGGGTGCATGCGCATGCATGCCCAAAATCCTGAGAGGAAAATGGAGAAGGGACGGTGGCATGGTTATCTCCGTTCCCATCTCTATCTGACAAGTCATGAGCTCTATAGCAAATTTAGAAAAAAAAAAAAAGAAAGAAAGAAACCTGGGGTATGGGCCAACCCATGGCCTCATGGTTCAGGCTGCTGGACCCCACATGGCCGACCATGTGATTTGAATCTCAGACTTGGTGGCTTAAAAAACATGCTGGGTATGTGTCCAGTCCTC
The DNA here is from genome assembly GCF_000334495.1 of Tupaia belangeri chinensis. Lineage (NCBI taxonomy): Eukaryota > Metazoa > Chordata > Mammalia > Scandentia > Tupaiidae > Tupaia > Tupaia belangeri. Next base: position 2,879,471 of record NW_006160088.1, on the reverse strand, counting down.
CATGGCCAATAAGGGAGGATTCCTGCGAGCACATTCCTCTAAATGAAACACCCTGTCTCTTACCTTTGCCTATCGAAATTCTAGTTATTAGTAGCCCAGCTGAAAGGTTATCTTCTTCATGCACTAGCTGGCTACCCACCTGTCATTCAGTCAGCTTACTACTGTTAGTTATTCTGGCATTATTACTTCCAAACTACTTTTACATATTATAGGATAAAGCAAGTAATTACGTACTATCCCTAGGAATAATGATTTTCAGTGTAAAAGTAATGTTACAAATATAAAATCAAAGGATTTAAATGGAAATATTATAATGTTAATTTTGGCTGAAAAAAAAAACAAAACAAAAATACATAGTTCTTATTCTTTCTACAGAAAAGTCTGAAAATCAACAACATGGTAACAATAAGGATTCTCAACAACCACCATGTTTTTTCTCACTAAAAGGAATCAGAGTTCTTTTGAGAAATTACTAGTTAATTATAAATTTAACTTGCTTAATTTCAAATGTTTAGTGTTACTTATTTTTTAAAATGCTTTGCCATAGGACACATGTGCTCGCCCAAGAGAGACAGAGACAGTGAAGGCGAAAGTGAGAACCGCCACCCCCCCAGGGGTGTGGCCACAGTGCATTCCCTTCTGCTCCATTCTCTTCCTGGGATTTTGGGCAGGTACACATACATGCCTGGTGTGAGTTTCAAACCACCAGGTCCATGTGGCTGACCATGTGGGAGTCTAGTGCCTTAACTACCTTGCTACCTGCTTGCCTGTGTTTGGTGCTGTTAGCAAATGTCCGATGACATTTCTTGAAAGAGCTCTATGGCCAACAAAAGTACAGAATGGGGGAACCAGCAGTTAGCGTAATGGCTATGTCGCTGGACTCCCACGTAGTCAACCGCGGTTCGCGTCCCGGACCCGGTGGCTTAGAACTCATGCCGGGTGCGTGTGCGTGCGTGCCCAAGATCCCGAGAGGAGAATGGAGGAGAAGGGATTGCGGCGTGACCATCCCCCCTGGGGGGTGATTTCTCGCTTTCTGTCTCTATGTCTCTCTCTGTCTGTCTGGCGAGCGCACGCGCCCTATAGCAAAAATCTCTCCAAAAAAAAAAAAAAAAAGCACAGAATGGCATGGGAAAAAAAGCCTAAGAACAGGAAACAGAATCCTCTGAATCCTCTAGATATTGAGAGATACAACCATCCCCAAGCTAAAAGCAGTTAAAATAAAACACGAATTCAGCTATACGTCAGCTTATTTGTAAACATTACTGTCTATCCAAGACGGTATGAGGAACTCTTTTGCAGAGGTAGGCAAACACTCTGTTCTGAGTGACAATGCGCTCTTCTTCCTCCTTTGTTAATCTATAGATGTCCTTCTGCAAAGCAGCAATAGTCTCTTGCTGTTTCATTCGTTTCTTCTTGTAATGTTGACATTTTGCCTGTAAGACATTTTTTAAGAACACAATTATTATATGTACATCTAGGGGATGCCCTAACGATACGGTATGCAGAGCATCTTCACAGCTTCTACTCAACCATTGAGGCTACTTTTAAATGGATGCAAGCTACAAGAACACTAATACATCAGAAATGTGAAAAGTAGAACAAATAAAGTAGCTGCAAAATGGGCAGACTATAGCTTACAATGGCATGCATTCAGGAGGTCGTAATACAGGAACTTGAATGCAAGAATCTATATGAAACTAAGTAGAATTTTATGTTTAAGTTTAGATGAATACAATCAAGAAGGAACCTTTTTTTTTTTTTGGAGAGATTTTCACTGTAGGGTGCATGCGCTCGCCAGACAGACAGAGAGAAACATAGAGACAGAAAGCAAGAAATCACCCCCCAGGGGGGATGGTCACGCCGCAATCCCTTCTCCTCCATTCTCCTCTCGGGATCTTGGGCACGCACGCACA
>NW_006160088.1:2873079-2876839 GCF_000334495.1 Tupaia belangeri chinensis | reverse complement strand
TAATGGCTATGTTGCTGGACTTCCACATAGTCAACTGCAGTTCGAGTCCCAGACCCGGTGGCTTAAATTCACGCCAGGCGTGTGTGCGTGCATGCCCAAGATGCCAAGAGGAGAATGGAGAAGGGATTGCAGCATGGCCATCCCCCCTGGGGATGATTTCTCACTTTCTGTCTCTCTGTCTCTCTCTGTCTTTCTGGCGAACACATGCAAAAACCTCTCAAAAAATTAAAAAAAAAAAAAGACACTGGACACATGTGCATACATGCCCCAAATCCAGACAGGATGGAGAAATGGAAAATAGGAAACTGCACATGACCACATTCCACCGGGGTGGGTGGGGCATGCTTTCTCCCTCTCCCCAACTCTCCCTTCTCTCTGGTGAACACACATGCCCTCTGGCAACTAAAGAAAAGACACAATCGGGCCAGCAGGAGGCGTTCTTGGTTTTTAAAGGTTTTGGCCATAGGCTGCGTATGGTTGCCAGAGAGAAAGAGAGATGGTGACAGGGAAAGTGAAAAAGCACCCGCTCAGGGAGGAACGGCCTAAGCCAAAACCCCTTTTCCTCCATTCTCCTCTAGGGATGTTGAGCATGCACGCACATGCGCTCGGTTTCACTTTCAAGCCACTGAGTCTGGGACTCGAACCTTGGTTGACTATGTGGGAATACAACACTTTAACCACTGCAACACCTGCTGGTACCAAAATATAGCATTGTAGTGGTACAGTCTGTTGACTGATAAATGCTAGAAACAGTTTTGGCCATGGACTAATTGTAGTGTTTCTTCCAAAGTCGTAATCAGGATCAGTAGCCACAGCACTGCTGCCCCACGGGGGCGGCACAAATGAGACACGATGCCAACTGCATCTGTCCTCACACAAAGGCTCCACACATGAAGGTATTTCTGGCTGATCCTCTCTGGCTCCTGTGGTTCTGACTAACTCATCTGATCCTTCCAACACTGCCAACACACACCGAGGGGACTCCTGGGCCTTATCTAAGAAACAGTGCTTCCTTTTAGGCAGCCTGAACCCGTATGTGCAACAGGTACATATAGTCTTATGGCACCAGCAACTACTAAAATACCGAACATGGGCATAATGATATGATGTCTACAAGGGTCAGAAACATCGTGTACAACTAAACATTGGCTATTACTGCAAGCGATCCAAGGGAGTTACAGTATATAGAGAAGAGAACAGGGGCCAGCAGATGGCACAGCTGTTGTGTCACTGGACTCCCACACGGCTGACTACAGTTCGAGTTCTGGACCCGGTGGCTTGAGGATCATGCTAGGCTTGTGTGTGTGCGTGCCTAAGATCCCGGAAGAAGAAGGAAGGAGAAGGGATTACAGTGTGGCCACCCACCCTGGGGGGGGATTTCTCACTTTCCCCCTAACTGTCTCTCTCTCCCTCCACTGAGTGCACACACCCTAAGACAAAAACCTCTTAAAAAAAAAAAAAAGAAAGAAAAGAAAAGATCTAAGAACTGAGTACTAGAGAAACACCCCCAAGAGGTTAGGGAGATCGAAGAACCAGCAGCGGGACCAGCAGTTAGTGTAATGGCTATGTCACTGAACTCCCATGTAGTCGACTGTGGTTCAAGTCCTGGACCCAGTGGCTTAAACTCACGCCAGGCGCCTGTGCGTGCATGCCCAAGATCCCAAGAAGAGAACGGAGGAGCAGGGATTGTGGCGTGGCCATCCCCCCTGGGGGGTGATATTTCACTTTCTGTCTCTCTGTCTCTCTCTGTCTTCCTGGCGAGCACACAAGCCCTATTGTAAACATGCCCTATAGCAAAAACCTCTCCAAAAAAGAAGAACCAGCAGCAAAGGAACAGAAGAATGGCCAGTGAGGTGAGAGGGAAACAAGGAGAGAGGATATTCTGGAAATCAAGCGAGAGGTAGGTAACAGTGCGATGAAGAGAAGAACGGTGATAAGTCAAGTAAGGACCACTGAATTAGGGACGACAGAGTCACCAAGGGCCACGAATCGTCTAAGAAAACACAGCGACTGCAGTACCTGTAGAGCTTTCTGCTCCTTTTGAAGATCTTTCATTTTCTGCTGTTGCTGGCAAACTCGATTTAGGGATTCATCCTCCAGTTCACCAATTTTGGACTTTACACTCTCCATAATTTGTTCCAAGTCATTAGCCCGTTGTTCCTGATCTGCTGCTCGATTTTGTTCTAGCTGAAGATCTTTCCTAATTTAATAGACACACAGTTCCTTCCCTCAGTATTTAAAATAAATGAAACCACCAAACATACCCATCTCATAACAATATTGACTTTCTAAAACTCTTTCACATTTGAAAAATGTCTATTTTGTAACAGAAACTAGTAAAATAAATAAATAAAGGGTACCATTATATAGCTATTTATCACCAAAACATCTACCTCTTAAAATTTTATATATTGGGGCTGGCAGTGGCATGGTGGCTAGGGCGCTGGACTCCCACACGGCCAACTGTGGTTCTAGTCCTGGACCTGGCAGCTTACTTTCTCAGTTTCCCTCTCTCTCTCACACTCTATCCCTCTCTGGTCAAATTAAAATAAAAACAAACAAATAAATAAAGCTAAATAATTCTTTAAGTTTTAAAAAACTTTTTACCTGTTTATCTATAAAAAAGTTTTTTGAATGAAATATTTAATCAAAAGGGAAAATTAAATCCCAAGATTCTTTCCAAGGTGGTTATTTATAGACACAAGAGAACAATTGAGAAGACCTTCTCCATTTCCTTACTTAAGCTGCTGGTTGGTTTCTATGAGCTCCCGTATCATGGTCTGCTGACGTGTCGTCTCTTCCATCAATGTTTTCAAATTCTGCCTCATCCTTTGTGATGACTGCTTGTCAAAAATGATAAGATCGATCTACTTTTTTAAAAAAAAAAAAAAAAAAAAAAAAGTACAGATAGAAAAAATAAAGATAAGGGGGAAAAACTTAAGATGTAACATTTTTAAAGGAAAAAGAAGCTTTTCACCTTAAGGAGCAAAAATAGGTTCTGATTACCTTTAAGATCTGTTCTTTTGACTAGGCACAAAGGTTTTAAACCATGCATCATCAGTAGAGCGTTTATGCTCTCCCATTCTGCTTCCTCCTGCTACAATCATAAGGAGAGAAAAGGATCAATTTTAAGATATAAAGGGAAGAAATACCCTCTTATATGTAATTATTTGTGTTTTCACAATAACAGAACTTTTTCTCCAGATGGTTTTTATATGAATTTTTATGCATGTTATCATTAAACAACAAATACATTATTTCTAACAAAATTTGCAATAGACTAGCCAATGGCGTAATGGTTACATTGCTGGACTCCCACGTAGTTGACTGCGGTTCGAGTCCTGGATCTGGTGGCTTAAACTCACACCGGGGTTTGTGTATGTGCGTGTCCAAGATCCCAAGAGGAGAATGGAGGAGAAGGGATTGCAACGTGGCTGGCCCCCCTGGAGGGTGATTTCTCACTTTCTGTCTCTCCGTCTCTTTCTGGCAAGTGCACATGCCCTATAGCAAAAATCTTTCTCTCAAAAAAAATTTAGCAATAGACCACATGTATGTAAGTAAGCACAGTTTATTGCATTATATAGAATATTCATATGTAGACCTTAATGGACCAATTAAAACAAAAACACTTTGTTTCTTTTCTTTTTTGAGAGGTTTCTGCTATAGGGCACGTGCACCCACCAGAAAGACAGAGAGAGACAGAGATAGAAAGCAAGAAATCATCCCCAAGGGTGATTTCATACCTAACCAGTTGAAGCCA
>NW_006160088.1:2866589-2873056 GCF_000334495.1 Tupaia belangeri chinensis | reverse complement strand
AACAGATGACACCTAACAATAAAAAAGAGCCGATTCATCTGGTAACTAATTTAGCAGTCACCCCTGATTCTAAATATGCACTTAGGACCTATGCCTAAGAGAGCCCTAACTCTCCAGATCAAGGCAACAAAATGGAAAAACAGAAAGAAATAAGAATATACAGAGGGTGGCCAGCAGGTGGCGTGGTGGCTAAGAGCACTGGACTCCCACATGGCCTACTGTGGTTCGGGTCGCAGACCAGGCAGCTTGATTTCTCGCTTTCTCTCTCTCTCTCACTCTCTCTTTCTAGCTGTGTCCTTCTTTGGTCAAATTGAAACACATAAATAAATGGGTAAATAAAGTTAAATAAAATAATTCTTAAAAAAAAAAAAATAGAAACAGGGCTGGCAGGTGGTGTGGTGGTTAAAGTGCTAGATTCCTACATGGTTGACTCCAGTTCGAGTCCTGGACCTGGTGGCTTTCTTTCTCATTCTCCCACTCTTCCTCTCTCTCTCCCTTTCTCTGGGCTAGGAATGGAACCTGGACCTCCCGTGTGGCCTCAGCCATCATGCGGTAGTACTCTCCTCCCTGTACCACTGCAACCAGGCCCCGTGCAATAATCATTACCCCAGCATTCCCCAAAATCATTCAACTGGAGAATCGTTTTAGTCATATTTTGTACAGCTGTAGAGGAAGCATCTTTATCATATACTTTGAGAAATGCTAACTTAAAATATTTCAAGTTTAGGGCCAGGTAGTACAGGGCAGACCTGTTTGGAAACGGTCTGGGCTCCCATCCAGAGACCTTCCTGGGCACGCCAGGCATGCGTGTGCCTTTGGTCTGGAACTGGCTGGAGATCGACAGCAGGAAGCTCTGGGGGTGCAAGTACTCACTCTCTCACGCAAATGCACATTCATAGATGAAATAGATAAAACTTCAGAAAAATGTCAAGGTTACCTGTTTTTCAGACATGAGTCTGTTTAACAATTGACTGGACTCCTCTGGCTTAGGGGCTGCTGGAGACATAGTTTGTTTTGTAGAATCAGAGGAAGTAGACGTTGGCAATAAAAAAATTTGAGTTGCCTAAATAGAAAAGTGAAAAAAATACAATGAGTTAAAGGCAAATATATTTAAAAGGACCGACTACTCTTACAGGGAAACTTAGGCTATTCCTGTGTCAAAATTTTTACAGTTTCCTAGATAGCTGATTATAAGACTCATTTGAATAAAGCCTGTGTTGTAATGTTCTCCCCTATAAATGTGCTGGGGTATCACACACACCTCCACACAGCACGTGCGCAGACACAGGTTCAGTATTTTCTGGCAAGAATACTTTGGAGATGAGGCTGTGCTGTCCTCCAACCTCACCACCTTCGGGAGCAAGCCAGTTTTCTAATAGGAAGAACAGACTCTGGGAAGCAGCAGTAGAGGTGGCAGAGTTCAAGGTAAGCGTGTGCGCCTCACAGGCATGTGAAGCCGCACGCTTTGACAATTGCTCTAACGGCTGCACTGTATGACATGGACGAACTCACTCAACCTTTGAGCTTTGCTTTCTTCCATTTTAAGAAAGAGAAAAATACTTAAATGTTACAGATTCAATTAAGACAGACAGCAAGTAAAACTTCCTAAGGACAAACACCAGGCACACAGGAAGTTGCAGATGAACAGCAGCTGGGATTATATACGTGAACTGGACAGTAAAGCTCTTACTTAGACCTTTATCTGACATCATCTTAGACTTTTTCTCCACGTGTTTGTTAATGATCAGATTTAAGGTTATTTAAGGATTTTGCCATAGGGCACATGCGCCCACCTGAGGAAGAGCAAGAAAGTGAGAAATTACTTCCTGGGGGGATGGCCACACTGGAATCCCTTCTCCCCCATTCTCCTGGGATTTGGGGTACCCATGCTCCCGCGCCTGGCATAATTTTCAAGCTACTGGGTCCAGTACTAGAACTGTGGTCAGCCATGTGCAAGTCAGTACTGTAACCATGCCACATGCTGGCCCCTGACACGCTTCTTCTTTTATATAAATGTGTCTCAGATCACACTAAATTTCATGAGGTATTAAGTTGGTAATGGCAGACTAAGCAACTCTGCCTCTAAAAATGATGAGAAAAGCTGAGTATGTTTTTAAATTTTTTTCTTATAATCATTAAAGAACAAACAAGATAATGACAAATTACCAGGATCCCTCCTTCAAAAAAAAACTGAGAGGATGATAGCCCCTATTTTTCCTGGAGGCATTTTCTAATTTGTAAAAAAGAACCGTGAAAACGAGCATTAAAGATAAAAGCTTGGGGGACCAGCAGATGGTGTAATGGTTACACTGTTGGACTCCCACATAGTTGGGAGTCTAAGACCTGGTGGCAGAAATGAACACCAGGGCAATTAAAAAAAAAGAAAAAGAAAAAGACAAAAAGAGTTAAAGGGACTAGTAATTCAGACCTGGCAGCGGCTTGATACACCGGGCGTGTGTGCGTGCATGCCTACGAGCATGCTGAAATTCCAAGGGGAGAGAAGGGACTGCGATGTGGCCATGCCCCCGGAGGGTGATTTCTTGCTTTCTGCCTCTCTTTCTCACCAGTAGGTACATGTACCCTATAGCAAAAATCTCTCAAAAACAAAAAAGATTGGGGAACCAGCAGTTAGCGTAACAGCTATGTCTCTGGACTCCCACGTAGTCGACGTGGTTCACGTCCCGGACCCTGTGGCTTAAAACTCATGCCGGGCAGCTGTGCATGCGTGCCCAAGATCCCAAGAGGAGAATGGAGGAGAAGGGATTGCGGCATGACCTGGCCATCCCCCCTGGGGTGTGATTTCTCACTTTCTCTCTCTCTCTCTCTCTCTCAAGCCCACACACCCTAAGACAAAAACACCAAAAAAAAAAAAAAAAAAAGAAAGAAAAACACTGATAAATATTTTTTTAATTTTAAAAATTTTAATGAAAAAAATTTAAATGAGTAAGACTGGTATCAAAACGTTAAGACTGAAAACTTGTGCTAAACACAGGGAAGTGATTGGTAAAGTCAGAAGCATAGCAAATAATGAGAGCACAGGGGTTGGAGCTGGGTTAAGACAGTGGAGGGCCTCTGCACGCCTCGGAGGTTATGCCTTATAACTCATTAAGCTACAGTGCCCGTGTTTCTGTTTTGTCTTTCAATAAAACATTTATTTGGGGGCCAGCAGGTGGCGTGGTGGCTAAGGTTCTCTGGACACTCCCATGTGGCTGACCACGGTTCAAGTCCCGGACCTGGTGGCTTGCTTTCTCACGTTCCTTCTCTCTGTCTCTCTGTCTCTCTCTAGTCAAATGTAAATAAATGAATAAATTTTTAAAATAATTCTAAAAAAAAAAAACAACATTTATTTGTTTCAAATATCAGTGAAGGAAATCTTGGGGCCAGTAGATGCTGTAATGGCTATGTTGCCGAACTCCCATGTAGTCAACCATGGTTCAAGTCCTGGACCCGGTGGCTTAAACTCACACCAGATGTGTGTGCGTGCGTGCCCAAGATCCCAGAGGAGAATGAAGGAGAAGGGATTGCAGCGTGGCCATCCCCCCAGGGGGGTGATTTCTCGCTCTCTGTCTCTCTGTCTCTGTCTTTCTGGCGAGCGCATGCGCCCTATAGCGAAAACCTCTAAAATAAATAAATAAATAAATAAAGGAAATACCAACCAAAAGAATGCTGGTATAGCTCTGTGGTCAAAGTGCCTGCATTTGGGCTGTGGATTCTGCCACAGGCCAGGGGAATACTAATCTCTGTCTGCTGTAACTTCCTTCTCACGAAATGAGTAGAAGCCTCTGCTGACAGGACTCCGGTGAAGACTGGGAGGTCAGCGGCAGCAGCACAGATGGTGCCGGCACACGGCAGAGCAGCGGAGGTGACTGTGACTGCATTCCGGGGCGTCCTACGTGGTGCCTTGGCTTCTCTGAGCTTCAGTCTGCTTGCTGAGTTTAAAATATCTGACAGAATTAACAGGAGGTCGAAAGGAAGTACATGTACCTAGTACACTGCGCAGTAACCATCGGATCCTCCCGCCTCCCGACATCCGTGTCCGGCATACCTCAGTCATAGCGCGGTCCTCTTGCACCTTACTCCTGGTCATTAAAGTCGATCTCAAAGAAGCGATCGCCCAATGAGTCTCATGTCCGAAACTGGATCTTCATCTAGGTTTCGAAAAGATAAACACACCAGATCTTGAAATGTGCAACCTCCTACCAAGAAGGGTCTTGCGTATCCCAGAGCGGGCATCTGTGGCCCTGTAACCTGAACTGACATGATCCCTGCAGGGGCTGCTACTGGCCTCCGTGGCACACGCAACTCCTCCTGCCTCCTCTTCCCCTTTCTCTCTCTTCTCCCTGCTCTGTTGAGACATTCAGGTGGGTCTCCAAATCTAACACCATCCATCACCAATTCCGACTTCTGGTTTCACAGGTATGATGTTCTCACCTGAAAGGGACCTACTAAATGGAGCGCTCTTGGACAGACCACCACCGCCACAGGGAGCGAGGCCAGGACACGCCTCATCACACTTGTGGCCAAGCCCTCCTTTTCAGAGGTCCGTTCTGTGACATGAAGGGGCCAGCATTCTGTTACTGCTACAGGCCAGGACAGGAAGGACACAGGGGTGGAACTCTGAAGCCACAGGGGGAGAACAAATGCTTCCCGGGGCCAACGCTGTAGCCTTCCACACCATAACCCACCCCAAGGAGACCGGGAACAGGGCTGGGGCAGGAGCTGGTTTGTACACTGCGCACAAAGCCAACCACAGAAGAGAAAAAAAAAAACAACTGAATTTTCTGGCACTGTCCAGGCTCTCCCTGAAGTCTCAAAACATGCACCATACATTAAAGTTTAACTTCCTTTTCATCATTTGGTGTGAGGGGCAGTCGTATAATAACAAGCCATGGCCAAATACTGTTCTTTCCTAAGCAAGTCACACCAAAATCTGTAACCTCGCTCAAAAATATGCATTTCTGGGAACCAGCAGTTAGCGTAATGGCTATGTTGCTGGACTCCCATGTAGTCGACCGCAGTTCACGTCCCGGACCTGGTGGCTTTAACTCAGGCCGGGGACTTGTGCATGTGTGCCCAAGATCCCGAGAGGAGAATGGAGAAGAAGGGATTGCTGCATGGCCATCCCCCGAGGGGTGATTTCTCGCTTTCTGTCTCTCTGTCTCTCTGTCTGGCGAGTGCACGCACCCTACAGCAAAAACCTCTAAAAAAAAAAAAAGTATGCATTTCTGGGACCAGCAGTTGGTGTAATGGCTATGTCACTGGACTCCCAGGTGGTCGACCATGGTTCAAGTCCTGGACTCGGTGGCTTAAACTCACACCGGGCACGTATGCGTGTGTGCCCAAGATCCTGAAAGGAAAATGGAGAAGGGATTGTGGCATGGCCATCCCCCCTGGGGGTGATTTCTCGCTTTCTGACTTTCTGTCTCTCTCTGTCCTTCTGGAGAGCACACAAGCTCTATAGCAAAAACCTCTCAAAAAAAAAAAAAAAAAAAAAAAAAGGAGGACTTTCCAAGGTAAAAAAAAAAAAAAAAAAAAAAAAGGATGCATTTCCAAGGCTGTAATAAATGACCATGTAATGCGAAACCTCTATGTCAACAATACTAACTTGCCACTCACTGTTCCGAAGAAAGACCCGGATCTACCACAAACAATGAAAAGGAGCGAGGATCAGCTGTCATCTCAGCCTTCAAACCACCTGCCCCAGGAGGGGCTACAAAGCGCTAGAACGCGCCTCTCCAGCGTTTGGAACACACGGCCAGAACTGCAAGGCGACCCGCTCCCCCTGAAGGTGCGGCTCCGCGGGGCAGTACTTTAATCAAACAAACACACCCCACTCAGGCAGAGCACTGAAGGCAGGATGCGTGTTAAATATTATTACGCTTAAAACCGAGGTGGCGGCAGAAACCGTTGAACTGGTGTGTGTGCGTTGGCGGTCTCTTAATGCTTCTGACAGTTTTCACCTTAAAACAATCAAACTGGGCTCCTCGCAGGCTGATTCCGTCCGACTCCGGAATAAGCCCATACGCGGGAAGTGGACCCCGGTCCAACGCCTTCTCGCGAACTGCGCAATCCGCTCGACGTCCCTGGCCAAACCCCGGCCACCCCGGCGCTGACCACGGCCACCTCGTGGGTGGCGATCACCTGGACTTAGCCCAGACTGCTCGGTGCCGGTACAGCCCCAGCTCACACTCGCCCCCGTCGGACCCGACGACCACCACCCTGGACCACCCGCTTGAGCACCCGAATGCTGAAACCCGGGCGCCGCGGCGTCCAGAGCGAGGCCGGCGCACAAAGGCCAGGGCGCCGGGTTTGTCCGATCCCAACCCACGCAGGGACTTTCGAGGCCGCGCACCCACCCACCGCGGACCGGGCCTCTCTGTTCCCTGCCGAGGGTCGGCCTGCCCCTGTCCGCGCCCAGGGGAGGACACGACCGGGATGCTCAGGAAAGAGCTCCCGCCGATGACTCT
>NW_006160088.1:2850027-2855511 GCF_000334495.1 Tupaia belangeri chinensis | reverse complement strand
AGCCAGGCTGGCCAGCCGAGCCCGAGCGCGTCGAGGGCGCCTGCTGGGCCTCCGAATGACGCGAGCGATTCTCTCGGGCTGCACGTGGAGCCTGGGTCCGCCCCGCGCCCTCTGATTGGCTCCGCTACCGGAGGCGGGGCCTACGCCTACGTAGGCCGGTGCGCTGCTCGTTCGGCTCAACTGCCCGCACGCTTCTGAGCGCGGGTCCTGGATTACTTTCCTGGAGCTTCGTTAACTGAAAGACGTGAGGAATGTGTATTTATGGCCAGAGGTGGAAGCAAGGCCTGGGCCACCCGGCCACCGGACTGCGCGGTTTACACTCCTTCGTCCCAGATGGTGGCTACCAGCTCTTGCCTGTCAGCATGTCTGCGTGTTCGAGACCTGGCTCAGCGCCGTAGGGGCTCGCATTTGGAGGATCTCAATAAATGTTTGTGGATGACATTTCACCTGCCCATTTACCATTTTCCAGTCCTCCACGAAGGGCCAGGCCTTAGAACTTGCTCCAGAAGTGCAGAGATGACTGGTGGGAGATGCTCCAAATTCAGCTAGGGAGGTGGGTGTCCGCTCTGAAACTGAGACAGTGGTAGATCTCGAAAAGAGCCCAGAAGAGAAAGGAGGATTACTCAAGTCTTAGGCCGGTGATGCTCATTCCTCGCTGCACGTTAAAATTACCCGGGAGTTTTGAAAACCCTTGCTGGGTCTGTCCTACCAATTAAAGCAAAAGCTCTTGAGTAGGACTCGGGCATCAAGAGATTTGTAAATCTCCCCAGATGATTCCAATGTGTTACCAAGATGGAGAACTGCAAACCTAGAGAGATACTGAGAATTCATTCTGAACGTGAATAAGCCTCCCCAAGCAATACAGGGAGAAAAGACAGAAAAAAATTCTTATGGAAATTAAATAACAGTTCCAAAACACTTTGGCATAATGTCTAGCTCTCAAGTGCTCAGTAAATCTCTTAAAAATTATTTTTGTTGTAATTAAACCTGGGCCCATTTGGCCCAATCCAGCCTCCCTCAAACCACAAACCTAACTCAAAGCATTGACAAATATAACGAACCTTAAAGAAGGATTCCACAGGAATCTAATGTGTATGTTACATCAGAGAGGCAGAGAGAGAAAGACCTAAGGAGATGTGCTGGGCTGCTGGAACTTTCTCCAGGAAGTGCCAGGGAACCATTGATAGCCTTTCCTTTTTTAAAATAATTTATTTAATTTTATTTATTTATTCATTCATTTATTTTAATTTGACCTGCGAGAGACACAGAGTGAGAGGGAAAGTGAGAAATCAAGCCACCATGTCTGGGACTCAAACCATGGTTGGCCATGTGAGAATATTCAGTGACTTAACCACCACGCCACCTGTTGGCCCCCATTGACAGCTTTTCAAAAAGGGAACATTCTTTGTTTTGGAATATTCAAGTCTGATTTTCTTGTACCTTGATATATAGGTAATGCTGAATGAAAAAAAAAAAAAAAGACATCTACAGAGGGACCATCAGTTAGTGTAGTGGCTATGTTGCTGGACTCCCATGTAGTCAACCGCGGTTCGAGTTCTGGACCAAGTGGCTTAAACTCACGCTGGACGCATGTGCATGTGTGCCCAAGATCCGGAGAGGAGAATGGAGGAGAAGGGATTGCAACTAGGGCACTGGACTCCCACATGGGAGATCACGGTTTGAACACCGGGCCCGGTGGCTTCAAAATCACACTAGGTGTGTGTGTGCATGCCCCAAACCCCAGGAGAATAGAGGAGAAGGGATTGTGGTGTGGCCGTCTACCCTGGGAAGGTGATTTCTGACTTTCTCTGTCTCCGTTGAGCACATGTGCCTTGTGGCAGAAACCTCAAAACAAAACAAAACAAAAAAACATCTCCACAGTGTACAAAAATTATCACAATTCTTTTCCCTCACCACTTTCAACAACTTACAGAGGGTGGGACCAGCAGTTAGTGTAATGACTATGTCGCTGAACTCCCATGTAGTTGACCACAGTTCGAATCCAGGACCCGGTGGCTTAAAATTCACGCCGGGCACGTGTGCGTGCATGCCCAAGATCCAGAGAGGAGAATGAAGGAGAAGAGATTGCGGCGTGGCCATCCCCCCTGGGGGGTGATTTCTCGCTTTCTGTCTCTCTGTCTTTCTGGCGAGTGCATGCACCCTATAGCAAAAACCCTCTCAAAAAAAAAAAAGGGTCACCTGGGGCCAAGGTGTCACTTCCCAGCTCACTCACATGGTTACTGGCAGGCCTCAGCCTCTTCTCTGTAAGTGGGGCTCTCTCTCAACTGCTTGCGTGTCCTCACGTGGCACCTTCTCACAGGATAAGTGGGCCAAGGGAACATGTGAGCCCTTAAAACAGAACTGTGGTCTTTTTTTTTTTATAATTTATTCATTTAATTCCATTTGTTATTATTATTCTTATTAAATTTAAACAGAGAGAAAGGAAGAAGGCGAAAGCAAGGCACCAGGTCCGGGACTCGAACCATGGTCGGCCATGTGGGAATCCAGCACTCTTAACCACCACACCACCTGCTGGCTCCCAGAGCTGTAGTCTTTTTATAACCGAATCTTGGAAATGATGTATCTTCACTTCTGTTGTATGCTACAGGTCTCGGGCCAACTCTGATAAAAGGTGGACGAAGACTATACAAGGATGTGACTATCAGGAAGTGGATCCAGGTGGCTGTCCGGCAGGATGGCTATAGCCATGTTTGCTGCTTTTTGGTGACACCTCCTTCGCTAGAATGTAAACATCAGCAGAGGGGAAGAATCGTCGGTCTCTTTACTGTCATATACCCCGCCACCGTGCCTGCCGTATAACAGCCCAAAATACTGAATAAATGCAGTGACAATAGTGATGTGAATTCCAAAGGATGAATACCCAGTAATCCTGTCTTAATCTCTCACTCCCGGGTGCCATTCATGGTACCATTTGATTTTTTTTCTTTAAGAGCAATTTTTCCTATAGGGCACATGTGCTCGAAGGAGCGAGAGACAGAAAGTGAGAGATCACCCTGCAGTGGGGATGGCCACACCACAATCCCTTCTCCTCCATTCTCCTCTCAGGATTTTGGGCACACATGCACACACTCCTGGCGTGAGCTTGAAAGCGCTGAATCTGGGACTCAAACCACAGTTTACGATGTGGTAGTCCAGCAATGTAACCATTATGCCATCTGCAGGCCCCACCATTTGATTTTGACAAGCAGGACCACGCCCCAGCCATCACGGTGGCACAGTGAAAACACAACTGATTCCACACAGGAAAGAACCTGGGTTTGCATCCTAGGGTCTCCCTGAGCACACTGGGTACATGTGTGTGCACCTGCAACCCAGGCCGCCTGAGACTAGGGGTAGGTTGCGGCATGGAGATCCTACTAGGAATCTCCCTCTCTTGTGGAAGAAATAAATAAACTTGTTTAAAGAGGAGAACTATCTTATGCCAAAGAACATGGATTCATGGTTGGCTTTGTGGCCTGGTGGTTAAAGCAGCTGGATCTCTTATAGCTGACTGCACAGTTTGAATCCCAGACCCAGCAGCTTGAAAAACACACTGAGTGCATGTACATGTGCCCAAGATCTTAAAAGGAGGGAAAAAAGGAGAAGGGATTGCAGCGTGGATATCTCCCCCCAGCCCCGCCCAGGGGAGTGCTTTTTCACTTTCTCTCTGTTTTCCTCTACATCTCTCTGACAATCACACATTAAATTAAAATTTTAATTTTTAGTAAATTAAAAACAAAAAGTTGATGGAGCTAAGTGTTGGCACAGTGGTAGCACAGCTGGGCCCATGTGGGAGAAGCCCTGGGTTCCGATCCCAGGACCTTCCTGAGCAGGACTGTGATCCAGGTCTGCTGAGATGGGCTGGATTACAGCACAGAGGCCTTATTGGGAGGTTTTGTTTTTCTTGCTCTCTCATGAAAAAGCTAAGTGAATAAATTAGGGGGGAAAAAAAGGAGGTTCAGAAAATGTCCATCCATTAACAATTTCCTTCTTGGCCCACCCCTATGGCCTAGTGGTTAAGGGAGCCAGTTCCACGTGGCTAACTGCAGTTCAAATCAGGGTAGCAAACAAGAAATCAGTGCTCATGAAACAGAATCCCCATATGCTGAAGAATTTGGTAATTGGGCCAGCAGGTGGTGTGGTGGTTAAGGCCCTGGACACTCCCACATGGCTGACTGTGGTTTGAATCCCAGACCTGGCAGCTTGCTTTCTCACTCTCCCACTCTGTCCCTCTCTGGTCAAATTAAAATAAATAAGTAAATAAATAAAGTTAAATTAAAAAAAAAAACACATGCTGGGTATGTGTGCACAAATGCCAAATTCTGAAAGGATGAAGGAGAAGGGATTGTGGCATGGCATCCTCCTGGGGGATAAATTCTCCCCTTCTGTTTCTCTCTCACTCTCTCTGGTGAGTACATGCACCCTATAGCAGAACTTAAAAAAGGTTCAGTCATTATTATTTTGCAGATGGGTTAACCGAATTAATACGTTGTTCCCTATTGTCTGTCAACTCTGAATTCTCTCAAGTATTTATTTAGCACCACCCTACCAACCCCAAAAGTGTAACAATCTTTCTTGGACCTGGTGGCTTGAAAATCATGCTGGGGGACCAGCAGTTGGCGTAATGGCTATGTCACTGCACTCCCGTGTACTCGACCATGGTTTGAATCCCTGGAGCCGGTGACTTGAACTCACGCTGGGCACGTGTGCGTGCATGCCCAAGATCCCGAGAGGAGAATGGAGGAGAAGGGATTGTGGCATGGCCATCCCCCCCCCGCCCCCCGCCGGGGGTGATTTCTCGCTTTCTGTCTTTCTTGGTCTTTCTGGTGACTGCACATGCCGTATAGCAAAAACCTCTCAAAAAAATAAAAAAAAAAAATGCACTAATCCCAATTTATAAATTCACGACACAATACATGCACATGCAAGTGCATGAGAGACCGATGGGGCACTCTCCAGGGCTCAGCTCTTAGCGATGCCTCCCTCCAGTCTTGTAGCTCCAAAGATCCTGAACATATTTTCAGGCCAACCAGGACTAGGACTTGAGCTGTTGTCAACCCGTGGCTTCCAGCTCTAAAGCCTTCAAAGCTTCCACCTCCAAAACAGAGTCCTCATTACCTAATCACCTCCTGAAGGCCCCACCTCTTTTTTTTCTTTTTTCTTTTCTTTTTGGCATAGGGTCCAAGCATTTGCCATAGATATTTTCTTTTCTTTTTGGCATAGGGTCCAAGCGTTTGCCATAGATAGACAGAGAAAAAGGGAAAGTGAGAAATCACCCCCCTCCAGGGGGAATGCCATGCCACAATCCCTTTTGCTCTATTCTCCTCTTGGTATTTTGGGTATGCAGACACATGTGCCCAGCATGATTTTTTTCTTTTTCTTTTTCTTTTTTTTTCTTTTTTTTTTTGAGAGGTTTACGCTATAGGGCGCGTGCGCTCACCAGAGAGACAGAAAGAGACAGAGAGACAGAAAGTGAGAAATCAC
>NW_006160088.1:2847914-2849952 GCF_000334495.1 Tupaia belangeri chinensis | reverse complement strand
GAGTTCAAGCCACCGGGTCCAGGACTCGAACCATGATCAACTACATGAGAGTCCAGCAACAGCCATTACGCTCATTGCTGGTCCCCCAGCATGATTTTCAAGTCACCAGGTCCGAGGCTTGCAGTAGGCCATGTGAGATTCCAGCATCTTAACCACCACGCCACCTACCGGCTGGGCCCCACCTTTCAATACTATTACCTTGGGGTTAAGGTTTCAACATGGGCATTTTAGGGGCACACTAACATTCGAAACAGAGCAGCCCCCAAACCTGCTGGGTTCTCAGAGCCTTCTATGAATCCCTCTGCATGTCTCTACCCCATTGCTCGGCCTACTCTCCACACAGACTGCTCAGTGCTCTCCTCGGATGGCGACTCACAAGCGTTCTTCGTTCTCTGCAGGTGACAGTGACTTCTCCGTAAAGTGAAAATCAAGACCCCCTCAGCACCACCCAGGTCTGCTCTTCATTTAGTCAACACATGTTCCGCAGAATAACCGGGGGTCTGTTCTTTGCAGATGCCATAAAACAGAAGTGAAACTGACCAGCCATGGTTCCTGCTCCACTGGCCTGCCTACCAGCATGCTACACGTTAAACATGAAAAAGTGACATAAATAATCGTGCACACTGAAGGGACTAGGAAGAATTTTAGGTGGTGCAAATCTTATGAGCCAGTACAGCTTTTTTTTTTTTAAAAAAAAAGAATTATTTAGCTTTATTTATTTATTCTAATTTGACTAGAGAGGGACAGAGTGAGAGAGAGAGAGAAAACAAGCTGTCAGGTCCGAGACTCAAACAGCTGTCAGCCATGTGGGAGTCCAGCGCCCTTAACCAGCACGCTGACTGCCGACCCCTAGCACAGCTTTCCTTAAGAAATTATATTTGGGGGTCCTACAGGGGGTGTGGTGGCTAAGGGCACTGGACTCATATGTGGCCAACCACCATTCGAGTACTGGACCTAGTAGCTTGCTTTTTCATTCTCCACCCCCCCATCCCTCTCTGGTCAAATGAAATAAATTAACTAATTAATTTTTTGGGGGGGGGAGAGATTTTTCACTATAGGGCGCGTGCGCTCGCCAGACAGACAGAGAGAGACATTAGAGACAGAAAGCGAGAAATCACCCCCCAGGGGGGATGGTCACGCCGCAATCCCTTCTCCTCCATTCTCCTCTCGGGATCTTGGGCACACGCGCCCGGCGTGAGTTTTAAGCCACCGGATCCGGGACGCGAACCGTGGTCGACTACGTGGGAGTCCAGCGACATAGCCATTACGCTAACTGCTGGTTCCCCTAATTAATTTTTTTAAAAAAGGAAATTATATTTGGAGGCCGGCAGGTGGTATGACGGTTTAGAGTGCTGGATTCTCATATGCCTGACCATGGTTCCAGTCCCAGACCTGGCGGCTTGCTTCGCACTTTCCCTTTCCCTCTCTCTGGTCAAATTAAAAAATAACAACAAATAGAATTTAAAAAATTAATTCTATGAAAAAATTTATATTTGAAGAACAATCTGGACAATAAAATGGAAGTTAATGGTGGGCCAGCAGGTGGCGTGGTGGTTAAGGGTATTGGACGGCTGATCTCGGTTAGAATCCTGGACCTGGCGGCTTGCTTTCTCTTTCTCTGTTCATTTCTGTCAAATTAAAAATGCTCAAATAAATAATTAAATTAAATAATCCTTAAGAGGGGGAATTAGTGGAAGACGGGAGTCCAAGCAGATCAAGCGCATTTGCAGAGGCCCGGGGTGAGGGCGAGCTTCTAAACCCAGTTAAGGGTCCAAGGCAGTGGAGCAGGCTAGCTTCAGGCTGGGGCAGCACGCCCCGAGCCCTGAAGGCTTCGCAGCAGCAGCGAGATGCCCAGGCAGGTTTCAAGGAGCACTGCCCTGGGTGCCCTGGCGAGGTTTACCCTCCTGCCGCTCCGGGGCCCGCGCTGGGGCGAATCCCGGGTGTCCAGGCCAGCCGGGCCGGTTGTCGCCGGGTGCCTGCAGGCCGCAAGGGGCGCGGGACTGTCCGGGTCGGGCTGGGAGCTGCCGTACCGAGCGCG
>NW_006160088.1:2846646-2847718 GCF_000334495.1 Tupaia belangeri chinensis | reverse complement strand
GGCGCGGGGCCTTTCCCTGGCCATCGCTGCGGCCTGCCTGTGCTCACGCCGCCAGGGTAACCATGGTCGCCACCGAGGGGTGCAGGAGGGACGCGGATCGGGGGTGAGCCGCCGCCCTGCGCCCCGGAGACTGGGGGAGGACACGGAGGCGCCGGGTGCCCCCGCCGGTTCCCTTGTGAGTCCGGATCCGAAGGCGCCGCGCGGCCTCCCCTCCCCTCCCGCGCCCCTCCCGCGCCGCGCCAGTTCCGCGCCCGCGCGTGCTCCTCCGAGCTGCGAGCTCCGTGCTCCGAGCTCCGTGCTCCGTGCTCCGTGCTTCGAGCTCCGAGCTCCCTGCGTTCTTCGGCTCCGAGCTCCGAGCTCCGAGCTCCGTGCTCCGTGCTCCGTGCTTCGAGCTCCGAGCTCCCTGCGTTCTTCGAGGGAACCCCGGCCTGACCCGGGCTTGCCAGGCTGTGCCTTGCCCGGCGGAGCCCTTCCTGGGGATACAGGAACAGGCGGGTCACACCTTTTAACCCTGACAGAAAACAGCTCTTAGCAACGCTCAGCCTGCGTGTTTGTGTAGAATGAGCCCGAGAAGCCTTCTGATTGCAGCACCCAGTGATATGGAAAGTTAGTCACGTTTCTGGGACTGCCTAGCTCAAAGGTTTCTTTTTTTCCTTTGCGTGCTCTCGCCAGAGCGACAGACAGAGACATAGAGACAGAAAGTGAGAAATCACCCCCCAGGGGGGATGGCCACGCCGCAATCCCTTCTCCTCTCGGGATCTTGGGCACGCACGCACACGCGCCTAAGCCGCCGGGTCCCGGACGCAAACCGCGGTCGACTATGTGGGAGTCCAGCGACATAGCTATTATGCTAACTACTGGTTCCCATAGCTCAAAGGTTTCTTGACCGGCTTTGCCGGAGGCTCCTGGGCTTCACAAGGGGCGGGGCATACAGTGTGAACCCCCGGTTGAAGAATGACCTGCTGACCTGCGTATGGCTGGCCTTAACTGGGGATTTTGGTGGAAAGGAATGAAAATCTTGGTTACAGTATAGTCATTTAAAAAAAAAAAAAAAAAAAAACTTTTTCTTTCT
>NW_006160088.1:2844331-2846551 GCF_000334495.1 Tupaia belangeri chinensis | reverse complement strand
CAGGCTGCACTCCCTTCTCCTCCATTCTCCTCTCGGGATCTTGGGCACGCACGCACATACACCCAGCGTGAGTTTAAGCCACTGGGTCCCGGACGAGAACCGCGGTCGACTATATGGAAGTCCAGCGACATAGCCATTACGCCAACTGCTGGTTCCTGTCATACTAATTTTTAAACTGACTCAGGTATAGCTTGGTCTAATCACTGTAGTCCCTGATATGGTTAAACCTAAATTAAGGCCCTTACCCACTAGGCTACTGTCTGGCCCAGCATTATTTTTTAAGTTATAAAATTTGTATAACATAAATTGGCCATTTTAACCATTTTTATTTATTTAATTTTATATAATTATTGCTTTTATTATTTAATTTGCTATAGGGAACACACATGAGAGAGAGACACACACACACACACACAGAGGGGAAAGTGACAAAAGCAGCCACGCCTGAGACTCAAACCGCAGTCGGCTATGTGGGAGTCCAGTGCCTCAGTCACCATATTGACCCCTACCATTTTATAAAAAATACTTTTTTTTTTTAGAAATTTTTGTTATAGGGCACATGCACTAGCCAGAGAGACAAAGAAAGAAAGAAAACTAGAAATAATGCTTCTGCCCCGCCCTGCAATGGCCTCCCACAATCCCTTCTCCTGGGATTTTGGCTGCATGCACATGTGCCCTATGTGAATTTTAAGCCACCAGGTCTGGGACTCAAACTGTGGTGGGCCATGTGGGAGCCCAGCGCCTTAATCACTATACCATCTGGCCCCAAGAGATTTTTAATTTTGAGAGATTTTTGCTATAGGGCATATGTGCTCACCGGAGAGACAGAGACAGACAAAGAAAAGGCAAGAAATCACCTGGGTGGAGGGGGATAGTCACACTGCAATCCTTCTCCTCCATTCTCAGGATTTGGGGCACGCATGCCCAAGTGATTGATGTTTCCAGTTGTAAGATCTGGGACCTGAACCATGGTCAGCCACGTGGGACTCTAGCACTCCAATCATCATGCCACCTGCTGACCCCAAAACTTTCTTTTTTAATTTGCTGTACGGCTCATTTGCTGAGAGAGAGAGAGAGTTCTCTTCTCCATTCTCCTCTCAGGATTTGGGGCATGGGCATGCTTCCACACTTGTCTGGCATGATTTTCAAGTGGCCTGGTCTGAGACAGGTGCACTGTTGGTCATGTGGGATCCAGTGGCGTTAACCATCATGCCACTGGCTGGCCCCATCATTCTCACCATTTTATACATACAATGATGTGGTATTAAGTATATTCACTATATGCATACTCATCACTATTTCCAAAAATTTGTCAATAAACAGAAACGTCGTGACTGCTAAGTAGTGACTTCCCTTAGCCCCGTCCTCCAGATCTTGGTAACCTCTAATCTACTTTCTGTCTCTAAAGTTGTCTATTGCAGATATTTTATGTAAGTGGAATCACACTATATTTGTATTTTTGTTTTTTGGTTTGGCTTATTTCAGTTTGCATGTGCATTCATGTTAAAGCATGTATGGGTACCCCGGTCTGCAGGCCGAAGGGATGTGGAACCCTCGAGTGGAAGCAGGCGAATGGATTGAGAAAAGATGAAGACAGAGTCACACATGTAGAGAAAGCAGGGATCAGGCGGACCGGGATTGGGTGGACCGGGCATCGCTGACATTCCCAGGTTTATTTTATTATGCAGAAATGGGTGATGGAGAAACCAGGTCGTGGCTGTCATGGCTGTCAGGGCTGTAGAGCTTCTCCCGTCCTATGGCTCTGTTGTCTCATAGTTGGAAACTAATTTACACCACTCTGCAGTGTCAGGCAGTGTGTCTTTGTTAGAGCTTCCACTTGCCCTGCAGCATGACCGCAAAGGTCATCTCTACTTTAAAACTTGCTGGTGCCTACTCCAGTTCGGCAACTCTCTACACTTGGGGCCGGAGGTGGCATGATGGTGGTTAAGGCACTGAACTCCCACATGGCCAACTGCAGTCTGAGTCCTGGATTTGGTGTCTTGCTTTCTTGCCTAATAATAATGACAAATGGAATTAAATAAATAATTTCTTATAAAAATTCATTCTTTCGGGATCAGCAGATGGCCTAATGGCTATGTCACTGAACTCCCATGTAGTCCCCTGTGCTTCAAGTCCCGGACCTGGTAGCTTAAACTCATGCCAGGTGTGTGTGTGTGTATGCACATGATCCTGAGAGGAGAATGGAGGAGAAGAGATTGC
>NW_006160088.1:2843932-2844292 GCF_000334495.1 Tupaia belangeri chinensis | reverse complement strand
CCCTCTCTTTCTGGGGAGCACACATCCCCTATAGCAAAAACCTCTCAAAAAAAAAAAGTCCTTCTTTCTTTGGTTGAATACTATTGCTTTGTACATATATACCACATTTTGTTTATCTGTTTTTTTTATTGAGGGACATTCTAGTTGCTTTACCTTTCGGCGGCTGAAATAGTGCTACAGTGAACAATGAAATACAAGTATCTGTTTCATTGCCTCCTTTCATTGCTTTTGGGTATATACCTAGGACTGAAATTGCTATATCATATGGTCATTCTGTGCTTGGGTTTTTTTTGTTTTTTGTTTTTTTTTTTTGCTATAGGGCGTGTGCGCTCGCCAAAAAGAAAGCGAGAAAATCCACTC
>NW_006160088.1:2825661-2843836 GCF_000334495.1 Tupaia belangeri chinensis | reverse complement strand
CGCCCGGCGTGAGTTTAAGCCAGTGGGTCTGGGACTCGAACTGTGGTCAGCTACGTGGGAGTTCAGCGACATAGCCATTATGCTAACTGCTGGTCCCCTTGGCTTGGGTTTTTGAAAACCTGCCATATGGTTTTCCACAGCAACTGTACCGTTTTACATTCTTTTAAAATTTATTAATTTTTTTTCTTTTTTTTTTTTTTGCTGTAGGGCACATGCATTCATCAGAGAGAAAAAGAGGGAAAGTGAGAAAGCACCCCCAAGTAGTGATGTCCACACTGCAATCCCTTCTCCTCCATTATCCTCTTGGGATTTTGGGCACACATGCACACATGTCTACCATATTTTTCAAGCTGCTGGTTCTAGGACTTGAACCATGAAGTCAGCCAAGTAGGGATCCAGCCCCCTTCACCACCTTACTGGCCCCCATTTTACATTCTGACCCCCAAGGTACAAGGGTTCTAATTTCTCCACATCCACCCAACATACATCATTTTCCATTTTTTTTTTTTATTATAGCAATCTTAGGAGGTGTGAAGTTGTACCCATTTATGGTTTTGGTTTGCATTCCCTGCAAAACTAATGGTGTTTAGTAGTTTCGTGTGTTTATTGGCTATCTATATGTCTTCACTGGAGCAATGTCTATTCAAGTCCTTTGCCTATTATTTTAATTGAGTTGTTTATCTTTTTTGTTCTTGAGTTGTAGTTGTTTATATATTCTAGGTATAAAACTCTTACCAGATACATGATTTCCAAATATTTCCTCTTATTCTGTAAGTTGTCTTTACCCTTTGTTGATGATGTCCGTTAATGTCCTTTTGTAGTTCTTTACATATTCTAGATAAGAAACGTATTAAGGATATGTGAGAGCCCAGCGACATAGCCATTACGCCAACTGCTGGTCCCTCTCTCCTATTTTTTTGATGAGGAAAGGGCACCCTTAGGCATGGAAAGGGAAAAGTCTCATTAAGAAGAGAGCTTGATGGGGGCCAGCAGGTGGCCTGGTGGTTAAGGGCATTAGACTCCCATATGGCCTACCATGGTTCAAATCCTGAACCTGGTGACTTGCTTTCTCTCTCTCTCTCTCTCTGTCCCTCTCTGGTCAAATTAAAATAAATAAATAAAGTTAAATAAAACAATTTGTAAAAAAGAAAAAAGAGGGCTTGGGCTGGCAGGTGGTGTGTGGTTAAAGGCGTTGGATTCCCACTTGGCCTATCATGGCTTGAGTCCTGGACCTGGCGACTTGCTTTCTCACTTTCAGTTTCTCTGTCTCTGGTCAAATTAAGACAAAACAAACAAATGGAATTAAATAATTCTTTAAAAATAAATAAATAAATAAAAGAGGAGAGCTTATTGGGACCAGCTGATAGCATGGTTATGTCACTGGACTCCCAGGTAATTGACCATGGTTTTCGTTCCTGCCCCGTGTGTGAGTGCCCAAGATCCCGAGAGAAGGGAGGAAGGAGGAGGAGTTGCAGCGTGGCCATTCTCCCTAGGGGAGTGATTTCTCGCTTTCTAAGTCCGTCTCTGTTTCTCCCGCGAGCGCACATACTCTGTTACATAAATCTCTATTTATTGAGAGCTTATTAAAGAAGATCTCGGAAGCAAAAAATAGTTGAATTAATGATAATTTGGCTAAGTGTACAAGAGTCAATCCCAGGCTTCACATGCGGAGGGCTTCCTCCGCGTCGAGTGTGTATGTGTGCTGCTGACTTGGGCGGTGCGCGTTGGGCAGTGAGCCGTGAGCGCGGCGCCCTTTCCACTTAGCTCACTCAGGGACCAGCAGTTAGCATAATGGCTATGTCACTGGACTGCCACGTAGTTGACCTCGATTTGAGTCCCGGACCCGGCGGTTTAAACTCAACGCTGTATACGTGCGTGTCCAAGATCCCTAGAGGAGAAGGGATTGCGGGTGATTTCTTGCTTTCTGTCTCTCTGTATCTTTCTGGGAAGCACACGTGCCCTATAGCGAACATCTCTCCCCCCCCTAAAAAAAAGGAAGAGAGAATGAACCAGCCAGTTCATCCTTAGCTGCTTTCCACAAAAAATAAAAATAAATAAAATAAATGATAGCTCAGCTTTCTAAAATTTAACATAAAGATTGCATTTTCGGGACTAGTAGTTATCGTAATGGCTATGTTGCTGGACTCCCACATAGTCGACAGTGGTTTGAGTCCCAGACCCAGTGGCTTAAACTTACGCCGGGCGCGTGTGCGTGCGTGCCCAAGATCCCGAGAGGAGAATGGAGGAGAAGGGATTGCGGTGTGGCCATCCCCCCAGGGGGTGATTTCTCGCTTTCTGTCTCTCTGTCTCTCTGTCTCTCTCTGTCTGTCTGGTGAGCGCACGCGCCCTCTAGCGAAAACCTCTCCAAAAAAAAAAAGATTGCGTTTTCCGTGTATTTCCACCCTGTACCATCGACGCTCCCAGAGGTGCAGCTTGTTTATCTCAGAGGTTTAGGTAGTCCCTGACCCATGGGGTTTCTTTTGCTTTGATTTGAGAAGCTCTCTCCGTGCTCTTGCAGCTCCGATATGTGATAATATTAATATTTAAAATCAATGAGAGTGGATTCTCTAGTTTTAAGAAATGATGCTTTTAAGAAATCACAAATACATAACTGGAAAAATATGATTGATTTGCATGATTCCACTCCTTCCTCTAAACACGCAAGATTGCCATTCCGTTGTGTGAAAACCTGTTTCACAAGAAACTGCCTGAACTTAAGAAGTGGTTGCATGGTTAGAAACGCGCTTCGTAGGTTTCATCTCTGTCGCTCACCATCTCTCTCTGCTGCAATTCTGCTCTTTTCTTTCCTGGCTGCTACTTGGATTAAAGACTGTGTTGCCAGCTATGGCATCCGGAGATGGCAGTCCTATCTTTGAAGATGATGAAAGGTAAATGTCCTGCATTGCCGTCCAACTGGCCTTTGGCAAGTTCAAGATTGCTGTTAGCATTTCCGAAGAGTTATTTCTCCACGCCGCTCGATTTCAGGGCACAGTGGGAGAACGTGCTGAGTGAGTGGTTCTGCTGTGCTGTCATTTAGAGTAAGCGTAGGGGATCCCTGGCGTGGAGCTGGTCACAGGAGCCTGGCACCCTTTTCCACAGCACCCGCTGGAAGCCTCCAGATTCCTCTCGGCCCTGGGTTCTTGGCAACCGCCTCAATGATAGAAAATGCATTTGCTGTCACCGATGTAGGGACCACCAAGGAGATGAGAGAGAAAGATGGAGTTTGAGGATGGGCTCAGGGGCCAGAGGCCTGGTTCTAAATCCTGTCTCTGCCACTTACGATCGTGGTGACCCTGGGCATGCCCTTAGCCTCTCTGAGCCTCGTTTGTAAAAGAACACTTGACAGTACCCACATCATGGTGAGGATTTGCTGGGTGAACCTACGTAAAAGTCAGGGCAGAGCGGCACCCAGGAG
Organism: Tupaia belangeri chinensis; assembly: GCF_000334495.1. Lineage (NCBI taxonomy): Eukaryota > Metazoa > Chordata > Mammalia > Scandentia > Tupaiidae > Tupaia > Tupaia belangeri. Next base: position 2,840,421 of record NW_006160088.1, on the reverse strand, counting down.
GCGCCTAACCGCTGCCACCTGTGTCCACTGTGACTCTACACTTTACTTCTGTCGAAGCTTAAAGCTGTATCAAAACACGAACTGTATATTATATGTGAATTTAAATATGTCGTTCATAGAGGACACGTTACATATCGTTTATCTCATAAAAGAATTTTATTATCAAAATATTAAGTTGTGCCAGAAATGTTTGACAAACTAGAAGCCTTTATTTTCTAAATGAGATTTCCTGTAGGAATGCCAAGAATTAGTTCCTTATAACATTTCTTGTATTATTTTTATGTCCCTCTCCACGTTTCTTTTACGATTTTTTTTTTTTTTTTCCTCCCTCAGTCTTAATATAATAACTGAGAAGCCTTTGTGTTAAAATGAATCCCAAGTTATTTTTTGAACTATGGGAGGTTTGGCGAGTTCTTGCCTTGGAGTGATCAGATCTGAAAAAGAAAGCAAATTAGTTACTGTGCTTGTGGAATGGGCTTCAGAGAAGGGAGAGGTAGAGACCTTTTCCTGACCTTCCCTGGCCTAGAATACTGCCAGGATAAACGGGCAGTCTCAATCCTATTACCGTTAAAGTGACATTGTTTGGAATTACCGGACTACACACCACACAGAGTAGTGTCTTAGAGAAAGAGCGCATAAGAGCGAGAAAACAGTTACATGTCCCGTGAGTAGCATTTCCTACGTAATGTCACTTCAGTAGCGTGTCATTTTAGGGGTTTTAAAGTCTGCTGTTTTCCTTTTAGAAGAATTCACTGGTCATCCTGCGAATGTGTCTGGCCCGTTGTAATCGCTTCACTGTGTTCCTCCTCTAGCCCTCCCTGTAGCCTGGACAGGATGACAGATCTGGTAGCTGTCTGGGACGTGGCGCTGAGCGACGGAGTGCACAAGATTGAGTTTGAACACGGGACCACCTCGGGCAAGCGAGTGGTGTATGTGGACGGGAAGGTAGGGGAGAACAAGGTCACCTCGTAAATGGCGGTGGGCGGAGGAACCTGCTTTGGTGAACGTAGCTTTTCTGTCTATGAACTCAGGGCTTCGTTCCCTTTTTTCTCTTACAGTGTTTATCTTTGTATTTTTGGCCTATATCTTTTTATTGTACAAAGCAAACTAGTAATGGTGATAATAATTTATAGACAATACACAATCTAGGCCACTAAAATTGTATCTCTTCTGTGAGAGAGACAGGCACACCAAGTAGGGTCCCCACACCGTGACCCACTTCCACTCTTAGCCGGCCCAGAGCTGTTGCACACGCGTGTGCGCATGGCGTACTCACACAGGGCCCAGGATGTGAACCCAGGATCTTTCCCATCTGAGTCCAGTTGTGTTACCATTACACCACCACCTGGCCCCTACACCTAATACTTAAACTTGAAATGCCTTTATTTTTGGGACCAGTGGATAATGTAATAGTTATACTGTTGAACTCCCATGCAATTGACAGTGGTTCGAGTCCTGGACCTGGCGGCTTAAACTTCACACGGGGCACATGTGTGTGTGTGTGTGCCCAAAATCCCAAAAGGAGAATGGAAGGGAAGGGATTACAACATGGCCCTCCCTCCTGCGGGGTGATTTCTCGCTTTCTGTCTCTCTGTCTCTCTGGCAAGCGCATGTGCCCCCCACACACAAAAAAAAAACTCTCCAAAAGAAAGACATGCCTTTATTTTCTAAAACTTTGGCATGTCATGAATTAGTATATCTAATAGCGCTGACATTTGGTCACTTTTGTTATTGTTTCTAAAATTAAATATTAATTTTTGTTCCATTTGTATGTTTTGAATTTTTTATTTTCTTTCCTAGGAAGAGATAAGAAAAGAATGGATGTTCAAACTAGTGGGCAAAGAAACCTTCTGTGTCGGAGCTGCGAAGACAAAAGCCACCATAAATATAGATGCCGTCAGTGGGTTTGCTTATGAATATACCCTGGAAATCAATGGAAAAAGTCTCAAGAAGTACATGGAGAACAGATCAAAGACCACCAACACGTGGGTGTTACACTTGGATGGGGAGGACTTTAGAGTCGTTTTGGGTAAGTTACTATTACTTTTGCAGAATGTGTGTGTGTGTGTGTGTGTGTGTGTGTGTGTGTTTTTTCCATGGGGCGCAGAATGTGTGTGTGTGTGTGTGTGTGTGTGTGTGTGTGTTTTCCATGGGGCGCATGCATTTGCTGGATAGAGAAAGTGAGAAATCACCCCTTCCCCAGGGCTGATGGCCATGCTGCCGTGCCTTCTTCCCCATTCTTCTCTCTGGATTTTGGGCATACACGCATGTGCACCCAGCATGTTTTTCTTTTCTTTATTTATTTTAATTTGACCAGAGAGAGAGAAAGGGAGAGATAGAGAGAGAGAGAAAGTAAGAAAGCAAGCCACCAGGTCCAGGACTCGAACCATGGTCAGCTATACGGGAGTATCTAGCGTCTTAACCACCGCATTACCTGCTGGTCCCCAGTAGCATGTTTTTCAAGCTGCCAGGTACAGGACTCAAATTGCAGAGTTGGTCATATAAGATCCAGCGCCTTATCAGGGCATTTAAAAATTTTAATCATTATTGGGGACCAGCAGTTGGCGTAATAGCTATGTCGCTGGACTCCCACGTTGTCGACCGCGGTTCGCATCCCAGACCCGGTGGCTTAAAACTCACGCCGGGCGCATGTGCGTGTGTGCCCAAGATCCCGAGAGAAGAATGGAGGAGAAGGGATTGTGGCGTGACCATCCCCCCTGGGGGGTGATTTCTCACTTTCTGTCTCTATGTCTCTCTCTGTCTGGTGAACGCACGCGCCCTATAGCAAAAATCTCTCAAAAAATTTTTTAATCATTATTGACTCACGGATTTAAACAATTTGGTGTGCAACCAGCCCGTGATGGTTAAGGTGACTGAATCACACGTGGCTGACTGTGGGGTTCGAGCCCTGGGTCTGGCAGCTTGGCAAACATGGCAGGCACATGTGTATGCTTGTTCAAAATCCTAAAAGGAGGAGAGATGGAGAAGAAGGGATTACAGTGTGACCATTCCCCATAGTGGAGGATTTCTCATTTTTCCTCCCACTCTCTCTCTCTCCAGTAAGCCCACACTCCCTCTGGCAAAATTTACAAAATAAACAAACAATTTGGTGTGTTTCAATACTTTCCAACTATTTATTCTTATTTTTTAAAGAATTATTTTGGGGCCAGCAGTTGTCGTAATGGCTATGTTGCTGGACTCCCATGTAGTCAACTGCGGTTCAAGTCCCGGACCTGGTGGCTTAAACTCACTCCGGGCGCGTGTGCATGTGCACCCAAGATCCCAAGAAGAGAATGAAGGAGAAGGGATTGTGGCGTGGCCATGCCTCCTGGGGGGTGATTTCTCACTTTCTGTCTCTGTCTCTCTCTGTCTTTCTGGCAAGCACATGCACCGTATAGCAAAAACTTCTCCAAAAAAAAGAGAGAGAATGATTTTACTTAACTTGATTTATTTATTTAAATTTGACCTATTGTTCTAGTCTGTTTTTCTGTTGACGTAATTGAACATCACAGACTGGGTAACTTATAAAGAATCAGGGTTTACTCGGCCCGTTGCTTTGGAGACTGCAGGCTGCGGGCCACATCTACTGAAGCCTTCTCCCTGCATCCTAACATGGCGGGCAGAGGGCTCCTGGCGGGGCAGAGCTTGTGTCCGGTCTCCCTCTCTCTCACACAGTCACCGGTGTTCAACCATGGGCCCACTCTGATGGCTTTGTCTAACCCTAGCGACCTCACCTCTTATTCCCATAGTAGGACTAAGTTTCCACCCTCCTAATACCATCACAGTAGCAACCGTATTCAATACATGGATTCAGGGGGGACCCATTCAGACTGTTAGGTCATCGGAAATGTTATGACATGCTTTTCTGCTTTTCTATGCAAAAAACATGTCATGACTTTCCCGACGACCCAGTATAGCTACCATTATACACCGTGCTGTCTCCCTCCCTTCCCTCACTCCATGCTACAACTATGTATTTGCTGACCGCTTTCGGGTCCTTGTGCTGCTGCTTTTCTCTGGTCACTTTGAAACTTGTTCTCTGTTATATTCTGTAGGAAGGACTCATAGGAACAGCCTCCCCTGAGTTCTTGCATATTGGTAACTTTTGTCTGTATCTTTTATATTTATTTATTAATTTTTAAAGAACTATTAATTCAGTTTATTCATTCATTTATTTAAGTTTGACCGGAGAGAGACACACAGAGAGAGGGAGGGAGAGTGAGAAAGTAAACCTCCAGGTTCAGGACTCTATTGTGGTCGACCATGTGTCCAGCACCTTAGCCCCGACGCCACCTGCTGGCCACTGTATCTTTTCTATTTAAACCTCAGTTTGGCTGTTAACGATATTCTTGGCATGTATTAGTGCTCATTAAATGTCTTAGGTATGTTCCTCCACTTAGCACCTCTAGGTGTTACTGTCACAGTCCGATGGCAGGGCCAGCTGTGGGGGGTGCACAGGTAGCACCATTGCTGGGGAGGTGGAAGCCAGATGGGAGTGCCAGGTTTGGCTCCTGGGCCAACCTGAACATTCTGGGTGTGACTGACTATGCCTTTGATCACAGCTAACCAGGAGTCTGGGGCAGGAGGATCATGACACAGTGAGACCCTGTCTGTCAGAATACCTATCTCTGGGACCAGCTGGTGGCATGGTGGTTGAGGTTCTGGACTCCTGTGTGGCCAATCACAGTTCAAGTCTCAGACCTGGTGGCTTGAAAATCATTCCGGGTGTATGTGTATGTGTCCAAAATCCTGGAAGGTGAATGGAGGAGAAAGGACTGTGGTGTGGATATCCCCCCGGGGGTGATTTCTCACTTTCCCTCTCTCTTTGTCTCTCTAGCAAGGGCATTTGCCCTTTGGCAAAATAAAAACAAAACAAAAAAACCTTTCTCTCTCTCCCTTTCCCTCTTTTTCTCCCATAAAGGAAAAAAAGATATCATGAAAATTTGATTTTTTTCTTAACATCGTGTTGTTTCTCCCTAGATACTCAAGTATACTTTGTCTTTTTCTTTGAAGTGCAGTAATTTCACTAAAATTCCATGCTGTAGAAATGATCATTCTCAGTTGATTTTTCTCCAGTACATGGAAAACGTTTTCAATATGTATAGTCAGATATTTTCTTTTTCTTTTATGTTGTCATGAATTGCAGTTTTTGTTATAGTAGCGTATTTGTCCTGTTCCTCTGTTTCAGTTCCCTCCTCGGGAATGCTTATTTATACACTTTGGATCTTTGGCCAGTCTTTCTCCCGTAGTGGGTGACGCACAGGCCTTGCCATGGTCTGGGTTTCCCTCGCCTTCCGGATTTGGGCTTGTGGTAGTAGGTAGTGTCCATGGGATTTGGTTTTGCTTCGTTGCTCTTTTTAAATGGGAGGATTTGGGGGAAATCAAGGGATCTTTCTGGCGGACCCTGAAGCGCAGCGTGGAAGCCCATGGCAGTGGGCCCCAGGTTCTGTGTGACTGGCTGCAATTGCAGTGCCACTCAGCAACTCACAGCTCCTGGTGCACATGCAAGCGCCCCTGAACCCTGGCAGAGGGAGAGGTGCAGGCGAGAGGATGCGGCATGACTGCGATGGCGCCCTGCCTAGGGATGCCGAGGGGTGCTCTCGCTTTCTCCGCTAGCGCACGTGTCTTCTGGCATTTAAAAAAACAAACCGTGTTGCTGCTGCCACTTCTGCCATCTTTCTCATCACCTCTGCAGTGGATTTCAGACTCTCTTGGGTAAGATGCGACGGCAGTCGTCCCGCACTCCAGCGTCTTGCTGCCTCGCCCACTCTTATCACCTCAGCCCCGTCTGCTCTTTTTCTTTACATCATCAAAGCAGTCGATATTCGTGTTTTGTTCTGTAGCCATAATCGAGTCATGTGGGTTGATTCTAAAATTAAAAACCAGTAAATAGGGGCCGGCAGGAGACATGCTGGTTGGAGAGCTGGACTCCCACAGACTGACTGTGGTTTGAGTCCCAGACTGGCTTTCTCACTTTTCCTCTTTCTCTCTCTGTATCATGAGGACATGTACGCTATAGCAAATTAAAACAGAGTAATAACAGGGACCAGCAGTTAGCGTAATGACTATGTCGCTGGACTTCCATGTAGTCGACCATGGTTCAAGTCCTGGACCCAATGGCTTAAACTCACGCCGGGCGCGTGTGCGTGCGTGCCCAAGATCCCGAGAGGAGAATGGAGAAGGGATTGCAGTGTGGCCATCTCCCCGGGGGGTGATTTCTCACTTTCTATCTCTCTGTCTTTCTGGCAAGCGCACGTGCCCTATAGCAAAAACCTCTCCCCCCAAAAATAAAGAATAATAATAAATAAATTTAAAAATTTAAAGAATTATTTTATTTAACTTTATTTTTTTATTTATTTATTTTAATTTGACCAGAAAGAGAGAGAGAGAGAGAAAGGGAAAGTGAGAAAGCAAGCCACCAGGTCTGAGACTTGAACCGCGGTGGGCCATGTGGGAGTCCAGCATCCCAACCACCACACTGCCTGCCAGCCCCAGTAATAAGTAAAATTTTACAATTCTTTTAAAAAACCCAATAACTAACATGTCATAATTATGTAAATATTATTATGTAGTGGGTCGTAATAATGGCCTTTCTCTATTATGATCTATCTGTTATTATGTATTATTATGTTCCCTGTGGCACTCAGAGCAAGTAGTTTTCAGTGTCAAGATTAAATGGGTTTTCTGTTTTATAACCTACCAGTTGCTTAAAATTATACCTCATTATAGGCCTCACATTTTGGGGGTGATGAAGAAAAATGTACGTGACCATTATATCTCAGTTATGTGACCTGAATATTTTTGTACAGATTTTTGTTTTTCAAAGCGTTCCTGATTGGTTTTATCTTTTTTTTTTTTAATTTAAAGTAGGTAAATATCTTTTCATTGCCCACATTCCTAGTGTCTGTTAGCACTTTTATGCATGCTTTGCGTGGGTTCTTTTTTTTTTTTCGGCGAGGTTTTTGCTATAGGGTGCATATGCTCGCCAGAAAGACAGAGAGAGAGAGACAGAGAGATAAAAAGCGAGATATCACCCCCCAGGGGCAATGGCTACACCCCAATCCCTTCTCCTTCATTCTCCTCTTAGGATCTTGGGCATGCACACACACACGCCCAGCGTGAGTCTAAGGCACTGGGTCCGGGACTTGAACTGCGGTCGAGTACATGGGAGTCGAGCGACATAGTCATTTTGCCAATTGCTGGTCTCTTACACATGCTTTCTGTTGCTTGGAATTCTTTTTTTTTTTTTAAGAGAGATTTTTGCTGTAGGAGGTGTGCACTCACTGGAGAGACAAAGAGAGCCAGAAAGCAAGAAATCTTTCCCAGGGCTGGGGGCGGGGATGGCCATGGCACAATCCCTTCTCCTCCATTCTCCTCTTGAGATTTTGGGCAGGCAGGCACGCACACGTGCCTGGTGTGAATTTCAAGCCGCCGAGTCCAGAACTCAAACCGTGGTTGGCCATGGGGGAGTTCAGCGATATAACCATTATGCTATCTGCTGGTCCCTCTTTTTGTTCTTAATAAAAATATTCTTGGGAGTCTGTTGCCTTCCTGTTCAAAAGTTGGTAGCTTCCAAGTGTGCTGCATAGTGGCCGTCTGGGTTTTCTTTCTGGAATTCCGTCGCTAAAGTTATCGAAGCCCCTACCTCAGCGTTTTTTCTGTATTTACTGGAATATTCCCTTGAGTAATTTCCTAATAACAACATCCTGTGACTGAGGGTGTCTAGGAGATAAATATTACTTGGCCCGTGGGCGAAATTGATATTTTTCCTGAGTACAGAGTTTTAACCTCAAAATCATTTTCTCTCAGACGTTTGAAAGCCTTGTTCCAATATTCCGTACTCTCCATTATTTAAATCAGAATTGTATGACAGTCTGAATCTCATATTTTTCGTTCTAGAGTTTTTGGGAGCTTATCCTTCGTGTTTCCAAGTTGCCCAGTACAGTGGTTGGTTAGGTGCCACTACAGACTCACTAGATTCCACCTGAAGAGAGTTTTAGAACTACTGAGTCTCATCACCTCCTCAAGGAAATTTCCATTTTGAAAGGGATAGAGTTAGTATCGACGCATCTGAATATGTGGGACTTTTACAGACGAGGAAACTAACCCTTGAAAATAGTGAGTCGTTGGAAAAGTCATGGTGTATTTTTGCATAGAAAAATACTTCACTGGGACCAGCAGATGAAGTAAGGGTTCTGTCACTGGACTCCCATGTAGTTGACTGTGGTTCGAGTCCTGGACCCCATGGCCTAAAACTCACACCGGCCAGCTTAAAACTCACACTGGGCTCTTGTGCATGCATGCCCAAAGTCTCTCTGTTTCACTCTGTCTCTTTGGCGAGCACATGTGCCCTATAGCAAAAATCTCTCTTAAAAAAAAAAAGAGAGGGACCAGCAGGTGACATGGTGGTTAAAGTGCTGGACACTCCCATATGACTGACCATGGTTCTAGTCCTGGACCTTGTGGCTTGCTTTCTCACTTTCTCTTTCTCTCCCTCTCTCCGTGTCTCTCTCTGGTCAAATTTAAATGAATTAATTATTTTAAATGAGAGAAAAAAAACAAAGAGAAATGCATCACGACTTTCCTGATGACCCAGTAATTTTTTAGGCACCGAGTCGGCTGCTTTGTTAATGTTACCGTACAGTGGACACCAGTCTCTCACAGGTGATAGGGAAGACTACAGGTGCATCTTTTTTGCACCACCCCAAAAACGTGAGGCCTGTAAGGAGACCCAAGATCCCATCCTTAGTTCTGGAAGGCACCACGGCACGAGCAGATTGGGAGGAAAATAAAGAAAGCGGGAAGGAAGTGTGAATATGGGGACAATGCATGTTGGGAGGAAAACTCTCTGTTCTGAACGGTCTCGTCTCTGAGAGCGCTGCAGACCGCACCTGCTCAGGGCTCACCTGTGCAATCCAGGCTCGTGGGCCCGGGGCAGGCGGGCAGGAGAGGCTCCAGGTGAATACGCCAAATTCTCTCGTGATTCATCGAATCTGCTTCTGAGGTGTAAGAGTTGATGTTTTATTAGACAGGTCTGTTCTCTTATTCTTTTAATTCTCTTTTAAAAGAATTTCAATGTATAAATATAATTTGCTATAAGGTGCATATGCTTGTTGGAAAGAGAGAAACAGAGAGGGAAAGTGGGGAATCACTCAGCAGGGGAGATGGCCATGCCGCATTCCCTTCTCCCGGATTCTCTCGGGTTCGGGCACACATGCATGTGCTCCTGGAGTGTTGTTCAGGCTGCCGGGTCCGGTACTTGGGCCATGCTGTTGGCCATGTGGGGCCCGCTGTGTTACCCATCCTGCCATGCACTGACTGGCCTGATGTTATTATTTGTTTTTACCAGAGAACATGTATGTGAGAGACAGAGAGAGAGAGAGAGAGAGAGAGGTATTCCCCCGGCAAGGCCTGGTCAAGCTGCAATTTTTTTTTTTTTTTTGAGAGGTTTTCGCTATAGGGCGCATGCACTCACCAGACAGACAGAGAGACAGAGAGACAGAAAACGAGAAATCACCCCCCCCCAGGGGGGATGGCCACGCCGCAATCCCTTCTCCTCCATTCTCCTCTCAGGATCTTGGGCATGCACGCACACGCGCCCGGCGTTAGTTTAAGCCACTGGGTCCAGGACTTGAACCGCAGTCGGCTACATGGGAGTCCAGCGACATAGCCATTATGCTAACTGCTGGTCTCTAGAAGCTTTTGTTTTTCTTCAATCTAGTCACGTTTATTCTATTTTGCTTTTATGGTTTCTGGGTTAGCAGTGTCAGAGGCCTGCCATAGCGATTACAGGAAACCCGGAAACACTTACACACTCAGGAGCTAAACAAATGCCAGTTGTCCACACCAGTGCGGCTTATCTTCCACCATGCGCCCCGAGACCAGCTGGCCTGCCCTGCACTGTGATGGTGGGTGCTTCCCGCTCAAGCTGCCCCTGGGGTGACCCCTGCCCAGACCTCCTGCACCCTCCGCCTCTCTCCCGTCTCTAAGCGAGGGTCCCATCTCACAGAGTGGGGAGAAGAGAACCCCCTTCAGACCGTGTCCCTGGAGCAGACGGCCTCCAGTCAAACCCCGCCGGGCGCCTCATCCTTGTCCAGGGCTGTGACCCCGGCTGTGCACACACGGGTCACACTCCTTGCTCTCGTCATCTCTGGGTTCCTGGTGAATGTACCCTTCTCTCCCGCCACTCCCCAGAGCGTTTGCAGGGTGCTCTGGGGCCTCCCTGCCCTGCGGTGACCTCTGGACCAGTGCAGGTAGCGTTGTGGGAGTGTTTTGTTCCAGGCTGTTCCAGATTGTGCTGGCCGTAAGCTGTGCTTTTTTTTCCTCTATCACCCAATAACCTTCGTTCACAGTGAAACCGTTATAAAAATGCATGGTATCGTGCTGCCCAGTAAGGAAGCCAGACCAAACATCGAAGCCTGACACGCCGTCTGTCCTCACGGCCCCAGGGGCAGCATCCAGTTGGGTCGGTGCGAGAGGCAGGGGCAGCCACGCGGTCACCGATGTGGGAGGACAGCCTGCGTGGAAAGGTCCTGCCTCACGTCCATTCGTATGTTTTCCTTCAAAGACTGACCTCGAGTGTGTTTGTTTTCTTTAACAAGACTTCGTCAATTCGTAAGGGACCGGGATTTTCTCTGAAAAGACAGTTTAGTTTCAGTTTTCTGTTTCGTCTGTGAATTAAGAATAAACACAATTTCGGGATCAGCAGGTGGCGTGGTGGTTAAGGTGCTGGACACTCCCACATGGCTGACCACGGTTCAAATCCTGGACTTGGTAGCTTGCTTTCTCACTTTCTCTCTCTCTCTCTCTGTCTGTCTCTCTTTCTGGTCAAATTAAAATAAATGAATGAATAAATAAAATAAATCTTAAAAAAAAAAGAATAAACACAATTTCTGGGAGAGTTTCAAAGCCATGATTGAATTTTGGAATATTAATGGAGTTTTAGAAATCCAGTGCATCCGAATTTTCCTAAGATAATAAATATGGAAAGTTAGCTTTAAGCCATAGAACTACAACTTGTAAAAATGTGTTTCTTTTCCAGAGAAAGACACCATGGACGTGTGGTGCAACGGCCAAAAAATGGAGACAGCAGTAAGTCGACCTCGGTTACCCTCAGCGCCGCGTAAAAGCTACCACTGTCAGGCTGCCCTGCTTCCTAGTTAGAGAATTTATAATTCACCAAGGTCTTCCGAGCCAGATAAGGAAGTGGCTGAGTGCTCCCCACCGAGATTCTGGAAACCTTCCCCAGACAGTGCCCCAGGTAGCGAGTGGGTGGAACCGTGTCCTGGGCCGGCCCCAAGCCCACACTGCTGTTCCTCCTGGGCACCAGGACCCCTCCTGGGGTCTCCACGTTGATATCCTCCCACAAGAGGCTGGCATCCTCGTGTTTATCCGTGTTTATCCACACTACTACGGCCCAGGTTCTGCCTCGTGTCACCTGGGATCTTGTTAAAATGTAGAGTCAGCATTTCCTCGGAGCTGCCAGGGCGCTGGTCACAGATCCCCGGGTAGGCTCAGGCAGGCTGGGGCAAGCTGGGGTAGGCTTGGGCAGGCCAGAGCAGGCTCCGGCAGGTGGCTTCACACAGGGCTCAGTGCAGATGGTCTTCTCTTGAGTGAGAAGTTTTGTTTTGTTTTGTTTTATTGGAGAGGTTTTTGCTATAGGGCACATGCACTCTCCAGAAAGAGGGAGACAGAGACAGAACACGAGAAATCACCCCCCGGGGGGGTGGTCACGCTGCAATCCCTTCTCTTACATTCTCCTTTTGGGATCTTGGGTATGCACGCATATGCGCCCTGCGTCAGTTTAAGCCATCAGGTCCAGGACTTGAACCACGGTTGACTACATGGGAGTCTAGCGACATAGCCATTGGCGCCAACTGCTGGTCCTGAACGTGAAGTTTTTGAAAAAGAGGTGATGCCCACAGTTTCAGATGCCTCAGAGGAGGATAGCAGGGGCACTGCCACCAGCCCCAGAAGACAAGTGGGAGTGGCAGATCCGCAGTGCTGAGCCTGGGAGAGGGGTACCCACTCACAGGCCCCGCGCGCAGAGATCAGCGCCCACGCTGGTGGATTGGCTTTTACACGGAGCCTTGAGAAGGCGAATTTTGAGCTGGAATGAAGTAACAGGGGTGTCCAGGGTGGAGGGAGCGGCCTGTGGGACTGCCGCGACATCACCGCGCAAACCCCTTGTCCCCTTGGTGTGCAGGCGGAGCTCGGAGAACTCTTGTAGGTGCGCCCTTGTGCTCGCTCTGGGCGCTAACGCAGGGGCTGGAGGGGCGAGCTCTTCTCAGTAGCGGTAGCTCCATAGCCCGAAGCCTGTCACTCAAAGCGGCTGCTGCCATCAATTTGCTTCTGTCACAGGTTAAGGATGGGAGGAGAGGTGCTTGGGAGATGGGCGGTCTGGGAGGAGCTCGCTGAGCACACACCTAGAGTCTCCCTGGTCTCCTGGTTGTTTCTGAGGAGGTGCCAAAGCCAGATATCAAAAGTTACAAAGATGAATGTTTTTGTGCTTCTTTCTTTTTTTAAAACATGAATTATTTTATTAAACTTTATTTATTTTAATTTGACCAGCGAGAGACAGAGTACATGAGAGAAAGCGAGAGGGAAGGTCCGGGACTCGAACCTTCATCTACCATGTGGGAGCCCTGCACCCTTAACCACCATGCCACCTGCCGGCCACTTTCCTGCTGCTTTCTTTAAAAAAAAAATTCTCAAGGGTTTATGCACTCACCAAAGAGAGAGAGAGAGAGAAGGAAAGTGAGAAAGCACAGGCCACGGCCAGGCCACAGTCTGTTCTCCATTTCAACCCCCTGGGATTGGGGGCACACATGCACGTACATAAGCCCCCCATGTTTTTCAAATGCAGGGTCTGGGATGCAAATCGTAGTTATGTGGGATCCAGCCACCTCCACCACCATGTCACTGGGTTGGACCAGCGTGTTTTTTTGTTTCTTTTCTTTCTTTTTTTTTTTGGAGAGGTTTTCTATTGCTATAGGGTGCGTGCGCTCGCCAGACAAACAGAGACAGAGAGACAGAAAGCGAGAAATCATCCGCCAGGGGAGATGGCCACGTTGCAATCCCTTCTCCTCCATTCTCCTCTCGGGATCTTGGGCACGCACGCACACGCGCCCGGCGTGAGTTTTAAGCCACCAGGTCCGGGACTCGAACTATGATCAACTACATGGGAATTCAGCAACATACCCATTACTCTAACTTCTGGTCCTGTAGGTTTTTTTTGTTTGTCAATTCTGGGAAATTTAGAGAGAGAGGGAGAGTGGGAAAGCAAGCCACCAGATCCAGGACTTTGACCTTGGTGGGCCATGTGGGAGTGTCCAGCACCTTAACCACTACGCCACCTGCTGGCCCTCTGGGAAATTTAACCTGGGCTCACTCAAAATTGATCCTCAGTGCTTGAGCTGCTCTGAGTTAGACCTATGGATGGAGGTTAATTTTACAGAGACTCAGGCACTGCAGTATTTTATGGCCCTGTTTGGACGATTTCCAGTTAGCATGACCAGGGGTCAGGCTCCCATGGAGTACGTGTGCTGTCTTCCTAATCTTAGTCCTGCAGCTGGAGAATGGGCACTTCTGAGTCACATTCCCTCCCACCCTCGCGTTCACCAGTGCAGATGTGAAGAGAATGCTGTTGTGTTTGGTCTTAAGAATCCGATTATAGGGGCCAGCAGGTGGCATGGTGGTTAGGGCGCTGGACTCACATGTGGTCAATTGCAGTTTGAGTCCCGGACCCAGCAGTTTGAAACTCGCTGGACACATGTGTGTGCATGCCCAAAATCCAAGGAGGAGAAGGAATTGCGGCATGGCCATCCCCCCGAGGGGGTGATTTCTCGTTCCCTTTCTCTCAAAAAACAAAAACAAAACAACAACAACAAAAAAACCCCCACAAACCAATCTGATTGTAAACAAGCGAACATAATGTTCACCAGCAAATGCCCTAGGTATTGACAGGAAGCCAGTGTTTGGAAAATTGTTCTTTATAGAACTTTCCCAGTTGCCTCTCCATTGTGATGACAGCCCAGTTTGCAGGGCAGTGGGGCAGCCCGGTGACCACGGCCTCCCGATGTTGTCACAGACCGCTGTGACTTTCTCCTTGTATCTCCCAGCACCGTGACCAAAGTGTTGTCGAATCGCCGAGAAACCACACATAGCAGCCCTGTTTCCCAGCCGTGCCCCGCCCTCCTGAAGGCTGTTTTAAGACTTAACATTAGGAAGAGTGAGAGCACCGCACCTGCCCTGGACGGTCCCTACGCTCCCGGAAAGCGCATGGGCCGTGTCCTTGCAGCTGGGAAAGCTGGCCCTGCTGCATCGTGCTTTATCTGATGTTGACTATGTGAGGCTTCATTCTCTCCCTGCGCCTGCCAGGAAGCCCACAGCCACGCTTTCCTGTCCGATCGTGGTTTCTCTGCTTGCTGGTATAATTCGTTTTAATTCTCCCAAAGCCTCTCCTGTCCCGGCCTGCGGGACAGTAGAACAGGTTTCCTGAGGGAAGGAGTGAGAGACGGGAGGAACGGCGCACTATTACAGCATGGAGACGACGCAGTGTCTCTTTAGGGTCGTCTCTTTATTGTAGGCTCAGGGTCGTCCGGAGATGACGCAGCATCGCAGCATCACAACATCACAGCTCAGGGTTGTCCGGAGATGACGCGGTGTCACAGCTCAGGGTTGTTGGGAGACGGCGCGCGGTGTCGCAACTCTTTAGGGTCTTCTGTGTCCTCTGGCTATTATGGGCCAGGGATCGTGCTT
>NW_006160088.1:2814927-2825429 GCF_000334495.1 Tupaia belangeri chinensis | reverse complement strand
GCAATAGGAAGAGACTCATGAAAATGGCCTCTCGGACTCGCTGGTGCACAGCCTCCCACACTCTCCTTTCTTCCTTTACTACTTGGCTCCAAACTTTTTACCCTAGTTCAGTGCCATTCTGTAGAAATACAGTATGGGAGAACCAGCAGTTGGCATAATGGCTATGTGGCTGGACCCCCATGTAGTTGACTGCGGTTCGAGTCCCAGACCCGGTGGCTTAAACTCACACTGGGAGCATGTGTGTGCGTGCCCAAGATCTCGAGAGGAGAATGGAGGAGAAGGGATTGCGGCGTGGCCATCCCCCTGAGGGGTGCTTTCTTGCTTTCTGTCTCTCTTTCTTTGGCTTTCTGCCATGTGCACACGTCGTATAGCAAAAACTTCTCAAAAAAAAAAAAAATAGTATGGGGGGGTGGCAGGTGGCATGGTGGTTGAAGTGCTGGACTTCCACATGGCTAGCCAGACTTTGAGTCCCAGCTTTGGTGGCTTGCTTTCTCACTTTCCCTCTCTCTCTTTTGTGGTCAAACTTTAAAATAAGAATAGTAAATAAAATTAAATAAACAATTTTTTTTTAAGAGAGAGAGATCTTAAATATGGCACGTGCGCTTGCTGGAGAGACAGAGACAGAAGTGAGAAATCACCTCCAGAGGGATGGCCATACTGCAATCCCTTCTTCATTCTCCTCGGGATTTGGGGCACTCATACATGCCTGGTGTGAGTTTTAAGTAGCTGGGTCCAGGACTTGAACCGTAGTCAACTGTGTGAGAGTCCAGCAACTTAACCATTATGCCACCTGCTGATCCCTAAACAATTCTTTAAAAAGAAAAGAAAAGAAATACAATATGAGCCTCATATGTAATTTTTTAAAAAGAATTATTTAACTTTATTTATTTATTTATATTAATTTGACGGGGGGAGGGGGGAGAGAAAGAGAAGCAAGCCACCAGGTCCAGGACTCGAACCACAGTCAGCCATGTGGGAGTCCAGGATCCTTAACCACCATGCCACTCGCCGGCCCCCATCGTGCATAATTTTAACTTGTGAAGTAGTCGCATTAAATAAAGACAAGGTGAAATTAATTTTCATAATATTTATTTAAGCCAATGCATCAAAAATACTCTGTTTAACATGTAATCAATATGAAAAGTTATTAGCAAGTCTTTTTACATTGTTTCATCCTCCTTCTTCAATCCTAGTGTGTATTTTACACTTCGGAGCCCATCTTGTTGCCTGCTTCCCACGTCTCGGTGCCTGATAACCAACCGCGTGTGGCCAGTGGCTCCTGTGTGGGACGCAGGTCTAGGTTAAGGGGTGTCTGCTTTTGTGTTGTCACCTTTATTGTCAGCCACCTCCATGCTGAGGAATCTGATTTTCAGAGAGATGAACATTCCATCCCTACCGCCTGGGGCCTTCAAGTTATTTAACCACTGTGCACCTCAGTTTCTCATCTATAAAATATGGGTGAAAGTACCTCCGTCAGGGGCCTTGTGAGCATGCAATGAAGTAACCCATATACACTGTTCTAGGTGTACTGCAGGCAACCAGTAAATACCATTATTTCTCTTTTCTTTTTGGGGGAGAGGTTTTTGCTATAGGGCACATGCACTCGCCAGACAGACAGAGCCCAGACAGAAAGCTAGAAATCACCCCCCCTCCCCCCCGGAGGGATGGCCATGCCGCAATCCCTTCTCCTCCATTCTCCTCTTGGGATCTTGGGCACGTACGCACACACACACCTGGTGTGTTTTAAGCCACCGGGTCCAGGACATGAACTGCGGTTGACTACATGGGAGTTCAGTGACATAGCCATTACGCTAACTGCTGGTCCCTATTTTCTGATTTCTTTTTTTTTTTTAATAATTGCTTATTTAATTTTATTTATTCACTTATTTATTTTAATTTGACCAGAGAGTAGCAGAGAGAGAAAGTGAGAAAGCAAGGTACCAGGTCCCAGGACTTGAACTATGGTCAGCCATGTGGGAGTGTCGAGTGCTTTAGCCACCACGCCACCTGCTGGTCCCCCAAGAAATACCATTTTTAGTTTTGAAAACATAAGTGTATGTGGGAACCAGCAGTTAGCATTATGGCTATGTCACTGGACTCCCATGTAGTCAACTGCGGTTCGCATCCCGGACCTGGTGGTGGCTTAGAACTCACGCTGGACGCGTGTGTGTACGTGCCCAAGATCCCAGGAGAATGGAGGAGAAGGGATTGCGGCATGGCCATCCCCCCTGGGGGGTGATTTCTCACTTTCTGTCTCTATGTCTCTGTCTGTCTGGCGAGCGCACGCGCCCTATAGGGAAAACCTCTCCAAAAAAAAACATAGTGTATGTTACAGATGCATATCTATAGGTGCTTTTCTCCCCTTGAAATGTAAAACTAAGGATTGTAGGAGTCTTAAAAAAACTTTGAATTCTTTTTTTTTAAAGGATTATTTTGGGACCCGCAGGTGGCATGGTGGTTAAGGTGCTGGACACTCCCACATGGCCGACCATGTTTCCAGTCCCGAACCTGGCGACTTGCTTTCTCACTTTCCTTCTCTTTGTGTGTCTATCTTTCTCTGGTCAAATGAAAATAAATGAATGAATAAATAAAATAAATAATTTTTTTAAAAAAGAACGATTTTTACTTAATTTTATATATTGCCATTTTAAAAAAGAATTATTTAATTTTATTCATTCACTTATTTTTTTAATTTGACGAGAGAGAAACATACACACAGAGAGACAGAGAGGGAGGGAGAGAAAGTGGAAGAGCAAGCTACCAGGTCCGGGACTTGAACCGTGTCAACCATGTGGGAGTGTTCAGCACCTTAACCACCACACCAGCTACTAGCCCCCCCATTTTATTTTACTTTGCAAGTTGACCAGAGAGAGTCAGAAAGAGAAGGGAAATGAGAAAGCAAGCTGCCAGGTCTGGGACTCAAACCATGGTCAGCCATGTGGGAGTCCAGCCGCCTTAACCACCACGGCACCTGCTGGCCCCAAAACTTTGAATTCTTAACAGAGGTGTAAAACATCCAGATAGAGGCTTTATTGACATTTTCATGGTACCTCCAGGACCTTTAGCCGGTCTTAATACTCGAACTGTTGCAGAACGCTAATTCCTTCTCTTTCGTCGGCCTAGGGGGAGTTCGTAGATGACGGGACGGAAACTCACTTCAGTGTTGGGGACCACGACTGTTACATAAAGGCTGTGAGCAGTGGGAAGCGGAAAGAAGGGATTATTCATACCCTCATTGTGGATAACAGAGAAATCCCGGAGATTCTGGAATGACCTCGTGTTACAGGATTTTCATCGCAAGCAGTGACGATAAGGACTTTGTAATTACTGAGGTAATTAAATGTGTCCATGATGTACTTAGTACATTTAGTTGCTATATTTTTATTTTTTAGTTACTTGAAACTACTGTTCCAAGGGTCAGGGCTAAAAAAGAATTATGTACTATAAAAATTACAATTTGTTTTGTAAATAATGTAAAATGTTTTAAAGACAAATGAAAACGTGGACCAAAATCAGTACTGTTTTACGGTAGGAACCTTTGCTGTAATAAACACTGTACACTGGGCTGCGGCTTCGTTTCTGAGAACGGATCTCTGTACGTTTCCACCGGCCACAGGGCCAAGCCGCTAGCAAGCGAGGGCACCCCCGGGTGTCGTACCACCCTTTCCCTCCACTTCACCACCAAGATCTGGGGCACGCACATACCCGTCCCCAGAGTGTTTCTGAAGCCTCCAGAGGCCAGACCTCACCTGCTCTGGGTCTGCGGTGTGGGACCCGCTCTCTGCACAGGGCTTACCACCGCACAGGGGGCTGGGGCTGCATATTTTTTTAAAAGTTTCTTTCTTTCAAGAGAGACACAGATGGGGGTGTGGGACTGGGAGGTGGGGTCTCAGCAGGGTCCCACGCCACGAGCCCCCGCACCCACTGCCTTCCCAGTCAGCCCAGATTTCGTGCACGAGCACCAGGCACATGCAGGCCAACCAGAGAACCGAACCGCGGTCTTCTGTACGGCCCCGGCAGCACCTGTGGCCTGTTACCACTGCGCCACGTCGGCAGCCGCTTCACGTATGTTTAATGACGATGCAATTAGTTTACCTGGGGAAAAGATTTCCTATCCAGAAACCTATTAAGGAAGCGTCAGTAGTGTCACAGAAGAACTTTCTTGAAATTGTGGTTCAGGGACCAGCAGTTAGTGTAATGGCTATGTCGTTGAACTCCCATGTAGTCGACTGCAGTTCGAGTCCCAGACCCGGTGGCTTAAACTCATGCTGGGCGCCTGGCCTGAGGTTCAAGCACTGGGTCCAGGACTTGAACTGTGGTCCACTATGTGGGAGTCTAGCAAGGTAACCATTACAGCATCTGCTGGTCCCACTGGCCCCTATTTCAAATTTTTTTTTTTCAGGTTTTGCCATAGGGAGCATGCCCTCAATGGGGAGACCGAGGGAAAGTGAGAAATCACCCCCTGGGGGATGGCTATGCAATCCATTCTCCATTCTGGGATTTGGAGCACGCATGCACACATGCCCAGCATTATTATTATTATTTTAGATTTTTGCTGTAGGGCATATGCACTCGCTGTAGAGACAGAGTGAGAAGTCACCCCCCAGGAGGATGGCCATGCTGCAGTCCCTTCTCCAATCTCCTCTCAGGATTTTGGGCGCACACACATGGACCCAGTGTATTTCAGGCCACCAAATCCGGGACTTGAACTCTAGTCAACTACACAGGAGTTTAGCAACACAACCATTATGCCATCTGCTGGTCCCAACCAGCATGATTTTCAAGCCACCTGGTCTGGGACCCAAACCAATGGGCCATGTGGGAGTCCAGCACCTTAACCACTGCTCTGCCTGCTGGCCACCAAGTAGGGATTTTGCTTTTTCAATTTTTTTTTCTTTAATTTGTTATAGGGCACATGTACTCACCAGAGAGGCAGAGACAGAGAGAGAGGGAAAGTGAGAAAGAAGGCCACTAGGCCAGTACTCGAACCATGGTTGCCGCATGGGAGTATAGCTCCTTAGCCACCACACCACCTGCTGGCCCCCCATAAAGGGATTTTAAACAAAGGTCAGGAAACTTTCAGGGGCTTTCCAGAAAAGTTTCTATGATGTCTTTTTGCCATAGGGCACATGTGCTTCATGGAGAGAGGGAGAGGGAAAATGAGAAATCACCCCCGGGGGAATGCCACCCCACAATCCCTTCTCCATTCTCCTTGGGATTCTGTGTATGCATGCCTATGTGCTCACCAGGTCCAGGACTCAAACCATGGTCAGCCAGGTGGGAGTTGAGTGCCTTAACTACTATGCCACTGCTGGCCCGTGATGTCGTCCTGCATGGATGGCGCTGTGTTCTTGGTGCCGTTCCGATCAGGGTGTTATCATCAGGCTTGTCCTGGGTAAAGAACTCCAAAGAACTCCAGGGCACCTGATCTCTCAAGCAAGTATGCCGCACGTGACTGCGTCTTGGCCGAAGTTAAACATGCCTACCATGGTGTGACCGCCACAGGCCCATGATCGATGTGCAGAAAATGCTGCCTGGGCGGGAGGGCAAGCCAGGGAGGTCATTTTACAGTGCTCCGCTTACCGAGGACTCCCTCTAGGGATTTTGAATGTGGTCCACTATAAAAAAATCCTCTTTTTACCTGGTCAATATTGTATTCAAAATATAACAAATGAAACTTGAAGTTTTTTTTTTTTTTTTTTGGAGAGGTTTTTCGCTATAGGGCACGTGTGCTCGCCAGACAGACAGAGAGAGAGAGACAGAGACAGAAAGTGAGAAATCACCTTCCAGGGGGGATGGTCACGCCGCAATCCCTTCTCCTCCATTCTCCTCTCAGGATCTTGGGCACGCACGCACACGCGCCCGGCGTGAGTTTTAAGCCACCAGGTCCAGGACACGAACTGCGGTCGACTACGTGGGAGTCCAGCGACATAGCCATTACGCTAACTGCTGGTTCCCGAAACTTGTAGTTTTTACTTCTCAGGGTTTGACATCATATGTACCATATATGAAATACACACACACACACACACACACACACAATAAAGGTAGAGAAAATAAATACTAAGAAAATCCTAAGAGAAAATGCCATTTATTAAAAAAAAATCCACATATAAATGGACCCATGCAGTTCATACCATGGTGTTCAAGGTTCAATTACTTTGTTTAATTAATAAGGTGAAGACAAAAAACACAAATGAAAACAAGGAAAAGGCGCGAACTTGTTTCTCCCAGTCTCCGGCCAGTGTTTGAAAGGCGGAAACACCGTCCCAGGAGGCGCTCAGGGCACCAGCGGCCGCGGCACGCCCAGGGCTGGTGTCTTGGTGCAGAGGGCTTCCGAGGCAGGACATGGCTTGGCGGCAGAGCCTGGTATCTGGGCATTTCACAGGCTGATCCTCTGGAGGGACAACTCCCCTTTTCAAACCTTGCTCTATCCAATACGCTCACCATTAGTCTCATAGTTAGTTTAATTAAAAATCAGTACAATTACAAACAGTTCCACAATCACACTAGCCACATTTTCTTTCTTTTTTTTGGGAGAGCTTTTTGCTATAGGGCGTGTGCACTCGCCAGAGAGACAGAGAGAGACAGAGAGACAGAAAGCGAGAAATCACCCCCACAGAGGGAATGGCCACGCCACAATCCCTTCTCCATTCTCCTCTCGGGATCTTGGGCACGCACGCACACGCGCCCAGCGTGAGTTTAAGCCACTGGGTCCAGGACTCGAATGGCAGTCGACTACATGGGAGTCCAGCGACATAGCCATTACACTAACTGCTGGTCCCAGCCCTTTTTTTAAGATGGGGAAATTAAGGACTTAACCTGCTGTGCTCATACAACCTTCAGACTGAGGTCATATTCTTCCCAAATAATCAGTCTGTTGCTTTGAATTAAAAAACAAAACCATGGATTTACCAAGTCAAAGGCAAGACATTCCCCAGCTTTGGTCTCCACCAAGATTGCACTCGCTGTCCCCCGTGTTTGCTAATGTACCCCACATGCTGAACATCACGGTGCTGACCTCGGATACCTGCGTTAAAACAAAATGCCTCAAGATAAACGCTTCACTTTTGGACATGGTATAAAACATTGTACCAAACAGAAGACAGAATTATTTTAAAATCAATATGTTACTAATATTCTGTGTACAGTTCTTGAAACACGTTTTCTTCCCCAGCTCAACAATATTTTGGGGGTTGGTACCAGCAGTTAGTGTAATGGCTATGTCACTGGACTCCCACGTAGTTGACCACGGTTCGAGTCCCGGACCCGGCGGCTTAAACTCACACTGGGTGCGTGTGCGTGCGTGCCCAAGATCCTGAGAGGAGAATGGAGGAGAAGGGATTGCAGTGTGGCCATCCCCCATGGGGGGTGATTTCTCGCTTTCTGTCTCTCTGTCTCTCTCTGTCTGGCGAGTGCACGTACCCTATAGCAAAAACCTCTCCAAAAAAAGAAAAAAAAATATTTTGGTGATTTATCAAGGCTGGATAGAGTAACTCCAGTTCCTTAACTCTTGCATTCAGCCACACAAATATACCCATCCGTACTCTTAAGTAGTTTTCAGATTACTGTTAATGCTGTCAGAGCTCTACTGAGCATTCTTGAGTACGTCCCTTAAGTATAAGCTCAAGAGTTTCTCTGGGGCCCTGCTACTTAAAATAGAGAGCAACAGTGACATTAGCAGGGAGTAGTTTAAAAGTTAAGAATCTGAGCCAACTGAGGTTTGAATCCCAGCCCAGGCAGCTTGAAAAACACATTGGGTATGTGTGTGCATGCCCCAAATCCAGACGGGAGAGAGATGGAAGAGACGGAGGGTGGTGTGACCACACTCCATTTGCATAGATTTCAAAACTTTTTTGCACCAAAAGAAACTCATACTTGAATGCCAGTTTTCCATGAACTTTATGAAGTAACCACATGCATGTAAAACCTTTGACATTTACATTATAAATAGTTTACCTAAGTCTATCATCAGGATGTTGGCCCCGTTCATGGTATCTTTTACCATGCTATTTTTAAAACAGAATGATTTGTTTATTTAATTCCATTTGTTATTTTTTTAAAATTTGACCAGATAGAGACAGAGAGAGAGAAAGAAAGAGAAGGAGAAAGCGAGAAAGCCAGCCAGCAGGTCTGGGACTCAAACTGCAGTCAGCCATGTTGGGAACCCAGTGCCTTTAAGCACCACATCACCTGCCGGCCCCATTACCATGAAAATTTGACTTTTTTTTTTTTAAGAATTATTTATTTAATTTTATTCTTTCTTTCATTTATTTAATTTTATTCATTCATTCATTTATTTTAATTTGATTAGAGAGACAGAGAGAGAGAGAGAAAGCAAGCCAGAGGTCCGGGACTCAAACCATGGTCGGCCATGTAGGAGTGTCCAGCGCCTTAACCACCACGCCACCTGCTGGCCCCTGCAAGTTTTACATTTCTATCGAGTCAATTGTGTCTGTGTTTTGTTTTACAGCTTCAGTACTTCCTGACTTACTTGAGGCCTCTCTTGGCTACACCCAGCGTAAATGCTGGAGCTTTTCAAGGCCTTAATCTTGGGTTTCATCTCCTTTCTTTACAAGCTCCCCCGCGGATCCCATGGGTTCCCACTGCTTTCAATCTCCCAAATGTGATGATGGCGACTTGTCTATCTCCAGCCCAAACCTCTGCTCTGAGCTACAGTCCTGGGGGATATGGTGTGTGGTCCCTGGCCCTGATGTGCAAGGCCAGGAACTCACAATAGCCCAAGGCCAGCAACTGCTGACATTCCCCAGGCCTCTGGAATTCACTGTCCCCCGCCCTTAAAGTAATAAAAGCCACCTGAGACCTTGAAAAGCCAGACACCCCACTTATCTGACCCTTTTTTCCTTAGAGCAAATCCTGGGCTGCTTCTTCCCAACAGAATATCCTTAGACTGCTGAAACTCCCCCTTTTTCTCAGCTCCCCATAAACGACTGTGCTTAACCCATAAAGAATTCCCCTCTTGTCTCTGGAGTGCTGTTTTCACCCCTCGGTGTCTGTTTTCCTGCAACACCGTGCAAGTTCACTAGAGAAAGAAGATGCTGTGTGTTAAGTCGAAGAACTGGCTGAAAGACTTTATTTTTTGTACAATTTTTTTTAAAAAAGAATTTATTTATTTAACTTTATTTATTATTATTATTATTAATAAAAAGTTCAACCAGAGAGAGACAAGAGAGAGACAGAAACTGAAAGTGAGAAATGAAGGCACCAGGTCCAGGACTTGAACTGCAGTCGGCCACGTGGAAGTCCAGTGCCTTAATCACCATGCCACCTGCCGGCCCCTATGTATTGTACATTTTGTATCGGAAAGGGTATAGTCAAAGGATTAGTTCAGGAATATATGTAGAATTACTCTCAAGTTATTAGAAAATGTCAGCAACTCCACTAGTCTCCAGAGCTGTCTATTTTTAATAATAATAATTTTCTATGAACTTTCTGAAGTCTCCTCATATGTTGTTACAAATAATGTCAGTTACTGTAAAATGGATACAAGATAAATAGGCTGTTCATGGAAAAATATGCAGAGCTAAGTATTTTTTTTTATTTTTTATTTTTGGAGAGGTTTTTGCTATAGGGCGCGTGCGCTCGCCAGACAGACAGAGAGAGACAGAAAGCGAGAAATCACCCCCCAGGGGGGATGGCCACGCCGCAATCCCTTCTCCTCTATTCTCCTCTCGGGATCTTGGGAACGCACGCACACGCGCCCAGCGTGAGTTTAAGCCACTGGGTCCTAGACGCGAACCACGGTCGACTACGTAGGAGTCCAGTGACATAACCATTATGCTAACTGCTGTCCCAAGATCCAAGTATTTTTTTAAACACTCAAAGAAATCTGTAGTTAAAGAAATTCTTTTAACAATAAAGCCAGCAAAAGGAAGAAAGAAGAGAGGAAGAAAGGGAAAGGAAAAGAAAGGAAAAAAAAGAGCAATAACACATTACTGTCTGAGGCGTCAAAGGAAGGGGACCCCTCTTGCACTTTGCTGGTGAAAGTATGTGCTACAAGTTCTTAAGAAAACAATCTGAGAACATTTAAGTTAAAATTTTTGAAAATATGGGACCAGCAGTTGGCATAATGGCTATGTTGCTGAACTCCCATGTAGTTGACCGCGGTTTGATTCCTGGACCTGGTGGCTTAAACTCACGCCAGGCACGTGTGCGTGCGTGCCCAAGATCCCGAGAAGAGAATGGAGGAGAAGGGACTGCGGTGTGGCCATCCCCCCTGGGGGGTGATTTCTCGCTTTCTGTCTCTCTGTCTCTTTCTTTCTGGCAAGTGCACGTGCCCTATAGCAAAAACCTCTCAAACATAAATAAACAAACAAATTTTTGTTTATATGAAGTTCAAAAACTTAGTAAAAGTCCACATAATGCTTACTGTAGGGGGAAT
This sequence comes from Tupaia belangeri chinensis, assembly GCF_000334495.1. Classification (NCBI taxonomy): domain Eukaryota; kingdom Metazoa; phylum Chordata; class Mammalia; order Scandentia; family Tupaiidae; genus Tupaia; species Tupaia belangeri. Next base: position 2,815,027 of record NW_006160088.1, on the reverse strand, counting down.
TTAGTAACTATTCTTTTTGTAATTATTATTATTTTATTTGTTCTTCTTATATTTTAACTTGACCAGAAAGAGAGAGAGAGAAAGGGAAAGTGAGACACGA
>NW_006160088.1:2789101-2814618 GCF_000334495.1 Tupaia belangeri chinensis | reverse complement strand
AAGGGATTGCGGCGTGGCCATCCCCCCTGGGAGGTGATTTCTCACTTTCTGTCTCTCTGTCTGTCTGTCTGTCTGGTGAGCACACGCGCCCTATAGCGAAAACCTCTCCAAAAAAAAAAAAAAAAAGACAACTGTTTTGTGAGCAGTTAGTTATACACCCCCACGATCTCTGCCGCTCAGTGTGTTCCTTACTTCCCGTGCGAATGGTGCCCTTGAACGACAGGACTCCCTAGACTCGCTTATGTCTTCTGCGTATTCGAACCGAGCGCGGAGAGGGGTGGAGGAGGTTACAGACGGAACACGGGTTACCGAGTGCGGAGCAGCGATGGTGATGACCGCAGGGAAGGGAAACAACTGAAATTCAGGGAAAGTAAGATTTTACTTTAAAATCTAAGTATTTATGATCACACTGATGCTTTCACATAAAGATTCTTTTATAGTTTACAAAAACGGAGATTAGAGAGGGAGAAAGAATACAGCAGAATGAAGAATGTTTGAAGACAATCAAATCAGAAATGGTCATATGTAGATCGTACAGCAAGAAAGTTTTTTTTTTTTTTTTTTGAGATTTTTGTTATGGGGCATGTTATCTCACCAGAGACAGAGACAAAAAGTGAGAACTCACTCTCTCCCCCAGAGGCGATGGTCACGCCGCAGTCCCTTCTCCTCTTGGGATTTTGGGCAAACATGCACATGTGCCTGGCATGAGTTTTAAGCCACCGGGTCTGGGACTCAAACCGTGGTGGGCCAGGTGAAGTCCAGTGACATAACGCTAGCTGGGGCCAGCATTATAACTTTACAGAACAGTTCATTAGTGGGTTGTTGGGAATGTCATGACATAGTTTGATTTTTTCTCCTTTTTCTTTTTTGAAGAGGTTTTTGCTATAGGCCGGATGTGCTCACCAGAAAGACAGAGAGAGACAGAAAGCAAGAAATCACCCCCCCCAGGGGGGATGGCCATGCCACAATCCCCTCATGACATAGTTTTGACCAGAGAGAGAGAGAGAGAGAGAAGAGAGACAGAGAGAGACAGCAAGATGCCAGGTCTGACACTTGAACTGCAGTCAGCACATGGGAGTCCAGTGCTCTTAACCACCATGCCGCCGCCTGCTGGCTCCAGCCTACCCCACAGTTTGAGTCCCAGACCTGGCAGCTTGAAAAACATGCTGGGCATGGGACCAGCAGTTAGTGTAATGGCTATGTTGCTGGACTCCCATGTAGTCGACCATGATTCGAGTCCCGGACCTGGTGGCTTAAACTCACGCGGGGCGTGTGTGCGTGCGTGCCCAAGATCCCAAGAGGAGAATGGAGGAGAAGGGATTGCAGCGTGGCCATCCCCCCAGGGGGGTGACTTCTCGCTTTCTGTCTCTGTCTGTCAGGGGAGCGTGTGCTCCCTATAGCAAAAACCTCTCCAAAACCAAAAAGAAAAAAAAAAAACATGCTGGACACATGTGTGTGCGTGGTCCAAGTCTTGAGAGGAGAATGAAGAAGAAATAAATACAGTGTGGCCATTCCCCGTGGGAAGTGACTGCTCACTTTCCCTCTCTCCCTGTCTCTGTCTCTCTCTGGCAAGCACATGTACCCTTTAGCAAAATAAATACATACATAAAAGAGTCATAAGGTTCTTTCATTGCTAGGGGAAATGACAAAAATACCAAGTGATGATAGAGATGGATAAGTCAAATACAAAAATTATAACCTAATATGATAACAGAAAGAGGGACCAGCAGTTGGCGTAATGGCTATGTAGCTGGACTCCCATGTAGTCGACCGCGGTTCAAGTCTCTGACCCAGCAGCTTAAACTCATGCCGGGTGCGTGTGTGTGTGCGCCCAAGATCCCGAGAGGAGAATGGAGGAGAAGGGATTGCGGCGTGGCCATCCCCCCCGGGGGGTGATTTCTCGCTTTCTGTCTCTCTGGCGAGCACACGCACCCTGTAGTAAAAACCTCTTAAAAAAGAAAAAGAGAAAAGGTTCAGGGCCAGCAGGTGTCATGGTGTTTAAGGCACTGGATTCCATAAGGCTGACCGTGGTTCAAGTCCTGCACCTGGTGGTTTGAAAAAAAAAAAAAAACACTCTAGGCATGTGTGGCATGCCTGCCCAAAATTCCAGGAGGAGGATGGAGAATGGATTGTGGCATTGTCATTCCCCTGGGAGGCGATTTCTCACTTCTCCCTCACTGTCTCTCACTGGCGACCCTGCACACCCAATGGCAAAAACCTAAAAAGTTTAATTCACAAGGGAAATATTGGGTTGTTGGAAAAGTCATGACATATTTTTCTGTATTTCTATGTAAAAGGTGTTAAGACTTTTTCAATGACCCAATAAGTCAGCTTTGAATTTGTGTACGTATCAAATGCTATAGCCTCAAACACTACGTAATCAAAATTGCCATCAGGGGGTTGGCAGGTGGTGTGGTGGTCAAGGGGAGTGGACTATTAAATGGCCGACTGCGGTTCGAGTCCTGGAGCTGGTGGCTTGCTTTCTCACTTTCTCTCTCTCTCTGTCCCTCTCTGGTCAAATGAAAATAAATAAATAAATAAAGTCAAATAAAATAATTATTAAAAAAAAAAAAGAATTGCCATTAACAAAAATGAGAAAATCCACAATCGCAGTGAAATATTTTAAGTTCTCTCTCTCACATTGCTAGGGAAAAATTCAGTAAGGACGTTTAAAATGTAAACATGATTAGAAGCACAGACCTAATGAACACGCACAGAGCAGGGCCCTAGCGACTGCAGAGACCGGGCGCCTTTCACGCGCACACATATTTATAACACTTGATTGTAAGACACAGAACAAGCCCCCCGGGCTTGACAGAACTGAAATAACGCAGCGTACATTCTCTGAACGTTATGCAAAAACCCAAGTAACTCACTAAAAAAGGGACGAAGGATTTAAAAAGGAATTTCATAAAGGAGAAAATCCAAGTAGTCATTAGCCGCTGTGCAAAACCAACTTGATTTAATTACTCAGCAGGGAAATGCAAATGAATTGACGTCATATATCGGAATGGCTAAGAAGTTTTTGAGTGTCGGTGAGCTGGGTATCGGTGAGAATACGGAACGACAAGAATTCGCGTTTGAGGGTACTGGAGGAGGAAGTCGGGAGAACCACCAATTTTAACATGACCTCGTCAAAGATGCGCATAACCCGACTTCTGAATCTGAAGCATATCCACCCAAAGACACGTTCGTGACCAGCAGCTGGATTATAACGATCGTAGCAGCATTATTTGTAATGGCCTCAAGCTAGAAATGACCCGTATGTGTCCTGACAAGGACAAAGGATGTCCGAATTACAGAACAGCCATAAGACATACGACCACACAGTGATAAACACGAACGAACTATGGCCATCGGCAGCGACATGGCTACATCTCCAAACACGCTGGATCTAAGACGCCTAATGCAGAAAGTAGGCCCCGCAATCCCAGATGACAGCCACGAAAGCACAGCGACACCCAGGCGGCCCGGAAGGGCTTCGGAGGCGAGGGCGGTGCTCTTTGTTGGCCCGTGTGGGGGTGACACGGTAGGCACTGCAGGCTAGCGGCATCTGTATGTTGTTAGGGGTGTATGCACTTTCCTGAATGGACTGCTGTCCAGAATGAGAAAAGGAGAGAGGAAGGGAGGGAGGGCCTAAGGCTGAAATTTCGGAGCTGGGGCACCTGGGCTTTGTTCCACGTGAGAAGGAATCATGGCCCCGGAGAAGGTGTCTGTCATACCTGAGAGGAGTGACTCCGAGTAACGCGGGACAGTTTTCCCATCAGCTGAGAAAGAGGAGCGATGGCTAGGAACGGAGGAAGAAGAGTCTCCAGGATGATGGCACTGGATCCCCGAGAAGAGGCACAGCGTTCTAGAGTGCAGGACAGCAGAGGAAGGTGGAAAAAAAGGCAATTCTGAGCCCGTTACTGTCCATAAATCCTACGTCTTTCTTTCTTTCTCTTTTTCTGGAGAGGTTTTCGCTATAGGGCGCGTGCACTCGCCAGAGAGATAGAGAGACAGAAAGGGAGAAATCACCCCCCAGGGGAGATGGCCACGCCGCAGTCCCTTCTCCTCCATTCTCCTCTCGGGATCTTGGGCACGCACGCACGCGCGCCCGGTTTGAGTTTAAGCCACCGGGTCTGGGACTTGAACTGTGGTCGACTACATGGGAGTCCAGTGACATAGCCATTACGCCAACTGCTGGTCCCTGGAATTCTGGTTTCTAAAGCCTTGTTTTAGAGGTCTATTGGAGAGGACCAAAAGATAGTCCAAAGTGTTCTGGGATAAGATCCATTGTTGGCCGGGATGCTTAAGGGACAATACACAGGGTAAGCAGTTCCTACACAAGAAGCCGCCCTTGCGGCTGAGAGCCGAGACTCATCCTGGAGGACTCTCCTCCCACCTCCCACAGTCTCCTCTCTGGTTTGGCTAGACTCTCTCAGAGCCAGAGATATCATTCAGCAAACACGCGGGGGCACCTGCTAGGAACATTAAGCAGCTGTGAGCCAGGGTCCTGCTTCCCTGGGTGGTGGGGGAGCCTGTGCCAGCAGGGGGAGCCATCCCAGGCTCAGGCCCAGGCTAGGGACACGCATGGGCATCACTTCCCTTTCTTGCTCTGGAATACATTCACACTGAGCGACACGGCAGGCACTCCGGATGGGGCGGTGCTCCTGACATCTCCTTCCAAGTACCGCGCAGCACGCTCCAGACCTGGCTACTAGACAGAGATCTCTGAGCACACCTGCCCTCTGCAGTTCTGCTCCTGATACTCTCACTGAATGGAGACCAGCCTGAAGAATGGAGAGGGGACAGACCCTCCCCCCCGACATCCTCAGGTGACACATTCCTGCCTGCCTGGCCTGCTCTGAGCATCTGCTCCGTGGAGAGCTCTGGAGCCACTGCAGTCCTGCTGTAGCTCAGGGCCACATGGGTCATGGGCATCTCCCAGACCTCAGGGGACCTCCCAAAGGCATGGAAGACCTGGGCGGGGCATCCCCTCACCTCAGGCTCTCACCGAAGTCCAAGAGGCCTCCCACGCTGTGTCTAAGGAGAATAACCAGGAAAAGCAGTAGCCTTAGCCATGCCAGAAGTTGATCTGTTTACTGACCTGGCTATTTCTTTCTTTCTTTTTCTTAAATTTGCTGGAGGGTGTGAGCACTCGCCAGAAAGAGAGGGGGACAGGGGGAGGAGGGGAGGGAGAGAAAGAAAGTGAGAAATCACCCCCCAAGGGGATGGTCACACTGCAATCCCTTCTCCATTCCTCCCTTTTTCTAGGATTCTGGGCACACAAGCATGTGTGTCCAGTGTGTTTTTGAAGCCACTGGGTGGGACTTGACCCACACACTGGCCACGTGGGCTCCACACTCACGCCTCCTTCCTCAAGCCCCAGTTCCGAGTTCGGAGAGCGGATGCTGCCCATAAAGAAGAGACCCACACATCCCAAGAACGGCCGAAAGCAGTTACCCATTTATTTGACTGACTGAGAACATTAAGGAGGAAAACAAAATTAAACAATCTTCAATAAAATTCCTATAGAAAACTCAGTCACAGGGTAAATGCTCAGTCCTCTCTCCCACGCCATTGAGGACTGAGCTCTCAATGTTCTTTGGAGAATTAACAGTAGTTCCGCTGGATGTCGCCAGCACTCAGAAGAAGCATCCACTCGCACATTCAACCCAGTAGTTCCTATTGCACATAGTAACCTTATCTGCCACCTAGCACCCTACCTACATGGTACCTCAGCAAATAAATTAAAGACTTCCGTGTGGCATGAATCATTTCAATTTGAACTAATTTCCTTGAAAAAAAAAAATCACATTATTACAAGTTTTAATAAATACAGTAAGAACAGCTGGCATTTTACTAAAATACTGAATTTCAGGTCTGGAGTTTATCCCATAAATAGGTTTCTTTTCATTGCTTGCATTTCTTGGATATATTTGCTCAAGTATTATGCTCTATGAAATGAACTCTTTCATAGATAATATATAAAAATGATATTAAGACGTGCCTCGTTACAGAAGCAGTTGGAAGAACTGGATGACACGGTTAACTAACTGAAAAGTAACTTAGGAAAAAGCTCTGCTTTTGTGAAACTTTAAAACACAGGATGACGAATACCAAAGAAACATCTTTTTATACAGACTCCCACTAGAAATTTTATAAATATAGATGCAGCATATTTATATATATTATATTTGCCTTACCAGGTATATTTTCAGCAAGTCTGGCTGGGATGATCTCTCATGGTAGATAAATATTAACGAGAGAATTAATGAGTTTCCACAGGTTTAAAAGATTTCTTTTCAAAAATAATTATAAGCTCAAATTATAATCCGTAGTTCACACAGTTTAAAAAGGAAGAAAAATACCTTTCTGTTAAGCCTTATTTGGAAAGTAAGAATAGCTTCCGGCTCCCATGAGCCGGGAAGTTGCTGACTGAGTAACACTTGGTCACAACACTGAAAAGAAGTATTTACATCTCTCTGGGAAAGTACCAAACACTTTAGAAAGAAAAGTAAAGAGGTCCCCAGTAGCATTCCTTGGCGTGCAAAGTCAGCCGGAAATGATTATCCGAAATGGTGACAGTCTTCATGAGTCTTGGAATCATTCATAAAGCAGGAGGGGGTTCAGATCAGGTGCTGTGGGGTGTCTTGTTCTTCACTGAATCTGAGTGCCAGGATTCCATTCCCTTTTAACATCTCTGGCAGGGTTATGTTCAATTTAGTGCAAGTGCAAAATGGAACCGAACGAAACCGACGACCACGCTCGGCGCAGAGGCTGCCGTTAGGATCTGTAGTCTTTCCGCACCGTGTGGGCCATCCAGTTCACCTTAGTCGTCCAGCTTTCCCTGAGCGCCTCGTCGAACTTTTGCTTAAATTGTTTGAGTGCTTCTTCTTCACTCTTCCCTAAGGCAAGAGAATCCTAAAAGCGAAGGGGAAAAAAAAAAAAACCCGATTTCACGTATCCTCGCTACAGACGTGCACCCATTGACATCCGCACGAGGCGCGCATCTGCGCCGCTCCCGTCACCACGAGGCGCGCCTCAGTCCGTCTGCGGGAGCGAGAGTGAATGAACACCAAGGACAGGTGTCAGGGTGACCTCTGCTGAGGGGCTGTGAGGACAAAGCGAGTTTACAATGACCGCAGCACGCACTGGGCTGCGTGCCACCTCGGAACCCAGTGAGCCGGCTTGAGACCCACGGGGAAGTGAGAGGCTGTGAAAAGGCAGGAGACCCCCTGACCACCAGCTACCAACCCCTGGCTTCCCGTGTGGGGTAAGCTGTGGCCCAGTGCCAACCTTCCTTTTTATTTGTTTTTAAGGTTTCTTTCTTTTTTCTTTTTTTGGAGAGGTTTTCGCTATAGGGCGCATGCGCTCGCCAGACAGAGAGAGACATAGAGACAGAAAGCGAGAAATCACCCCCCAGAGGGGATGGTCACGCCGCAATCCCTTCTCCATTCTCCTCTCGGGATCTTGGGCACGCACGCACACGCGCCCGGCGTGAGTTTTAAGCCACCGGGTCTAGGACGTGAACTGCGGTCGAATACGTGGGAGTCCAGCGACATAGCCATTACGCTAACTGCTGGTTCCCTGTTTTTAAGGTTTCTTGCCATAGAGCAAGTGCGCTTGTCAGAGACAGAAAGTGACAAGGAAAGTGAGAAGTCACCCTCCAGGGGAAACGGCCATGCCACAATCTTTTCTCCTCCAGTCTCCTCTGGGGATTTGAGGCATGCACTCACATGTGCCTGGCATGATTTTTTCCCCCGTAAGACACATGTACTTATCAAGAGACAGAGAGGGGAAGTGAGACATCACCCCTCGGGGAGGGTGGCCATGCCACGGTCCCTTCTCCTCCATTCTCCTCTTGGGGTGTTGGGCACAAACACGCCCAGTGTGGTTTTCGGTCACCGGGTCTGGTGCTCGCGGTGGGGGGCCACATGGGAGTGCAGCGCCTTAACCGCCATGCCGTCTACTGGCCTCAGTTCCAGCCTTCTCTGTGCACCTGTCACCGAGGGGAAAACCATCCGGGTCACAAGCTCCTCTTTCCAAGCTCTCCCTCCACACGATCGTCTCAGATTCTCGTCCTCCATCTCGGAGGAAACGACTGCTCACCTCCCCGACACACTTCAAAGAAACAGGCAGCTCGAACTGAGTCCACGCGCCGTCCGGCACGCGGGAGGGGGTGTACCTTAAGATACTGAATATCCTTGACGGACGTGAGCTCGGGCAGGCCGGCGGTCAGCATCAGGGCGAACAGGGTAATGAAGAGGTTCCCGTGGCGGCGCAAGACCAGGTACGCGTCCTCACAGCACTGGCGGAACCTGCGGCGGAGCAGACCCCGAGCACGAGCAGGTGTCGGGGCAGGCACACGTTACACGGGGGGCAGACAAAGGTGGAGCTCAACTTGCTACCTATAAACGTTCACTTCTGGAGAACTGTCCCGGGACTAAAATCTCCACAACACGACAGAGTCGGGCTCTCCAAAAATCACACATTTCCCCCAAAACAAACCTAAACTGACATTCTCTGACACAGACAATAGATGACTAAACCTAGGCTCTCTAATTCTCGGAGAAACGAGAACCCATCATTAACCAATAAGAATTATAATACACGAGAATTTCCGAATGTACTGTGGGTTCTGAATCTGTGGTCCGACTCCAGAGATTAATTTCTTTTTGTCTTTTTCTTTTCTTGTTGCTATAGAGCACATGCACTCACTGGAGAGACGAGGGAGACAGAGAGCTAGAAACAGAAATGACCCCGGGGGGATGGCCACGCTGCAATCCCATTCTCCTCTTGACGTTCTGGGCACGTACACACGCACATGTGCCCGGCATGTTTTTTTTTTTCTTTTTTTAAGCCTCTGAGTCTGGGATTCAAACCATGGTTGATTCCGTGGGAACCCAGCGATGTAACCACGACGTCACCTGCCGACCCGGGATTAATTTCTTGACAAGTCAGAGCCAGCGCGTCTGCATTACTCCTTGTCGTCTGGCCTTCTCGCTCCCCACAAATGGAACTTGAGAAGACCATCCACTCTGAGCCCCACTTCTTGGCCAAAGAGAAAACTAGACCAGGAGAAGCATTTTCGGCAGGAGCCCAGGCAAAGCTACGGCTGGTTATGGCAGCCCTTTGTAACGCACAGCGCCCGTGATGGTCGCACGATACCACATCTCTCATCACAGCAGCCCGGAGTGGCTGCTCTGTCTGCTGCCATCCCAAGACGAGAAGACAAAGGCACGAAGTCACCATGTGCGTGGTAGGGGACAGACCAGAGATGGCAAAGTCTGTCCCCGAGCCCTGGCTTCCGGACCGTCCTCCACACGGCCAGCCCTCTCCGCAGCTTGCTACCAAAGACAGTCTACAAAAAGTAACGCATTTCAAACTCTAGCATTCTGTGTTTTCTCCCTGAGCGCTTCTGAGCTAAAGCGAGTATCTGACAGGCGAGTCCCCCAAAGTCCTCTGTGTGAGATGGAGGACCGCCCGCAGCCAGCTCTGCCTCAGCGGGAGATGCTAGCCCAGCTGTCGGACAGGACGTGGGAGATGAACTCAGCCCTGATGGAGGGCAGTACTCACCGGCCAAACTTTTCCGTGTTCCCCGTTTTTCCTTGTTGAATGACATGAATGAAGTCATAGGTAAGGATAAAAGGCACTCGCTCCCTTTTAATACCAAATTTAGATTTGAAATTTCCGAGAATATGTCCAAAATCAATGTGGAAGAGCTGGAAAACAAATGAGATTTAACGGCCTTTAGTTTTCGAGATTTCAGATATGAAAGCCAGGGTCCCACGGCTCCAGACGCCCACCCTGCCAGCTGAGCCCTGCTGCTGGCATGCACAGCCCACGGGCCACTTGGGAAGAAGAGATTCTTTCTTTCTTTTTTTCTTTAAAAATTATTTTTGGGGGACCAGCAGTTAGCATAATGGCTATGTCGCTGGACTCCCATGTAGCTGACCATGGTTCGAGTCCAGACCCGGTGGCTTAAACTCACGCCAGGCGCGTGCGTGTGTACCCAACAACCCGAGAGGGGAATGGAGGAAAAGGGATTATGGTGTGGCCATTCCCCTAGGGGTCATTTCTCGCTTTCTGTCTTTCTGGTGAGCACATGCACCCTATAGCAAAAACCTCTCCAAAAAAAAAAAGAACTATTTTTATTTGTTAACTTTTATTCATTGGCATTATTATTATTATTTGAAGTTGACCAGAGAGAGAGAGAGAGAGAGAAAGGGAAAGAAAAAATGAGAAATCAAGCTGCCAGGGACAGGACTCGAACCAGGGCCAGTCATGTTGGGAGTCCAGCCGCCCCAACCACAACCACCACACCACCTGCCGGCTCAGAAGAGATTATTTCAAACATTTTTAGGTCTTCTGCATTCGGTAATAACCCTGATATAAACTGTGTAGCCAGAGGGCAAGAAGAATCTCTGACAAAAATCTGTAAATAATAAACACGTCTTATTTTAAAATGTCAAATAGTTCTACAAAGCATGGCAACCAGAAGAGTATAACCGACCCCTACTAGCTCCCTCAACCAGAATGCTGCTCCTTAGAGGTGACACCTCCCAGTTTCACGTTTTCCCTGGTAGCTGCCTCTGTTCTTTTGAGTATCTTCTTACTTGTCTTTTATTTCCTAATATGAGATTATTTTTATTTTGAAAGACAAAGACTTGATCCTCTTGTGCTCACATAATGCTACATGATGCAATACATGGTGTCATAATATCCGATTAAATTAATATTCCCGCTTTATGTTGTCCCGATGATGTAAATAAACACATTCCACATCTAAATCATGTGGTACATACTTTCACTACATTTCGCTTTTTTCTTTTGGAGAGGTTTTTGCTATGGGGTGCGTGTGCTCACCAGAAAGAGAGAGAGACAGAAAGTGAGAAATCACCCAATCACCCCCTGGGGGGATGGCCACGCCGCAATCCCTTCTCCTCCATTCTCCTCTCGGGATCTTGGGCATGCACACACAGGCGCCCAGCGTGAGTTTAAGTCATCAGTCCGGGACTCGAACTGCGGTCACCTACATGGAAGTCCAGCAACATAGCCATTATGCTAACTGCTGATCCCGATTTCCATTTTTTCTTTTTTTTTTTTTAAAAAAGAGATTTTTGCTATAGGGTGTGTGAGCTCGCCAAAGAGACAGAGAATGAGAAATCATCCCTCAGGGAGACGGCCACACCACGTTCCTTCTCCTCCATTCTCCTCTCAGGATTTTGGGCACGCATGCACATGTGCCTGGCAGGAGTTTCAAGTCGCCAGGTCCAGGACTCAAGCTGTAGCTATGTGGGAGCCCAGTGATGTAACCACCGTGCTATCTGCTGTTCTCTACACTTCCTTCTATGTTCATCTTTTTTATTTGAAAAATGACTTGTTGTTGCTTAGTGTTCTGTAACTCTATTAATTCACCCCAAACTCTTCTTAACATCTAAAAACCACTTTCAAAACTGCCCTCCCTGTGGCCGGCAACCTGCGGGTCTGGCTGCTCTTCGGCTCTGCACAGCGCCTCCCCCGGCTTTCCTCCGCCCTTCCCCATGGGAAACCCCTCTCCTGAGGCCCAGGTCACGCTTCCGTTTCCTTCCTCAACCGTGGCAAAACAGACGTTTCCGGCCCGATTCTCCGTTACGGGCTCTAACTCTTAGACCACCCACAGGGTACACAGCACCGTCCTGTCCTGTACCCACGACATGCCAGTCCACCCCGCCCCACCAGTCAGAAAACTACCAACAGGAAGGTCTTCATACGTGAGGAACACCCCGAGAGCTGTCACCCTAGATCAAAACTGCGGGGGGGACCTGGTTTTACGGGCCGTCCTTCTGGCAGCCCCTGAGAGAGGATTAGGGGGTGTCGCTTCGGAGACATTCAAAAATGTCCCTATAAATAGCACCTTCAAATCCGACTGGCCGTTTGATCACAGAAATCTATGTTGGAAATAATGTCCCTTGGTACCAGGTGGGGGCAGCAACTGGACACACACAGGGAAGATCCAGGCCAGGTTTGTACCCTGGACTTCCCTGAGTACGCTAGCTGTGTCCACAGGCCTGTGACCCACACCAGATGACCTCGTGGACTGTGGCATGAAGGCCCTACTGGGGGTGACTGTCTCTGCTCTTCTCAGGGAAGAAATAAGTAAACTTAATTTAAAAAACCATTTTCCCATGGGCCAGCAGATGGCGTAGTGGCTATATCGCTGGACTCCCACATGGCCAACCATGGTTCAATCCCAAACCTGGTGGCTTGAAAATTATGCCAGGCGCATGTGTGTGCGAGCCCAAGATCCCAGGAAGAGATGGAATGGCGGTGTGGCCACCTCCCCCCTCACTGTCTCTCTCTCTCTCTGGTGAGCACATATGCCCTATGGCAAAAACCTCTTTTAAGAAAAAATCATTTTCCCTCAAATTATGGAGATTAACATCCCGTGTCACAGTTCCCAGCGCAGCCCCTGGTGAGCCAACTCGGCTGACTCCAAATCCCTGGCAGGTGGCCTGCTGTACTTCTGGGAAGGTTTCTGAGACCTCTTAGTGCCTGACTTACTGAAATTTCACACTGAAGGGCCTTGGTAAGGGGCTATTCCATTACATGGAAAACTCTGGTATTATTCCTTCTGGACATTCATGAACTCTGGCTCTGAGAAACCCCTTTATATTGTTACGTTCACTCGCTTCCAATTCTCTGAGCTCTGTGGAAATGCTATACAGACAGGCATACCCCCCTGCACTGGGTCGCTATCATTCCTGCACCATCTTCTTTTTTTTTTTTGAGATATTAAGGAACAATGGTTTGAAAAAACAGAAGGAGGAAGAAGAAGAAGATGAAGATGAGTCCCAGCTGTGGTCACATGCGAAACCAAGATTCCACTTCTGGCCCAACTGCCAGTAAAAAGCCAGGTGCGCGATGCACCACCCCCGGGGCCTGGCTCCTTGGAAGGCTGAGCCAGGAGGGCTGTGATGGAGCAAGCCCCTGTCTACACATCCAGCCGTACAAAAACGGTGTGCCTGGCAGCCCACTCTGCTGCCTCAACTTCCTCACCTATAAAATGGAGTAAGAAGGCTTCCATTTACTCTGTGAGGTTGTCAGAAGGACCAACAGCATTAACACACAAGGGGACTTCAAAAAGTTCGTGGAGGGGCCAGCAGATGGCGTCATGGTTACTTCACTGGACTCCTACACAGTCCACTGCAGTAAGACTCATGCCGGGCACATGTGTACGCATACCCGAAATCCTGAGTGGAGAATGGAGGAGAAAGGGCTGCGGAGTGGTCATCCCTCCTGGGGGGTGATTTTGTGCTTTCTGTCTCTCTGGTAAGCACACATGCCCTTATCGCAAAAATCTCTCAAAAAAAAGTTTGTGGAAACATAGCATCAAATAAGAGTTTATTTTTGTGCAAAAAATATTTAAAATTTGCACAGGTTTTTTTTAGTAAGATATACTTCCTATGAACTTTTCAATTTAATTTTATTTATTATTATTTCTTTTCATGCTCATCAGAGAGAGAGAGAGAGAGAGATAGAAAGAGAGAGATGGAAAGTTAGAAATCAAGCCACCGAGTACAGGATTTGAACCACAGTTGGCCATGTGGGAGTCCAGCACCTTAACCACCATGCCACCCACTGGCCCCACTTTCTTTAAAATTTAAAAAAGTTTGCTTCATTTTTCTGTAAGTGAGAGGAACAGGGAGGATGGATGAGTGAGCACTGCCGTGAGGGTCTCCCGTGAGGCACCCCCTCAGCTAACCCTGGCCATGGGCAGTAACATGCCCAGTGTTCTCGGGAGGTCTCTGGACTAAAACGGGGAAGCTGTCTGTGTGGGGTGGCCTAGCCGAGTATGGCATTTTACTCCTGGTCACTGTTTGGCTCCTCCATAAACTTTCGGAATACCCAAACCCAAATCGCTTAGAAGGGTGTCTACTACGAGGTCTTACACTGTTTCATTTGAACATTTCTTTGTTGTTATTTCTTTTGTTGTTGCTAAAGGGCACACAGAGAGAGGCAGAGAGACAGAGGAGAGGGAGAGAGCACCTCACCACGGGGCACGGCCCCCCACATTCCTTCTGCATCCCTCCATCTGGCTGGGACTTGGGCACGCACACATGGGTGCCAGGTGTGTTCCTCACCTCCAGGGCCAGCAGTCCCGTGGTGAGCTGAATGGGACCCGGCCCCCTCAACCACCAGGTATGGGCTCGCACTTTTTAGTCCTGTTTCTAATTTCCAAGACTTCTATTTTCTGATTTTTAGAAAAGTAGAATCCTATTATTACTTTATAGATATAATGCCTTCTTTTTTCAGTTTTGACTTTATTGGGGTGTAAGGGGGCGGTTTGCCATTTTGGGCATGTGGACAAACAGAGAGATGAAAAAGGAGAAATTACCCTGAAAGGGTTTGACCATGCTGCAATCCTTTCTCTTTTCAATCCAATCTCCTCTCAGGATTCTGGGCATGCACGCACATGTGTCTAGCATGATCTTCAAGCCACTGGGCCAGGGCTCAACCCATGGTAGGCCATGGGGGAGTCCAGCGCCCTAACCACTTTGCCACCTGCTGGTCCCTTTTGGTTTTGACTTTTTTTTTTTTTTTTGAGAGGTTTTTGCTATAGGGCGTGTGCGCTCACCAGAAAGACAGAGAGGGATAGAGAGACAGAAAGCGAGAAATCACCCCCCAGGGGTGATGGTCACGCCGCAATCCCTTCTCCTCCATTCTCCTCTCAGGATCTTGGGCACGCACGCACATGCGCTTGGCGTGAGTTTAAGCCACAGGGTCTGGCACTTGAACAGCGGTCAACTACGTGGGAGTCCAGCGACATAGCCATTACGCTAACTGCTGGTCCCCCTGACATGTTTTCCAAGCCACCAGGACTGAGAGTAGAACCAAGTTCAGCCAGGTGGGATCCGGTTCCCTTAACCACCAGGCTTCATGGCCGTCCCCCAAATATATTTTCTTATATTGAAAGAAGCAGCCACTTTTAAATAATGACAGTCATTGTTTCCATTTGTTTTAAACATTGAAATAAATGATGATATAACTTAAAGCAAAGAAGTTTAAAAAGTCAGCAGGAAATTGAAGTAAATAAAAAAGAAATGACTCTAAGAATCACTAAAGAGTCTGCCTGAGGTCCAGGAGAGATTATGGAAGTAACACCATCACTGGGGCCCTTGGCGGGCTTTGGGCAGCAACTCACCTGGCCAGTTTTTTTGACCATAATATTGTCACTATGTCTGTCACCAATCCCAAGGACGTAAGAAGCTACACAGTAGCCAGCACAAGACAGGGTAAATTCTTCAATGGCTCGGTCCAGGTCATCCCTGTAGCAGAGAAAAAGGAGAAGTAAGGAACGAAGCTTTCAGCCTCCGCATCTATGAGGCGAGACCTAACCACAGCGAGGTCTCCATTGTAATCGAGAACTGCAGCCCGGGCTGCCACCACCACACGAGCGGGGTGGAAGGAGGTGGGCCGGCCCAGGCTGCTGGAGAGCTGGGCCGCAGCCATCCCGACTCCACGTGCCCAGCAGGGAGAGGGACCATGGGTTTGCCAGGTCCCGCTGGGGCTAGGAGCATGTCTGTCTGTCGTCCCTGACGTGGGAATTCCACGTCTGAGATTAGATGCTGCAGTTTAGCCATTTAAGTGACCGACTTCCATGAGAAGGGAGTAACTAACGCAGACTCTTCGGAGTCAAGTGCTTGAGATCGAACTTTGGAAACTAATTCTCACATGCCAGTCCTTGCATCTAACCAATGACAAAATTCGAGTCTGGTTTTGGTTTAGCCAAAATTACTTGCAGAGTGTCCTTTGTTTCCCGTATATCAAGACTCCAACGTAAGAACCGTATTAGCTTGGAGAAGTTATGGTCTACAAACCCTTTAACTCCTACCTTAAAATTAATGTATTAAAATTTTACTTTAGGGGGACCAGCAGTTAGCGTAATGGCTATGTCGCTGGACTTCCACGTAGTCGACTGTAGTTCGCGTCCTGGACCCAGTGGCTTAAAACTCACGCTGGGCGCGTGTGCGTGCGTGCCCAAGATCCCGAGAGGAGAATGGAGGAGAAGGGATTGCGGCGTGGCCATCCCCCCGGGGGGTGATTTCTCGCTTTCTGTCTCTATGTCTCTCTCTGTCTGTCTGGCGAGCGCACAAGTCCTATAGCGAAAAGCCCTCTCCAAAAAAAAAAAAAATTTTTTTTTACTTTAGTTCATCAGTCACATAATTACAAAAATTGATGCAGTTAAACAACAACTTCAATGTCCTCTTTAAAACAGTCGAATTAGTCCCAGTCATGGTAGCGCGTGCTTGCTGACGCTGCTACTCGACAGCTACTGAAAGAATGAGCCACTTTTAAATAATGACAGCAATTGTTTCAATTTGTTTTAAACATTTAAATAAATGATGATCTAACTTAAAGAAAAGAAATTTCAAAAGAGGACTGGCAGGAAACTGCGGGAGGCCCAGGCCCACTTCCTGGCGGACCCTAAGAGGTTGGGCGCGGTGAGGGTCCGTGTACCCTGGATGTTGGGGAGCTGAGGGGAGAGTCCTGAGCTCGCACCAGGTGTGGGCCGCACGGCAGGACCCCACTGAAAGAGCTGGGCATGGTGACATGTGCCTACGGTCCCAGCTGCTCAGGAAGCTGAGGCAGGAGAACGACACGGCGAGCCCCGTTGACAACCACGCATGCACGCCGACACACACGGACTCTGTTCTTAGACCGCGGGGCTCAGACATCCCAACAGGACAAAGCAGAATTCTAGGAACCCCCCGGAAGCTTCAGGAAGCACCGTGCGCTGTTCCGTCTAACCCCAGACAAGGCCACGAATAGGCGCTATCTCCTCCACACCCTGAGGATTTCTATGTTGGGCTGTTTTAACTGAACGGGAGGAACGAACCCAGAGTTGTACTCTTTCAGCCAGTTGAGAAGGGCGTCCTTGTTGAAGGCGGCGGCGGCGGCCACATTGCTGCTGTTCAGCTGAATGTCAGCGATGGTCTCGGAGGTGCTCACGACTTCGATGAGGCCGGAGCGGTCTCCTGTGGCGAGGCAGCCGTAGGGCAGCATCCTGAAAGGCAGAGACGGGCAGGGTCACCTGGTCCTTGAAAGGAGATACTGGCCTGGCAAAGGATTCCTTTCACTACCATCAGGTTTTATTACTGCTGATACACTCGCCGTTACTGGACTACTGCCATACAGAACAATACAAACTCCGCCTTCCCATGGGGAGTAGATCTCTGCTCCCACAGACGGTGGGATAGGCGGAACTCCAGCGCTCCAGGGAAATGTACACGGACCCCCGTGCTGTGTAACATCCAGCTAGCAGTGCACTGCCGGACGACGCTGGCCCCGCCAGGCCCTAAGGGAGCTGCAGTGGCCTCACTGGCCGGTGACCTATAGCTGCTGCAGTTGACACTCCATGGCCAGCTCCACTCATGGCACGTGGCCTGAACAGGGACACCACCTGGAGCTTTTCCACTCCACCTTTTCGGAGAAGGTTTTTATTGTTTGTTTGTTTGTTTTGCTATAGGGCGCGTGCACTTGCCAGACAGACAGAGAGACAGAAAGCGAGAAATCACCCCCCAGGAGGGATGGCCACGCCGCAATCCCTTCTCCTCTCAGGATCTTGGGCATGCATGCACATGGGCCCAGCGTGAGTTTTTAAGCCACCAGGTCGAGGAATCGAACCGCGGTCGAATACATGGGAGTCCAGCAACATACCTATTATGACGCCAACTGCTGGTCCCTTTATTTATTTTTTAAGAATTATTTTACTGAGCTTTGTTTATTTAATTATTTTAATTTGACCAGAGAGGGGCAGAGAGAGAAAGTGAGAAAGCAAGCCACTAGGTCCGGCACTTGAACTACGGTTGTTCACGTGGGAGTCCAGCGCCCTTAACCACCGCACCACCTGCCAGCCCGAGAATTAAAATAATTTTTACTAAATCAATAATAGGTGGCATTTTACTTTGATTTTTACTTATTCTCATCTCTAGTGAAGATAAAATATCTTCTCAGATACGGACCAGCAGTGATGGGATGGTTAGGACACTGGAAGGACTTCTGTCATTGTCCTAAAAACACTGGGGAAGTCCCTAAGGACTGTAGAAAAGAAGACGACTGTGTGTTATCAGGGAAGAAGAGAGTATACGAATTAGGCTGTGTGAAAACCCAGTAAGAGGGCCCCAGCAGGTGGCGTGGTGGTTAAGGGCTCTGGACTCCCACATGGCCGACAGCAGTTCAAGTCCAAGACCTGGTGGCTTGTTTTCCCACTTTCTTTCTCTCTCTGTCCCTCTCTCGTTAAACCAAAATAAATAAAAATATAAATGCATAATGTTTAAAAAAAAAATCCAGTAAAAAGGAAAAGTTTTATTGAACAGTTTCTAAAATTCCTTCCAAAGGGGAGAAATTATTTTCTATCTCCTTAAGCACTTCCCTAATTCCACCAAGACAAGGCTGGGAGTGAAACCGTCACACGAAATTCTGGCAAACTGATTCACCAACAGATTGCTTTAGACCTGCATTATTTCTGCTTTTAAAAATGTGCTTCCCAAGTAAGAAAAGTACGTATGCGTGTTCTCATTTCTACAAACGTCCCCGATCCTTATCACGGCGCAGCACATGTGAGGCTGACACGAAGGTCAAAGTGCACGTCCGTACTTCCCTGCACCGCCTCCCACCCCGGCTGCAGCCACACCGGGCACGAGTCCAAGCGCTTCCTCGTCAACCACGGAGAGGAGGGGCCACTGGGCACGGGAAGGAAAAAACATCCTTGTCAGAGAGACAGTCTGACAGGAGTCAAGCTGGGGCCGAGAGCCGGGAGCCCAGGTCATCTCATCTGGCCCCGGCACTTCACGTCTACGGTTCTAATGAAGGCCGTGACAACCTCGGTAACGTCTAACTTCCTTCTCAGATCCTCTGACCCCAGGAGCAATTCCTTACCTTTCACATCACACAAGAGCTAAACAATTAAGCTCTATCACAGGGCGAACGGTAGACCCTTATTCTCTTCTAACCCGTCGTAGCAAGCTTTTCTCTGGTCCTGATTCTTACCCATGCACCTGTCTAAGCTCACTGGCTCCAACAACGGGTAAATATCCTTTACCTGAGGTCGTGTTGCCGCCACATCCTTCCTCCTCCCGAGGCCGCTGGTACCAGGACCAGCAGACAACTTTTCTCGGCCGTGTGGGAGGCCAGTGCCCCAACCACCACTCTACCTGCAGGCCCCTTGTTAGACAACTTTTGCCCAGCTCTCTTAAAAGATAAGTAAATGCTGTTAGTGCAACTCAAACGTGAAGCAAAATGGAGATGACTCTCAAAAAGACTGCGTTCCCATTTATTCAGGGGGCACGGGCGGGGGCACAGAGGGCTGCCAAGCCTCCCAAAGGCCGGGTGGGTTTACCTGCAGACAATCTATCTGACTTGACAAAAAAGCCTGACTGCCCACTGTCTGTGGCCCGGAGGTTAAGGTGTCCCGATATATCGATGGGGTACACGTGTTCTAATTTCACGTGAAAGAAGAATATTTTAGAACATCAGAGAAAAATGAAAATGAGCAGGGATGCGTTTTCACTTACACAAACGCGGCACTGTTATAAGGACTAAAATAGTAATACAGAGGAGGTATCTGAAGGGTTGGGATTGAACTCGGAAGAATGTGTGCTGCGTGACCGAGCTGAACCTGACAGCTGGCCACGAGAAAAACACACGCAGGAGGAACTGGAGCGCAGGTATTTATAGAAACAGTAAAAACGGTTTGGCGAGGAAAACATACTAGTTTGAAAATGAACTCAAAAAAGAAGTAAAGCCCTGCATATTTTTCTAAACATGGGGTCAGGGTACAAAATGTCAGCGCAGATCCTGCTGGACAGACAAGTTCCTTTCTCTTGTTAGATACACGTTTCCCACTGGACAGATACGGGTTTATTTCCAGCACTCCCACACATGGCTGCCTCCCTGTCTGAGGTCACCATGGACCTCGAGTGACGCTCCATGTGCTTCATATTTAGATGAAACGGGTGAAATAAAACTGAAGAGAAAAGAACTTGGTGGGGCTTTTCTAATCAGCTGATGAAACTTAAGCCAGGACAAAGTCTTATTTTTTTTTTAATTTTTTTTTTTATTTATTTTAATTTTTTTTTTGAGAGGTTTTTGCTATAGGGCATGTGCACTCGCCAGAAAGACAGAGACAGACAGAGAGACAGAAAGAGAGAAATCATGCCCCAAGGGGGATGGCCACACTGCAATCCCTTCTCCTCCATTCTCCTCTCGGGATCTTGGGCACGCACGCACATGCGCCCGGCATGAATTTAAGCCACCAGGTCCAGGACTCGAACTGCGGTTGACTGCATGGGAGTTCAGCAACATAGCCATTACGCTAACTGCTGGTCCCAGGACAAAGTCTATAACTGACTCTTTAGCTCGGTCTTTCACAGGCCCATCGTATGGCCTGAACCTGCCAGTATCAAAGGAAACCACTCTGTAGCTTATGCACTAACCTTGTACAGAACAAGTGACTTAGCCTAAACTGGAAGCTTTCTCGCTTTTTCTGTTGGGTCAGTCCAGTAAAAACATTTTCCTGGGGATGTAGTGTATACAGTAGAAGCCAGGAGACTAGATAGCATATCTAAAAGACACTGCACTCTAAGGTCGCCGCTCAACTCTGCAACTTACACGTAAATGCTGCCACAGCCAATATGCAGACAAATGTTTGTGTCCCAATAAAATGTTATTTGTGAAACTAGGCGGCCAAGACCTCACTAGGTTTATGGTCCTCAAGCAGAGGTTTTCTTTATTCTTTTTTTTGGGGGGGGGGAAGGTTTTTGGTATAGGTTATGCTCACTCGCCAGAAAGAGAGAGACAGAGAGACAGAAAGCGAGAAATCACCTTATGGCCACGCCACAATCCCTTCTCCTCCATTTTCTCTCGGGATCTTTGGCACGCACGCACACGCGCCCGGCATGAGTTTAAGCTACCGGGTCTGGGACTCGAACCGTAGTCGACTACATGGGAGTTCAGCGACATAGCCGTTATGCCAACTGCTGGTCCCATCAAGCAGGTTTCTTACAATGACCCAATTGCTCTTACCTATGCAATAACCTTTGTATGTGCTTGAACCAAAAATCTGCTACCTATTCAAAGCTACTGAATTCAATTTTTATCCAGCTCTCTATTAGAAATTCTTCTCGGTACCAACAAATGGGGTAGAGGTTGAGGCACTGGATCCAACATGGCTGACTGGGCAGTTTGAGTCCCAGACCAAGTTGCTTAAAAATCATGCTGGTTGTGGGACCAGCAGTTGGTGTAATGGCTATGTCACTGGACTCCCCTGCAGTCGACCGCGGTTTGCGTCCTGGACCCGGTGGCTTAAAACTCACGCCGGGCGCGTGTGCATGCATGCCCAAGATCCTGAGAGGAGAATGGAGGAAAAGGGATTGCAGCGTGGCCATCTCCCCTGGAGGGTGATTTCTCACTTTCTGTCTCTCTGTCTCTGTCTGTCTGGCGAGCACACGCGCCCTATAGCAAAAACTCTCAACAACAACAACAAAAAAAATCATGCTGGTCTCATGTGCGTGTGTGCCCCAGATCCTAAGAGGAGACTAAAGGAGGGGGAAATGAGGCATAGCTGTCCCTCCTGGGGGGTGATGTCTCACTTTCCCTCTCTGTTTCTTTCCTTCTCTCTCTGGTGAGAGCATGCACCTACGTGTGCCCTAAAACAAGAAAAACAAACCTTATGAATATACTAAAAACAGGGGCTGGTAGTTGGTGTGCTGGTTGAGGCGTTGGACTCCCACATGGCCAACTGTGGTTCGAGTCCCGGATCTGGCAGTTTGCTTTCTTGCTTCCCCTTTCTCTCTCTCTGGTCAAATTGAAAAATAAATAATAACAAAGAAAAATTAAATAATTCTTTAAAAAAATACTAAAAACATTCAATACAACATACTTCAAGAGGCTGAATAGAATCCCTATGGTGCCCAGAGTTCAAGCTCTGGCCCAGTCAGCCTGAAACATGGAGGTACGTGTATGGTGCCCCGATCCAGTGGACTGGAGGCCCGGCAGGTCCCAGAAAGACCTCATTTACAACACTGTGCTCGTGTGATCTGACTCTGATCTGGCCCAGTGTGAACTGGCTTTTTCCTGGGATTGTTTCTCATAAATAATCGGGCTTTGTGGGGGAAGCTCTGCAGTCTAGTGGTTAAGGGAGTCAGATCACACATGGGTGACTGTGTATGGAATCCAGCCCCAGTGGCTTGAAAAACATGCCAGGCATGCGTGCCCCAAATCTCAACACAGAGAGAAAAGGGACTGTGGTGGGACCATGCAGGGGTATATTCTCTCTGTGAACACACACACTCATTAGCAATTAAAAAAAAAAAATGTCTGTGATCCCAGCTACTTGGGAAACTGAGGCAGAGGGCAGCCTGGGTAACAGCAAGACCTTGTCTCTCAAAAACCAACTAAGAGAATCAGAAGCCCTTTCTGTTAAAATACTAATAAAGAAGCAAACACTTAAGAACATTAAGACAAAAAAAAAGTACAGATAAACTGATCTTATGCATAAGAAAGGAGAGAAAAACTAGGCACAGCAGAGATTTCAAAATTCCAAGAGGAAGTTATTAAAAAATAAGTTTGACAATAAATTTGAAAACTATAAACTGGATCTTCTTGTTCACCTTTTTAAAATAATTGTTTATTTAATTTTATTTATTTGTTCATTTATTTTAATTTGATCAGAGAGAAACAGAGAGAGAGAGAAAGTGAGAAAGCAAGCCACCAGGTCTGGGACTTGAACTGTGGTCAGCCATGTGGGAGTGTCCAGCATTTCAACCACCATGCCACCTGCTGGTCCCCCCATGTTCCTTTTTTTTTTTGGAGAGGGTTTTGCTATAGGGCGTGTACGCTTGCCAGACAGAGAGAGACAGAGAGACAGAAAGCGAGAAATCACCCCCCAGGGGGGATGGCCACGCCGCAATCCCTTCTCCTCCTTCTCCTCTTGGGATCTTGGGCACGCATGCACACGCGCCGGGCGTGAGTTTTAAGCTACCGGGTCCGAGACGTGAACCGTGGTCAACTACATGGGAGTCCAGCGACATAGCCATTACGCTAACTGCTGGTCCCCCCTCATGTTCACTTTTTAAAGTTTATTCATCTCTTTCATACAGAGAGAAAATAAAAAGAGAGAGACAGCCCCCTCATCAGGGTCCTCCCCAGCCCCAGCCAGCTCGGGAGGAGGGCATGCATGTGCCCAGTTCATTCAGGGAGTCGGTCTTCCTGATCCAGACCCAGAGCACTCCACTGGTCAGTCTCCCAGAGCGTCACATTTCACTCTCTAGGCACTGCTTGGTCTCTAGATTATTTTTGGTCTCAAATCTTCCTCAGGAGGAAAACAAACAAACAAAAAAAATCTTAACAGCCAGTAACTATTAAGGAAAATCAGAAGTCTAAAAACCCAGATTCAAAAACATCTCCATCAGGACTAGATAACATTATGGTATGTGTAAAGTTAAAGCAAAACACATAATCTCTATCTCAAGCAGACTTTCCAGAGAAGAATGAAGAGGGGAGGCCATCTTGACTTTAAATAGTGCGAAATAAAAATAACACAGTATTTCTAAAGAGATTTCTGGGACCCCGTAGGTAGCATGGTGGTTAAGGCATTGGACACTCCCACATAGGTGACCATGGTTCAAGTCTTGGATCTGGTAGCTTGCTTTATGGCTCTATCTGTATCTGTCTCTGGTCAAATTAAAATAAATGAATAAATAAATAAAAATAAATAATTCTTTAAAAAATTGGTATTTCCAAATTGATAAGAGCAATTAAAATGGAAGAAATGTGTTTAAAAAAAAAGAGAGAGATTTCTGTTATAGGGTGCATGTGCTCAATAGAGAGACAGAGAAATAGAAAGCGAGAAATCACCACCAGGAGAGCTGGACACACTGCAATCCCTTCTCCTTCATTCTCTCTCTCTTGGGATTTTGGGCATGTGCACACGTGTGCCTGGTGTGAGTTTCAAGCCACCGGGTCTGGTCAGCCATGTGGGAGTCCAGAGCCTTAACCACTAAGCCACCTGCTGCCCCAAGACAATGTATTTGAGATAACTGAAAAGGGAATGACTTTTAAAACAGCATAATAATAAACATAAACCATAAAAGAAAGATAGGTAATTTATAGCATAGAGGAAATGTCAAGAAAATGCTGAGAGACCAGCAGTTAGTGTAATGACTATGTTGCTGGACTCCCATGTAGTTGACCATGGTTCGAGTCCCGGACCTGGTGGCTTAAACTCACACTGGGCGCATGTGCGTGCCCAAGATCCTGAGAGGAGAAAGGAGGAGAAGGGATTGCGGCGTGGCCATCCCCCCCGGGGGGTGATTTCTCGCTTTATGTCTCTCTGTCTTTCTGGAGAGCGTATGTGCCCTATAGCAAAAATCTCTCCAAAAATAAAAATAAAAAAGAAAGAAAATGCTGAAACCTAAAAGCACTAAAGGGATATTCAACCTCCCTACTAACAAGAAGAATGAAGTATCAAATCCTATGAGTTAACAATATTATATGCATTCAATTCACAAAAAAATTAACATATCTTGCAAGGAGATGCAGAAAATAAAATGTTCAGCTACTTTCGGAAGGAAACACTGGTGTAGCCATCTTCACAAGCAGTCTGGCAATGGTTTCAAGCCAAAAATGTACACACTTTATGGCCCAGCAACTCCATTTTTGGCTAGGTACACTAATGAATAATTCCAAGACCAGCAGATGGCGTAATGGCTATGTTGCTGGACTTCCATGTAGTCAACCATGGTTTGAATCCCGGCCCCAGTGGCTTCCTGAATCCCGGACCCAGTGGCTTAAACTCACGCTGGGTGCGTGTGCATGCATGCCCAAGATCCCAAGAAGAGAATGGCAAGGGATTGTGGTGTGGCCATCCCCTCGGGGGGTGTGTGTGTGTGATTTCTCACCTTCTGTCTGTCTCTCTTTGTGGTGAGTGCACACGCCCTACAGCAAAAACCTCTCCCCTGAAAAAAACCCCAACTAATGAATAATTCCATATGTCAGCATAGAGACATTAACCAGTATTGTTTTTGTGTATCGGAAAAAATGGAATACAAATAGCTAAGAGAAGAACAAATCATTTTCTATTTATTTAAAGGATTAATATATAGCAGTGAAAATAATGAATTAGAACTTTACCTATTAATCTTGATAAATCTCATAAAAGGTGTTGGTAAAAAGATAAACTGAAAAAAGTTACGTGTGATAGGAGAGCAAATATTTAAAGTTCAAAACATTCAATGACTGCATAACACAGTCATGCAGTGTTTAGTCAGAGGCACCCGTTCTGAGAAATGCGATTAGGTCAGGTGCACGTCCCTGGATGCACTTAGGCAAACCTGGGCGGCAGGGCCACTACGCACTCAGGGTAAACACCACAGCCTAGTGTGACCTTACATGATCACTGTTGGATATGCAGCCCATTAAAAAAAATTATTTTATTTAACTTTATTTATTTTTGCATTTAATCTGACCAGAGAGAAACAGACCTATATATA
>NW_006160088.1:2784414-2788853 GCF_000334495.1 Tupaia belangeri chinensis | reverse complement strand
AGTAGTTGACTCTAGGATGTGAGTCAGAAGAATGGAGTGAAAATATATTAACTTTATCTGCATTTTTAATCCCTTCTTTAAAAAGTAAATACAGAAAGGTTAACATCTATTATTTAATTGTTAAATAAATAATTATTATATCTGGGTAGAAGAGCATGAACATTGTTGTAAATTATTTTCTCTGCCTCTGTATGTGAAATAGTTCCTAATTTAAAAAATATATAAAAATATTATTATGGGGCCAGCCGGTGGCGTGGTGGCTAAAGGGCTGGAGCCCACAGAGCCAACTGTGTGGTCTGAGTCCTGCAACCAGTGGCTTGAAAATACACCAAGGGCATGTGTGTGCATGCCCAGAATCCCCAAAGGAGGGAAAGCGGGGAGAGAAGGGAACGCCGTGTAACCACGTCCCCTGGGTAGGTGCTTCCGCGCTCTCTCGCTCTCGCTCCCGGTGGCGTGGTGGCTAAAGGGCTGGAGCCCACAGAGCCAACTGTGTGGTCTGAGTCCTGCAACCAGTGGCTTGAAAATACACCAAGGGCATGTGTGTGCATGCCCAGAATCCCCAAAGGAGGGAAAGCGGGGAGAGAAGGGAACGCCGTGTAACCACGTCCCCTGGGTAGGTGCTTCCGCGCTCTCTCGCTCTCGCTCTAGCTCTTGCTCTCCCCCCCCCCCCCATTTTTTTCACAGATACCCTCTGGCAATTTTTAAAAAGTAATAAATAAATATTATTATGAACATATAGTAGTAGCTGCAGAGAATCAATCAACAAGAAGTTTTAGAGGAACAAACACGAGACCAAAAACCACACTAATTAGAAATCTCACCGAAGATCCAGTCCCGCTTCCTTCCAGAGTAAATCCATCAGTCGCAGCATCTGGAGGGTCAGCATATCCTGTCGTAAATCTAAGGGGTAAAAACTGCTTCATTATAAGTGCTCTGCGTTTTATGCCTAATAACACATTAATGCACGGTTAGCTAATTCAATTAGAATGAACTGAAACCATTAACAATGGCTGTGCTAATATCCCCCTCCCCAAATTTAATATGGAGCACATTCATTATATCAAATGCTAGGCTCATTGGCTAGCATGTCCCTATAACATTATTTCAGAAACTAAGCTAAAAAAAATTTTGTGTTCACCATGTACAAGCTGCTGCATGAATTGTATGCATGCTATAATACTGTCTGCATTACACTGCATTGTATCGGATTGTTCATTGTTTTCCTTCTGCATTACACTGCATTGTATCGGATTGTTCACTGTTTTCCTTGTTTGTTTTTTAGGCTACACAGGAAGTTCTAAATATCACAGCAGTGCATCACCGATCCAAAAAAACCGTAATCGCTGAATTTACTTATCCAAGAGCATGTCCAGGGAATAAAACGTGTAAAAGCAATGACCTCTACATAGTGGCATTTGTACAGTCGCTTGGGATTCACTGTCTAGTAAAGCACCGGAAGGGGTCTGCATTAAGAAGTCTCAGGCACATAGAGTGCGGCACGTTTTCTCGAGTTATCTCACTTCCTGTTAATAGCCCTGACACACACAAAGAACCTGAAGCTCAGTGAGTTTTACGAGACAAGTTTATACTCTCACAACTAACAAGTCAAAAACTGCCCATTTTCTAAAAATTAATTATTTAGCTTTATTTTTATTCTTAATTTTGATCAGAGAGGGACAGAGCGAGAGAGAGAGAGAACGAGAGAGGGAAAGTGTGAAGGCAAGCCACTTGAACCAAGATTCAAACCACTGTCAGCCATGTGGGAGTCCAGTGCCCTTAACCACCATGCCACCCATCGGCTCCACAATTGCTTTCTGATTGGTGTTATTACATTAGAGATATTTCCTTCATAAAGACTGGGTCAATTATATGTGCGAGTGTGTGTGTGTGTGTGTGTGTGTGTGTGTGTGTATGTGTATGTGTGTGTGTATGTGTATGTGTGTGTGTGTGTGTGTGTGTGTGTGTATATAAAATTATTAAATTTTCCAGCGGGTGCTGCTCTTGCCAGAGAGGAAGAGAAAGCACCACCCAATGGGGCCTGGCCACACCACAATCCCTTCTCCATTTCTCCATCCCAACAGGATTTTGGGCATGCAAACATATGTACCAGGTCTGTTTTTCAAGCTGCCAGGGCAAGGATTTGAACTGTGTGATTTGCCATATGTAATCTGACTCTCTTAACTATCAGGCCACAGGGCCGGTCTCAGTCAGACATTTTTAATTAAATTATAAAACTATGGCAGCAAAAATCAATATTGCTATGACTGAAACAGGATGTATGAATACATTATTAAAATGATCTCTTGTATTATATAAGCCTTTTATCGAAGGAGTAGACCGTATTTTTTTAAGAATTATTTTATTTAACTTTATTTATTTTAACTTGATCAGATAGGGACAGAGAGAGAGATGGGAAGTGAGAAAGCAAGCCACCAGGTCTGGGACTCGAACCATGGTCAGCCAAGTGGGAGTCCAGCGCCCTTAACCAGAACGCCACATGCCAGCTTGAGCTTTGTATTTTATAAGAAAAAAGGGGAAGATTTATTAGAATAGAACACGTAAGTAAATTATAGAAGTCATTTTCCAAGAGGAGAAAAAAGGCATTTCAAACATGATGACGGGACCTCATGATCAGAGATAGCTCTACTTCTTGACGTGCAAACTGCTATAGACGTATCACCGTTCAGATAAAGCAGAAGAGCAACCAGTATGAAAAGGCCTAAGGAATCTGGTGATGTAGAAAACTCAGTACTTACCATCACCATTTTTAAAAATAACTCCAACTGAGTCCTCACCAAATACTTTGTTGTTATACACCAGCCACAAAGGCTTCATTTTAGAATCCATGTATTTGCATTTTTCAACACTAAAATGAAATAAGGGGAAAATTAGCCCAACTTGATGGAATGATATGGAATGACTGCAATTTTAGCCCTGATATACTAGGTTTAGGGGAACCCCCTTACCCGTTCTTTTAGATCTGTAGAAATGAGAGCTAGAAAATTTCCTCTTGGAAGGAAAAGTAACGTGAAGACAGCTCTTTGGTCGTCACGTGCTGATGCAGACGAGCTGGATGCAAAACCCAAGATCTGCCCTGATCACTGAGTTTGCCTACAACTCCTCCCGAGCCAGGCAGGTGGCATGGGTTATGGCTGCTGGATCCCACGTGGCCGACTGCCTACTTACAATCCCAGACTTATAAACACACTGAGCATGTGTACGCATGCCCGAAATTCTGAGAGGGTAAAGGAAGGGGTTGCAGCATGGCCCATCACCCCCGGGGAGGTGCTTTCTCACATTCCTTCTCTCTATCTAACAAAACAAAACAAAACGAAATGAAATAAAAACACTTCTGCCATTTTCTTAGATTCGCTTGACTTTATGCTATTATATTTAATGAGTAAAAAAATTTAAGGCGAGCCTGCGTTGAACAGTCTGTAGTGTACTGACTACAGTGTTAGAAGCCACAAAATCAATAAGTTTGGATTCTTGATTAGCCTGAAAACATGCCAGATCTTGAGAAACTGGAGGAGTGAGAAAAGGAGATTATGACATGATGAAATCCTAACAAAAGAACTCTCCACATTGTTCTCTATCATTAAAAAAAAAGGGGGGGGGAACAAATCATTGAACTAATAGAAATATTTAGATCTTTTTTGATTTCTTAGACAAGCATCAGTTTTGAGTACTAATATACAGTGAATACACATTATATTTTAATGTGTATTATTATTACTTTTGTACAAAATGAAAAACTAAAAATTAAGTTCTCAAATTCATTCAAGATCCTTCTTTATTTTTAGATTCTATTTATTTATTTGTTTATTGCCATAGGGAAAGTGAGAAATCACCCGTCGGGGGGATGGCCACACCATAATCCTTTCTCCTTTCTCCTCCCAGGATTTTGGGCATGTACGCACACGCATCTGGTGTGATTCTCCATCTGCCATGTCTGGGACTCACACCACAATTAGTCACAGAGAGTCCAGCACCTTAACCATCGTACCACCTGCTGGTCTCAAGATTCTTTTGTCTTTTAGTGCCAGAGAGGGCATGCGTGCACGAGGGAGAGGGAGAGAGGAAGAGAGAGAGAGGGAGACGGAGAGATGGAGAGACCAACTGGGACTGGCCACACCGTAATCGTTTTTCCTCTGATTTGCTACCCCATCAGGATCTTGGGTATGTGAATGTGCCCAGGATGTTTTTCAAGTCTATGAGGCTGGTATTCAAACCCTGGTCAGCCATGTGGCTTCCTCTGCCCAAAGCCTACTTGGTTATCTAGGGGAATGGCCCCAGAAGATTTCATTTAAAAATAGGAAAGTCAGTAAGTACATAATTAATTACATTTTGCAACTTTTTTTTTTTTGAGAGGTTTTCACTATAGGGCGCGTGCGCTCGCCAGACAGACAGAGAGAGACATAGAGACAGAAAGGGAGCAA
>NW_006160088.1:2780103-2781470 GCF_000334495.1 Tupaia belangeri chinensis | reverse complement strand
GGTTATCTAGGGGAATGGCCCCAGAAGATTTCATTTAAAAATAGGAAAGTCAGTAAGTACATAATTAATTACATTTTGCAACTATTTTTTTTTTTGAGAGGTTTTCACTATAGGGCGCGTGCGCTCGCCAGACAGACAGAGAGAGACATAGAGACAGAAAGTGAGAAATCACGTCCCGGGGGGATGGTCATGCCGCAATCCCTTCTCCTCCATTCTCCTCTCGGGATCTGGTGGGCATGCACGCACACGCACCCGGCGAGAGCTCTAAGCCACCAGGTCCGGGACGCGAACCGCAGTCGCCTACGTGGGAATCCAGCGACATAGCCATTATGCTAACTGCTGGTTCCCCATTTTGCAACTTTTTAATCACATAGAATTTTCAACTCTTAGAAACTAGTAATATAGAAAAATAAATTTAATTCTATACGATTGAAAGAAAATTAATTTTTGACAACTTCTACTAACTCCAGATGTAAATTTAACTGGTGGAAATACATTCTATTGGAAATAAATACAGTCTCTTATGACTAATGAGTCTTCTTCCTTAATTATAATATTCCACTTACTGAAGCTGAAAGAAGACCTTACTGTTCCCCAAGGCAGTGACTCAAAAATCCTTGCATTGCTATTTTCAACAGGAGCCCACCAGGCCACGCACACACAATCACTTACTAGAGCTCTGAGAGGATAACACACGGGTTCAGGGGTGACTGCAGGTCAGAGAGAGCTTCCCGGTAAGCATTCTGTTTTAAACAGGTGTGCATGGCTTCCTTCCCTTTGGCTCTGTTTAGCTTCATTGCATTCAGTTTGATTAAACTATTTAAAGTTTTTAATTTATTGAGTGCTTCAACCTGAAAAATAAGTTTCCCACCGAAAAATTTATTTGTACTTAATAATACAATGATCATATTCACCACACCCCACCCTTAACAGATACACTCACACACATGCTCACACATACTCTCACACACACACACGCTCACACACTCACACACACACACACTCAAATGAAGTGAAAACAGTATTTAGCTTATGACAAGCATTTTACATATGAGAGGAAAAAAAACGTATTTTCAACACTTGTTTCTTAAGGCACCACGTTCAAATTCTCTGGTGACCTTTTCATAAATGAAATACAAAAGTAAACAGACATCAGTGTGGCCAAGACGAGTATGGAGCTTCAACTACTTACAATTCTGCAGTTCACCGACTTCACCAAGTCACAAAATCTGAAACCCCACTAGCTTTACTCACTCCGCTAGGCCTGTCCCACAGCGTGAGCGGGACACCCACGGAAAAGTCGCCCTGAGGTCCCTAATATTCGACCTTCCTGTGCACTTCCTGTCATCCCTCTCGTACGGCATCCT
>NW_006160088.1:2749138-2780072 GCF_000334495.1 Tupaia belangeri chinensis | reverse complement strand
GACCCTCTTTCCATGAACAGGACAGACTAGATGGCCGAGTATGAGTGAGTATGCACGGAGACACCATAACTGGTGCCTAAGTCTAAATGACTTGCTTTTATGAGGTGACTATAGCTATAAAGCTCATGCAAAGAAACACAATTATGGAAGTAGTACAAGGTGGATCAATACTGGCCAACTAAATAAAAACCAGTATGTGTCAGTTTTATTGTTTAATAAACGAGGGCCTTTTCATGTAGTATTTTGTAAAATTCAAAAGAAACAATCCTAGCCACCATAAATCAAAAGAAGCATCTTTTCATGAGCATATCATTAAAACTGGAAATCACAAGTGAAAAAAAACAGAAATATGTGGGCTGGCAGGTGGTGTGGTGGTTAAGGTGCTGGATTCCCACATGGCCGACCATGGTTTGAATCCCGGACCTGGCGGCTAGCCTTCTCACTCTCCCTCTTTCTCTGGCTAAATTGAAGAATAATAATTAACAAATAAAATTAAATTAAATAATTCTTTTTTAAAAAAACACAGAAATATGTAATTGCATATAACATACATAAAATATTTGTGCTATAAACATACAATATGTATAAAACAAAGACGACAAATACCATGGCTTCAATCACATGAATAAGAGATTTCTTTTTTTTTTTTTTAGTATTGCTATAGGGAACATGCACTCATTAGAGACAGAGATAGACAGAGATGGAAAGTGAGAAATCACCCCCAAAGAGGATGGCCATGCCGCAGACCCTTCCTCTCCTTCTCTTGGGAATTGGGTATCCGTACACATACACCCAGCATCATTTTCCTAGCCACAGGGCCCGGGACTCGAACTGCACGTTGGACACATGGGATCCAGACTCTTTAACCTCCACACCACTCGCTGGACCCACGTTTTCATTTCTGAACGCTGTATCTAGGTAAGGACGCCACTAAGCCTACACAGGGAGGTAAATTCAAGCACACTATCTCTACAGAGAGCTGAGACTTTACTCACATGAAATCAGGGCTGTTCTATGCAACTTAAAGATAAAACTGAGGGAGCATAATGGCTATGTCGCTGACCGTGGTTCGAATCCCGGACTCAGTGGCTTAAAATCACGCAGGGCGTGTGTACGTGCGTACCCAAGATTCCGAGAGGAGAGTGAAGGAGAAGGGATTGTGGTGTGACCATCCCCTGGGGGGGGTGAGTTCTCGCTTTGTCTCTCTGTCTTTCTGGCGAGCGCACGTGCCCTATAGCAAAAATCCCCCCCCAAAAAAATAAATTAAATAAAACTGAAAAGGCTGAAGCTTGCCAAGTCAACCATCTGTCAAAACCACAGACCCTCCACTTCTCGACCACCAGGAGCTGTACAAACACTGGTGGGACGGGTGAGACGGAAGGAAACCGCGCTACGCAAACAGGAACCGTTGAACTATTTCAAATCCGCATTCCCTCTGTGTGTGTACGGTAGGGTGTTTTCACGCTCCATCTCAAAAGGCGTTGATATCAATTTTTAAGAACAGTGTTTTGGACTCAGCATGACTATGAGACAAGTATTTCTAAGTATTTCAACACGCTTTTTATACATTTACAATGATAAAAAGAACTGTCATAGAAAGAGCAATTTACTCTTGCAATTTACTGGTCTAGAAAAAAAAGAAAATATGTCATCTCATTAGTGTCAAAAAAAGTTAGGCTGAAGCTACCAGAAAATCAAGAAAATAAGTAGTGGGAACTGACTGCGTGAGGGAGGGAGACAGCGGTCACAGGACACGGTAAGCAAGTAACGACACCAAGGGGGTCCTGGTAGGACACGGCAAAGACCTGGATTTTATGCTCCACGCGATGTCAGATTACTGTAGGGATTTCAGAACGAAATGACATAATGTCATCTATATTTAAAATGACATACTCTCCATTTCTGAAAGACCACTTTATCTCCAGGTGAATCCTGTGCAGGAAGATGCCAAGAACAGAAAGCAGAAGTGTGATTAGGAGGCTCATGTGCAACACAGGAGGTAAATGAAGAAGTCCAGGCGAACCGGGCGAGCAGGCTGGACTAGAAGGAGCCACAGCGCAAGAGGCAGGGACACAGGCGTGTGACACATGTAAGAGTGGTCTGGAGGAGACGAACAGTACTGATCCGACGTGATGACTACGCGGCACATAGTGAGAGGATTTAAATGTTAGTCATTACTGTCAACATTCATGAGCTGTCCGAAAGGAAGGGATCAGAGATAGTTGTTTTAACATCATCGAAACATCTAATAGGAGCTTATGTAAGCTCTGTCAATGGGAATGAGTTAGAAGAGTATGTGGGACCAGCAGATACTGTAATGGTCACGTCACTGGATTCTCACATAGTCACCTGTGGTTTGAGTCCTGATCCTGGAGGTGTAAACCTCTGGCTGGATGCATGAGTGTGTGCTCAAAGTCCAGAGAGGACGACAGAGGAGAAGGGACTGTGGTGTAAGCCATTGCCCCTGGGAGGTGATTTCTACCTTTCTGCCTCTCTTTCTCTGGCGAGTGCACGTGCTGTAGAGCAAAACTCTCTTAAAAAAAAAAAAAAAAAGCATTAGGACCAGCAGATGGCACTATGTCGCTGGACTCCCATGTAGCCAACCGTGGTTCGAGTTCTGGACCTGGTGGCTTAAACTCACGCCGGGCACGTGTGCGTGCGTGCCCAGGATCCCAAGAGGAGAATGGAGGAAAAGGGATTGCAGAGTGGCCATCCCCCCTGGGGGTGATTTCTTGCTTTCTGTCTCTCTGTCTTTCTAGTGAGCGCATGTGCCCTATAGCAAAATCGTCTCTGGAAAAAAAAAACAAAACAAAACCAAGATTGGTACAGTCTACTATACACACACACACATATACATACACATGCATACATGCATGCTATTATGGGGCAACCATGATATACGAGATCTGTCTTTAATCG
The DNA here is from genome assembly GCF_000334495.1 of Tupaia belangeri chinensis. NCBI lineage: Eukaryota > Metazoa > Chordata > Mammalia > Scandentia > Tupaiidae > Tupaia > Tupaia belangeri. The sequence continues at coordinate 2,777,153 of NW_006160088.1, read as the reverse complement.
AAATATTGCTATGTGGTAAATGCCTACACTGAACTGTATAAGGTTTAATTTTAAATAGAAGCAGGAGGGGGCACTCAGGGGCTGGCGTGGTGGGAACAGAACTGAACCCCCAGGGAGAGGGCCTGAGCTGGGCATGTGCATGCCTGCCCTTGATCCAGGCAGGCTGCGGTGCGGAGTAGAGCGTGGCCGAGGGGTCTGGCTGGGGATGTCTGTTTCTCTGTCTCACAGGAGAAATAAATAAACTTTGTTTTAATGAAAGAGTTATACAGCTAAAATGTTTGAAAACATTTAGCGCCACACAAGAACTTCCACTTTACAAGCGGATAGACCTAGGTGTGAAGCATCATCCTGTCACTAACTGCTGTCACTAACTCTCTTAGAGTCTCAGTTTCCCTGATAAAGGCAGATACTATTGGTAGCTACTTTAGCACACTGTAAGTGGAGCGAAATGAGTTATGTACTTAAGGCACTTCGTGTGGCTCCTGGCCTATGGTGAGCATTTCCTTAACAATTTACCTAATAATATTAGTAATACCTTAGAACCACAGGAGAACACCCCAATTTCAGGCATAAACATGTAAGTGAGGCAGAAGCCCCTCCACCTCTGAGCTCTGTTACACTTGCTTCTCTGCCCAGAGCAAACAGTGATTACTAGTCCTTTTGTCTTTGCTAACGAGCCGAAACCTTTTGGTCTAGATGTCCCTTAGCAATGTGACCACCAATCACCAGACCCTGCCCGGAGCCATGGGGACCGTTAAACAAAGGTCTGCAGAGTGCCCTTACAAATAACGAACCTGCTTGACTCAGCTTCTGTAACTGCTCTGGCATAAAAACCCGACTCCCTTTCCTCTTCACCCCCTCCTCAGCTTCTATTAGAATCACTAGATCAACCCAGAATTGATTGGGATTTTTGCCTACATAAGCACCCCCTCCTTCCACTCGGGACTGTGGGGTTTTGAGACATGAGTCCCCCCCCATATGCCGCCAACTTAATCAATAAAATTCCAATAATTTTGGCCATGTCTGGATGGCCTCTGATTTCTGGCTGAATAGACTATAACACAATTTGAAAAAGCAGTTTAGGGGCCAGCACGTGATGTGGTAGTTAAAGGCGCTGGATCCCACATGGCCGACCGCAGTTCAGGTCCCAGACCTGGTGGCTTGCTTTCTCTTTCTCTCTATCATCCCAGCCACTCAGGGAGGCCAAGGCAGCGGGAGAATCAGGGCCGGCCTGGGCAACGCGAGCAGATCCTGACTGCAGGGGGAGCCAGGCATGGTGGCTTACACCCATTGCTCGGACAAGAAGCCGAAGCAGGAGGACCGGGCCTTTAAAGAAAAGCTAAAAACAAAAGACACCACCAAGCACCAAGCTGAGCATGAAGACAGAAAGACGCCGATACCTGTTTGGAAAGCACTTTCATGTGACCTACGCTTCCCCGGCAATAAGCTTCCAGGATGACGCCGAACTGCACTGAGACGGCGGGAATGTGCACTTCGGACCTGCGGGAGTTACAGCAAATGGTTCATCAGACACTTCAGACTGCCAAGGGAAAACACGGACTTCTTTACTCTATTATGACATTAACTTCTGATGCTAACAAAGAGAACAGGCAGGAATAGAGAAACGATCAACATTCTAGGCTGTCAAACTTCAGAGTTCAAAAAGTCATGAGAATTCATAGTTTTATTTCATTCCAAGAAATCAGTAATTTTCACATCTTACGTCGTGTGGGGGCGGGGGAGGGAGTAATCTTAGCCACCTAGAGATAGTAAGACTGCAAACTGACCCATGACGTTGCCTGGCAACATATAATTTACTAATACCTCGACTAGCTTCTATTTCATTCTTTCTCACATAAGGAATGATATACAGGGACCAGCAGATGGTGTAAGGGCTATGTCGCTGAACTCCCATGTAGCTGACCACAGTTCGAGTCCCGGACCCAGTGGCTTAAATGCACACTGGGCGCATGTGCTTATGTGCCTGAAATCCTGAGAGAAGAATGGAGGAGAAGGAACTGTGGCATGGCCATCCTCCCTGGGGGGTGATTTCTTACTTTCTGTCTCTCTCTGTCTTTAGGGCAAGCGCACACGCTCTATAGCCAAAAAAAAAAAAAAAAAAAAAAAAAAACCCTCCAAAAAAAAAAAAAAAAAAGAAAAAAAGAATGATATATACATATTTGAAAAATGAAGACATACTTAATACTTCTTCCCCGGAAAATTTAAAAGTAAAATTGAACTCAATGAGAAAAAAGTTAAAAATGATTTGGGGCCAGCAGGTGGCATGGTGGTTCGAGCCGCTGGACTCCCACATGGCTGACCACAGCTGAAATCCTGGACCTGGTGGCTTGCTTTCTCACTTTCTCTCTTTCTCTTTCTGTCCCTCTCTCTGGTCGAATTAAAAGATAAGTAAATAAATAAAGTTAGAGGGACCAGCAGTTAGCCTAATGGCTATGTTGCTGGACTCCCACGTAGTCGACCGTGGTTCACGTCCCGGACCCGGTAGCTTAAACTCACACCGGGTGCATGTGCGTGCGTGCCCAAGATCCCAAGAGGAGAATGGAGGAGAAGGGATTGTGGTGTGGCCATCCCTCCTGGGGGGTGATTTCTCGCTTTCTGTCTCTCTGTGTCTGTCTGGCGAGCACATGCGCCCTATAGCAAAAACCTCTCAAAAAAATTTTAAAAAAGTTAAATAAAATAATTCTTTTAAAAAATAAAATAAAAAAGATTTTAATTTTCCTGAAAAAGGAAAAATTTTAAATTTCCTAAATAAGGAAATCAACATCCAGAAAAAAATAAAAGTCCAGAAATTAAAAGTATAATATTATAGCATTTAGTTGTTAAAAGAGGCTTATCCAGGGGCCAGCAGATGGCATTGTGGTTAAGGTGCTGGACTCCCACATGTCCAACCCCAGTTCAGGTCCCAGTTCTGGTAGCTTGCTTTCTCACTTTACCTCACTTTCTGTCTCTCTGTCCTTCTCTGGTGAGCACATGTACCTTATAACAAATTTATAAAACAGCAATAATAAATAAAATAAAATAACTTTTTAAAAAAGAAGCTTATCCAAAATGGAAAGGTATAAATTTCTTTCCTTTTCTTTTTTTTTTTTAAGAAAAATTTTTGCTATAGGGCATGTGTGCTTACCAGAGAGACAGAGAGAGACAGAGACAGAAAGTGAGCAAACACCCCCCGGGGGCAAGGTGGCCACACTGCAATTCCCTATCTTCCATTCTCCTCTCGGGATTTCGGGCAGCAGGTACACCTGCCTGGTGTATGCTTTAAGTAGCCTGAGCCAGGACTTGAGCCACAGTCGAGAAAGTGGGGGCCCACTGACATAACCATTCTGCCATCAGCGGCTCCCCTGGAAAGGTATATTTTTCTGATATACATTAGTTTTAATACTCTGATGTCCAGATGAAAAAACTAAAACTATCTGAAGAATGACCCTAGTTCTCTTTCCCAATTTTACTGAACCTGGTGAAATAGGATCTTTTGCTTCTGAAAATGCCCTAGTTCTAGAGAAACTAAAAATAAGACTGCTGTTGTTACATAGTGGAATTTTATTTTCACCAATTACAGAAGTGAGGATAATGCCACCCACAACCTTCTGCATTGGCTCAGAGATATTAAAGCAGTAATTCCTTCCAGGGAAGCAGCAGTAGGTGAAGCTCGGTTTCAGTGAAAGCCAAGTAGGCATGGAGAGACGCATCTGTATCACTTCGCCAAATCAAGAAAATCAAGAGTCTAACTATCAAGAAATGAGAAGAGGCACCAAAACCGTAAAATGGGAGTCGGCTCAGAAGCAGCTAGAGCAGCTGCCTGTTACTAAATGATTTATATCGTGCCGGTTTACATTTACCAAAGCACATGGTGGTTTTAAACTGAAATATAAAAGACTGGGCCAGCAGATGGCATAGTGGTCAAAAGGCTGATTCCCACATGGTCGACCATGGTTCGAGTCCTACACCTGGTGGCTTTGAACTGACACTAGGTGCATGTGTGTGCGTGCCCAAGATCCAGGGAAGAGAATGCAGAAGGGATTGTGGCATGGCCATCCCCTCGGCGGGTGATTTCTTTCTTTCTCTCAGGCACACGCCCAATAGCAACCATCTCTCTCAAAAACAAAAGCAAAAGCAATATAAAAAACTTACCTAAGATGCCAAAACAGAAACTGTCCTATCCTCCGATTAGCAAGTGCCCTTTCTAGCAGGAATCTAGACAGGGCACAATCAAGGAAAGGCTCGTATTTTAACACTTGCACCAGTTGTAAAAGGTACTGCGAGAGTTCTTCATCACTGAAAGAAACAAAAGGCAGAGAAAGTAGCTCAGCCACCTGCTCCACACAAACGCTGCAGTGCTAGCTCGCTGACCAGGCGGGGTGAGGCAAGTTCCAGCTTCCATCTACTGTAACAGTGATGACATTGCAACACAATAAGAGCTGAAGGGGGGTGGTGGGCAAAGAACAGAGACCATGAGAGATACCGTTTATCAGATGAATTGTTCCGACTGTTGAACTTGCAGCCAGATAAGGGCTGCCAAAAGCATTGAGTTCTTTTACTTGATTTCTGGTCATTCTAAAATGTATATACTCATTAAAGAACCACTGCTCCAAAAAAATCCCATCGGTACTTTCACCATTTATTTTCCTCCTCAGGTTAAGTATTTCTGTTCCCAGACAATCACTGAACAATTAAAATCTTAACTTTAAACAGTCTGAAGGATAAGAAAATGAATGCATTTGTGAGACTGACTCATTGAATTTATATAACAGACAAAAGTGTCATTCATTGGGCTGAATTAAAAGCAAAACCAAAAACCCCACCTCACAGCTAGAAAACCTGACATAGGAAAACAGCAGAATTAGCTATATATTGGGCGCTGGAAAAGTCATGACACACTTGTGCATTGAAAACTGCCCCACAGAACACGGGGGTCACAGCAATCTCCTCGAGAGATGATGTGTGTGGAAGATACCAGGGGCCAGCGTGTGGGTCGGTGGTTAAGGCGCCAGGCTCCTACACAACCGACCACAGTCCCGGGCCTGGCAGCGTGCTTTCTTGCTTCTTTTCTCTCCCTCTCGCTTTCTTGTGGGTGCATGTGTCCTATATAAAATTAAAAAAATACTACTGCTATATAAATAAAATTAAGTGAACAGTTACTAAAAAGATAGTAATTATTAGATAATTATTATAAGCCTAGAGGGAGCCAGGTACTCTCCTTCCCATCAGGTCTCCCATGCAAACTCAGGGGGACCAGAACCTCCATTTGTAAAACTGCTTACACCACAGTCCTAACGAAGTGACCGGAAACCCATGCCCATTAGAGAAACTATAGATGGCAGGAAGAAATAGAAAACAAGTATAGAAATAGAAGGGACTTCCTCTCGCCTCACACTTCTAACTTCACTCCCAGAAATAAGCACTATTGAAGCACTTACGCAATTCCTTTCGGATACCACACAGCTCGAAACACACATGATTTTAAAAAGAAAAGAAAAAGAGCCGTGGTAGTCTTGCTAACCTATGAACTTTCAGTTTTCAAATAACCTTTTATAGTACTAAAGCCTTGTTTCCAAGACTGAGACAAAAATGGAAAAGCATGAAAATGCCCATTGTCTAAGGCTGCCCCTTCAGAGACCTGAGTCCATTCACAGCGGCTTTGTTTACAACAGAGAACTCAGAGAAAACTTCAGGGCTCCTCGGTGGGGAATGAATTAAACAGGCCTACCCCTGGGACAGGGTACTACACAGTGCTGGGACCAGGTCTCCACACGCACCCCCACTCCCACGGATGATCAAATCTCTTACGTAAAATGACATATTCTCACGAAACCTGCAATCACCCTCCCATATGTGTGATTTCAATCGTCCAGATTCCTTCCAGCAGCTAATACAATGGAGATGCTATATAGTTGTTGTAAAGCACTGTTCAAGAAATAAGGAGAAGAAAAAAGCCTGCACACGTTCAGAACAGCCAGCCTTCCTTGGCTGACGACCGGTACGCGTCGGCAAAGACGCAGCATTTCCAGGCCGCGCTGATGGGACGCATGGCCGTGGAGCCCACGGATACAGAGGGCTGACTGTGCAGAACGAGACTGACCTCAAAAACGGACGATGAATTTTAATGAGCCAGATAGAAAACAATGCAAATGGTAAGACACACTGTGTCATTGTAAAATGTGTTCTAATGCTCTCACATCTACATGTTTATAGATCTATGTGATAAAACCGAAACTGGAACACAGAAGGGGACACACCAAAGTCATGACAGTGGCTGCCTCTGGGGATGGAGAGACGTCGCCCAGACTGGGTAGGGAAATGATCAGGACTTCGACTTCAAGTGTAATGTATCTGCTTAAAACATTCTCTAAAACCCCGTGACGCAGCTCGGCCGCAGCTGTGCAGGCAGTTGTGTGGCTGCTGCGTGGTGCTGGGCACCACGGAGGCGGGTTCTGGGTTGTGCCCTGCGTGGGCCTTGAACCATGGGGCAAGCCCTGCAGACACGCTCACACCGAGCCGGCAGCACAGCTGGGAGGGGCTGCAGCGAGCTCCTGGCCCGTGACCTGCCCTCCCTCCCTCCCTCTTCTCCTGTCTCTCTCAGCCCCACACAGCAGGGAAGCCCCGTGCAAAGGCAGCCAATCCCACACAGCCAAGCACGTTTCGAATCTCAGCCCCGGTGGCTTGACAAACATGCCAGTGTGGGAACATGCACGCCTAAATCCTGGCAGGATGATGAAACGGGGGAAAAAGGACTGCACAGCCGCACCACGTGGGCTGTGATCTCTTCCACGTGCATGCACAGGGAACATACTACAAACTCAACGAACATACTACAAACTCTTTAATGAACGTACTACACACTCAAATTAAAATACTGACATTTCTTGGGGGCCAGCAGGTGGTGTAGTAGTTAAGGGCGCTGGACTCCCACATGGCTGACCACAGTTCGAATCCCAGACCTGGCAACTTGTATTCTCACATCCCTGCCCTCCCCCCGCACCTCTTGTCCCTCTTTGGTCAAAATAAAATAAATAAACAAACATGAACAAGTCTCCATTTTGGGATGCAGACAGTGTGAAGAGTTAGCACAGCAGGCGTATGCTAACCTTTGGAAGTGCACACAGGGTGGGCCTGCGGCTGGCATCTGTAAGCCAAGATTGCAGAGATGTTCCCACCACTTTCCTTGATTAAGAGTGACTCACTACATCTGACTGCTCGTCCCAACAGGGTGGCTTAAGCTGCACACCCACTTCCCTCCTGGGGGTTGGAAACCTGGAACATGCAAGGCGAGGGTACTTACAGGCCTAGTCCCACAGAAACCCTAGCACGGGTCTTCCCCGGGCAGACATGCGTCACCACAACTCGCTGCTGGGGATCAGTGCTGAGTGTCAGGAGAGGCCCTTCAGCTCATGCCTGGCTTTCTCCCTGAACCAGGCTTGGCCTGTGGACCTCTTCCTTGGCCCCTGTGCTCTGTACCGACTTGCGGCAATAACTTCTCTGTGAGTGACGGTACGAGTCCCCGGGCCGTCCTGGAGAGGCATGGAACCTGCAGCTGAGCCTGGCGTCTGCCTGCCCGGTGGGCTCTGGCTCACATCGCGGAGGAAGTGTGCACGGGGCGGGGAGGGGCAGGGCGAGCACCATGTCTGAGGACTCGAATTCTGAACAGTTTGCTGCCTTCTCCTTCCTTGTAGGTATTTAGGGAGACTCACCCTTCCCTACCCACCACCGTCTCGCCCCAAGGAAAGCCACCTGCAAGTAGTACCTCATCTGTTGCAGGCACTCCACGGCATATTCCCGCACGTACTGGTCTGGGTAGTTGAAGTCCAGAAGCTCCAGGGCCTCCCGCGGGGGCAGTTTGGGCCAAATCTGAAGCAGTGCTTGGAGCTGTTTAGAAATGGAAATGGTGTCAGGAAAGATGGGGGCCCGGGACCCAAGCGCTTTCCTCTTCCCCCGCGCATGGGCGCCCACGGTTGTCTCAAAAGAAATAAGACACGCTCTTAATTTATCAATGTCGCAGAACCCGTCCCTGTCATCGTGGGCTAATAAAAATGATCTCTGCTGTTGACATACTCTATGGATGAGTTTAAAGAGCTGTCAAAGTACTTACCTGAAAATAGAATAATACCCTGACTATGTGGATTCTGGAAACTTTAGCCATTAAGTAATTTTTAAGGCAAGAGAAAAAAAAAATCAATAAACACTTAAAGGTAAAATTCAGAGAACAAATAGAAGCTACGAGGCTCAAGGTAAGGTAATGATGGCTGGCCTGTATTTTAAAAGGTCATTAATAACCCAAAATAAAATTATCATGAAGAAGTTTACTGTCGGGAACCAGCAGTTAGCGTAATGGCTATGTCGCTGGACTCCCACGTAGTCGACCGCGGTTCGCGTGTCGGACCCGGTGGCTTAAAACTCACGCCGGGCGCGTGTGCGTGCGTGCCCAAGATCCCGAGAGGAGAATGGAGGAGAAGGGATTGCGGTGTGACCATCCCCCCTGGGGGGTGATTTCTCGCTTTCTGTCTCTATGTCTCTGTGAGAGGTTTTCGCTATAGGGCGTGTGCGCTAGCCAGACAGACAGAGAGGGACATAGAGACAGAAAGCGAGAAATTACCCCCCAGGGGGGATGGTCACACCGCAATCCCTTCTCCATTCTCCTCTCGGGATCTTGGGCACGCATGCACACGTGCCTGGCGTGAGTTTTAAGCCACCAGGTCCGGGACGCGAATCGTGGTCGACTACGTGGGAGTCCAGCGACACAGCCATTACACTAACTGCTGGTTCCCATTGGATGGCTTTTTTGAACAACTGTTTTCTTCTTTCTTCATGCAGCCCAAGGCATAAACTCATCAATACCATCCAATGGAAATAGAAGTTAAACTTGACCTGAATGGTTAATTTCTATTAATAAATGCTAACTTCTACAGTAAAGGTGATTATGAAATTCTAGATAATAATTTTAAAACAGTCATTGCCAAGGTCTAAAGGTGAAAAAATGTGGAGCCCCCGACGGAACCTGCTACGGTCCGGGGACGCAGCAGGTGCTCTTTTTGATCAATGACGGTCTCCGATGAATGGCGGAAGTTTGAATCTTAAACTCCCCGGTCCATTATCTAGAGCGTATAAATTTAAAACCTCAAAAGTTCTTCAGTGGGGCAGGAGGTGGCATGGTGGTTAAGGGCACTGGACTCCCACTGGCAGACTGCAGTTCTAGTCCCGGACCTGGCAGCTTTGCTTTCTCACTCTCTCTTCCTCTCTGTCCCTTTCTGGTCAAATTAAAAAATAAATAAATAATGAATAAAATAAAGTTAAATAAAATAATTCTTTTTAATAAAAGCTCTTCAGGGAACCAGCAGTTAGCGTAATGGCTATGTCGCTGGACTCCCACGTAGTCGACTGCGGGTTGCGTCCCGGACCCGGTGGCTAAATCTCACGCCAGGCATGTGTGCGTGCGTGCCCAAGATCCTGAGAGGAGAATGAAGGAAAAGGGATTGCGGCGTGACCATCCCCCCTGGGGGGTGATTTCTTGCTTTCTGTCTCTATGTCTCTCTCTGTCTGTCTGGCGAGTGCACGCGCCCTATAGCGAAAAAAACCTCTCCAAAAAATAAAAATAAAAAAAAGCTCTTCAGCCAAAAATTGTCTAACTTACAGAAATATGCCCCTGAGGAAAAGACACCAGATGCAATCAATGAAGGATCCAGACACACCCAAATGGAGCTGGGCATGACCTCTGCGGGGCACGATCTCTGCGGGGCACGACCTCCGCGGGGCACGGCCTCTGTTACCTGAGCAACGTCCTCAAGCTTATTCCACTTGATCGACAGCAGCAGCTTGGGCAGTGACTGTGGGAAGTTCTCTCTGCAGTCCTGTCGCAGAGTCCAGATAAGATCCATCTCATTCTCACACAGCTGAGACAGGGGGTCCCTGTCCAAGATCTCCTTCAGGACAGCAAGAAACTTTTTTCCACCCCGACTCTAAGAAAATAAAATACTTATTATAGAAGTTAACTATGCAAACACTGCTGGCAAACACTCGGTGAATTTACATATGATAACTTTACATGTAAAGTGAGCTGTAATGTGTGAGGCATAAATGTAATGCCTTAAAGTATTGATAAAGTTGGACCCTTTATACAAGTTTTCATTGTTCAATATTAAATGTGTAAGCTAAGGATAAAGGACGGTTGAAAACAGTCTTAAAAAAGGAAAGACCATTGTATTAAAAAATCATAAACAGTAGATGGCAGTATTGCATTTTGGATTAAAAAAACAAGTCGTTTATTAGTTGACCTGAATTCTTTAATTTTCAACTTTTATAAACAAACAAAAAAAAGACAACCCAAACATATGAGGTTAAAAATAAAGTTGGTAGGTGCCTTCCTGGCTTGTGCCTTGGCTTCAGGACCTAAAACCTCACTAGAGGAAGAATGGAATGTTCTGTCTGTTGAGGATAATGTGTGTGTAGCCACAACCGGACTGGTGTGAGGTGTGTTCACGGTGGGTAGACGTACTCTACAAGCTAAGAGACATATAGTGATTAAATGTATCAAATAAAAATAAAGAAAGAATTGAATGTTAGATAAAGATAAAAATGAGAAAAATAATAGGTAGTCAGGAAAATCATGAGGTGTTTTTCTAGGCAAAAAATGCACCCTGGCTTTCCCAGGGCCCCAACCCTTGTCGCATTTTCCTCTGCACACCGTACAAACGAGGACAGTAAAACAAAGAAAGGATACATCCCAGTTTTAGATCTAGAGACTCTGAATTCCACTGATGTTAAAGAGTGAGGTTTGTTTCTTCTTACCTAAGTTAAAACTACACCACTTTAACCGAAATACATTTTTCTTACGTTTTTTTCCAGGATTATCTGAAAATATCCTGTGAGGTTTTATTCTCTTGTTATTTGAACTGAGATTTCATATTCACATAAAAATACATGAAATTACCATGCTGCTAATTTTTTAAGTACTCCAATTTGAAATAAAATATACATACATTAAAATAATATGGGGGGGGGACACCAACAGGTAGCATGGTGGTTAAGGACGCTGGACTCCCATATGACCGACTGCAGTTCGAGTCCTGTACCTAGCAGCTTTCTCTCTCTCTGTCTCTCTCTCTCTCACTCTGTCCCTCTCTGGTCAAATTAAAACTTTAAAAAGTTAAATAAAAAAATAAATTCTTAAATTATAATAATAATGGGTGGGACCAACGGATGGCATAACGGACATGTTGCTGGACTCCAATGTAGTCGACTACGGTTTGATTCCAAGACCAGGCTGCTTAAAACTCCCGCCAGGTGCGTGTGCATGTGTGCCCAAAATTCCAAGAGGAGAAAAGCTTGTGGGGTGGCCATACCCCCAGGGGGTGATTTCTTGCTTTCTATCTCTCTGTCTCAATCTGTCTCTCCAGCAAGCGCACATACCCTAGAACAAAAAAAATCTCGCTCTAAAAAAAGAAGGAAAAAGGAAATACTATGTATAAATTTATTAAGGGAAATGACTTTGGACACTGCCTTTAGGTAGACACAAAACAACCAGACAGACCAGAATGAAAGCATTGTAGCAACCACGCTGGCTGAGGGTTACTCTAGGTTCACACCCTGCTGTAACACAGCGACTGTAAGCAGCTGCATGGTTTCACATGCAGAGGCTCAGCCTACAAGGGTGTGTCTAAATGGGGAAATCACCGAAAACTAATGAGTCATCAGAGTTTGAAAATAAAAGCCCATGCCAAACCTGTTACTGCAAACAATACAACGTGTAAGTTCTCCGTCAGAGAAAGGCAGACTAGACTGCTCTTAGGTTACATACTGCCAACATCTAGCACACGCATTATAATTTGGTGGATGCAAATTAGAACTCCATAGGCCTGTTTTAAATTAATGTCCTGAAGAATTACAAATAAGCTAAGAGCAGAGAACAGTAGATTAGCTATAAAATTGTACTGCATATTTTTACGGAGGTGTGATAAGGACAACATTGAATAACGTCAGGTTAAGCAAAAAAGCTACAAGAAGTATGGCGGGAAGCCTAACGAAACCCAAAAGCCTGAGAGGCTTTTATAAAACCCAAAAGAAGAAAAAATCAGTAAGGAAGATCGATATTGTGCAGTATGAGTAGGGTAGTTATACAAACATACTCAAATGCTTACACTGAGATAAGGCAAATGGTAGAAGGCAATGAGGAATAACACCCGTATTTTACACCTTGTTTTTCTTTATATTCAGATTTTCTTTAAATCAAAAACATAAATATAAGGGTTGGTCCTGCAGGTAAACACACCTACAGGAAGCCAGATCCCATACGGCCCACCAGGGTTCAAATCCCTGTATCCCTGCCTTCTCTCCGGGGTCTCGTGCACATGCCTAAAATCCTGACGGTTTGGAGAATTGGGGGGAAAGGACTGCTCTGTGAAGGGGCCCTGCCCTGTTGGTTTGGGCTTCCTCGTGCACATATGCATGCTCTCTACAGTGATTAAAAATTTCAAATTAAAAAGAAAAAAAACCCCACACAATATGACTTAATAGTGATTACTGACCAAAATAAAACAAAACAAGCACCTTGTTATGAGTACCATAGAAGGAGAAAAAAAGAAAAAACAAGACTACGGCTCCTTTCCTTTCAATACGGAGGACCAAAACCTCGTCTGTTATCTTCAGAAAGGCTGAAGACTCAGGTGGGTGGCCTACTAGCAGTGGCTGTCGGGGACACAGTGCTGAGGGAACTAACCACAGCGCAGGTACGGGACTGGGTGGACACACACCCACCAGGGCTGCTGGGCCACAGACAGAGGGGCAGGTACAGGATCAGGAGACTGACTGCCACCGAGGACTAAGCAGATAAGTACATACGTCAAGGCTAACTGGACGCCTGGTTTTCCACAGTCAGGAAAGAGGACTGCAAATATGAGAAAGCAGCGTCCCGAAAACAACCAGGGGTGACGGATCAAGTGAGAGGCAGCTAAGCAGCGTGACGAGCACGTCACATTTGGTGAGAACTCATAGCTTCCTGTGAACTCCTAGCTTTAGCTTTGTTTTAAATTTAATTCATGTACTTTTAGTTTGCTATAGGTCGCATGCATTTCCTGGAAAGGCAAAAACAGAGAAAGTGAGAAATCGCATGGAGCCATGCTGCAATCCCATCGCCTCCAGGCTCCTCTTGGGGTTTGGGGCACGCACACACCTGTTCCCGGTGTGTTTTTCAGGACACCGAGTCCAGAATGCAAAGTGCACAGCCACATGGGCCTACCCGCCTCAGCCACCATGCTACCAGCTGGCCCAAGAACTCAGATTCTTCAATGAATGGATAAAGTATCTCTGTGTACATATACAGGATAGATGCAGGCAAACATATTAACGAATGTAGTTGTGGCTTTGTGCTGTACAAACTTAGTTTGAAATTGGATACACTCTTAAATAAATGTGGGTATCTTTTTGGAAGAGAAGATTTTACTATAGGACACGTGTGCTCACCAGAAACACACAGAGAGAGACAGAGAGACAGAGAGCGAGAAATCACTCCCCCAGGGGGATGGCCACGCCGCAATCCCTTCTCCTCCATTCTCCTCTCGGGATCTTGGCCAATGGCCTGGCGTGAGTATAAGCCTCCAGGTCCAGGACTCGAACCACGGTCAACTACGTGGGAGTCCAATGACAATCCTTATGCCATCTACTGGTCCCAACTGTGGTTATCTTATACATAATATTTTTTTAAGAACTGTAAGGAATCTTGGGAATAATTTAGTATAACTTACATACTTAGTATTCCTACTTTCTTGGGGTATTTTTTATGTAATTATTTAATTTTATTTATTCATTCATTCATTTTAATTTGACCAGAGAGAGGCAGAGAGAGAGAGAGAGAAGAAAAGTGAGAAAGCAAGCCACCAGGTCTGGGCATCACACCGTGGTTAGCCCTGTGAGAGTGTCTAGCACCTTAACTACCACACCACCTGCTGGTCCATCTTATACATAATTTTAATGTGCATTCCTCATTGTATGTTTTTTCCTAATGACTTATTACATGCTGTTTATTTTGTATGTGCTTTAGATGGAAATGATGTTAGACAAAAACAAATTCGGAGCAATTTTCTTATTCGAGTTTGACACGGGTGGTAAAAGCGGAGGAGACCGCTCCAACATCACAACGCCCTGGCCCAGCAACTGCCAATGAACATCAAGTGCAGCAGTGATTCAAGAAGTTTGGCGAAGGGACCAGCAGTTGGTAGAATGGCTATGTCGCTGGAATATCCAAGTAATCGACCGCAGTTCGAGTCCCGGACCCAGTGGCTTAAACTCACACCGGGCACATGTGCGTGCATGCCCGTCCCCCTTGGGGGGGGATTTCTCGCTTTCTGTCTCTCTGTCTTGCTCTGTCTTTCTGGCGAGTGCACACGCCCTATAGCAAACCCCCCCCCCCAAAAAAAAGGAAAGTCCAGGAAAGGAGATAAGACCCTGCTGACAAGGACTGCAGGGACTGGCCACCAGGATTCACAACCAGGTGAGAGCAATTCTTGAAGCTGATCCTCATATAACTACATAAGCTGCTGAAGACCTCAACATCAGACACTCTTTGAAGCAATCCCTTCTCCATTTACCTCCTGGGATTTTTGGGAGGCACACACATGCGCCAGGTGTGAGTCCTAAAGTGGCCGGGTTGGGGCCTTGAACTGTGGTCGACTATATGAGATCCAATGACGTGACCATTATGCCATCTGCTGGTCCCAAGGGTGCAGAATGTATTTCCCAAGAGTTCACTGAATCCCAAAACACAAATATTTGTGCTACAGGAACAAACAAACTTATTTCTGGTTGGCGAAAATGTGCTCACTGGGGCCAGCAGGCAGTATGGTGATTAAGTATGCGCCTCCCTTATGGATAACCTTGGTTCAAGCCCCAAACCCAAAGGCATGAAAATCATACCAGGCACGTGTACGTCTGAGCCCAAAATCCCGTGAGGAGAAGGGAGGAGAGGAGGCTGCGGTGTGGCCATCCCCTGTGGAGGTGTTCTCCCCCTCCCCACCACCTCTCTCCACCACGAGTATGCACCCTACAGCACAAGCTAGGGACAACAGAAGAGCTCATCATCACAGTTCTTGTGTTGATTAATAAGAAGACATCAGCCTAGTTATAAAGATTTAAAATTGACAGTCCAGGGACCAGCAGATGGCGTAATGGTTATATCACTGGACTCGCGCAGAGTCCCCTGCGGTTAGAGTCCTGGACCCGTGTGACCTGCAGGTCCAAGAAATCTTTTTAGTAACAGCCGTACAAAGTGATGAAGAGTGGCCAACAAAGGACCCCCTCCTGGACCAGACCTTCTCAGACCCGTGTGGCGGTGAATCTGCACATGGTCCTGGGGGAGCTCTGGCTCAGGATGACAGACATGAGGGACGGGGAGAAAACCGGGCAATCGTAGAGGGTCTTAGGTCCGTGTGGGGAAGCAGCTGCTGTGGCCGGGCACACCCCTTCCTCTGTTAGTGCAGATTCGAAACAGCAACATCGCTCTCCGATGAAGGTGGGAACAGGGTACTGAGCCCTAGAGAAGTATGGAAATCTCCACGTGCAGGCAAGCCCATGTCAACAGTTACTGAAGTCACAGTGCAGTGAACGGGCTGACCACCTAGGAGCCTCAGACCAGGAGAGCTAAACTGAGACTCTATATAGTGAAAGAAAGCAACCGGCACCAGCAGATGGCATAATGATTATGTCACTGGATGCCCACATAGCTGACCGTGGTTCGAGTCCTGGACCCTGCAGCTTCAAACTCATGCCAGGAGCGTGAGTGTGTGTGCCTAAAATCCTGAGAGGAGAGTGGAGAAGAAGGGACAGTGACACGGCCATCCCGCTGAGGGGGAGATGCTTTCTCTCTGTTGCTCTCTCTCTCTGGCTAAGTGCATGTGCCCTATAGCAAAAATCTCTCTTAAGAAACTTAGCAAAACAAGATGACAGACTTCTTAAAAAAACAAGATGATTTAAGGCCACATAGTGGTATGGGAGCTAAGGCAGCTGGATCCCATGTGGGGATCAATATAGTTTGAATCCCAGACCCAACCTCCTGTAAAACACACAGGGCATGTGTCCGTGCATGCCCAAAATAGTGACAGAACAGAGAAGGGACTGCAGAGTGGCCATCCTCTTGGGGGTGCTTTTTCACTTTCCCTCTCTCTCTGATGAGTACACATGCCCTATGCCTCCCCTCCCCCAAAAAAACCTTAAACAGCACAGAAGGTAAAAAATAGACATACTGTAACCCAAGTCAATAAAATATCTAATTTGTAGTATCTGAACAGAAGCAATGGGCCAGTGTATATGACAGAGATTGCTCAGTACTCGCGCTGCACTTCTTCCTTTAGCGATAGAATCTCTTACTTTAACCGATTACCTGCCTGCCTAACAGAAGACTGCATTTCCCGGCCTCATTCGTAGTTAGGTATGCTCATGTGAGGAAGATCTGGCCAGGGAGATGTGAGCAGAAAGGATACACAGTAACGCATCTTCATCAAGTACGACGCAAGGCCGCTGGTCTTGATTTTTCTGCTCGGTCTGGCTAGCGTGTGGCTAGCATGCGATGGAGTAGAAAGCTGGAGCAGTGATGTTAACCATCAAATAGAATCAGGCCAGGCTAACCATGACAGAAACCTGACCGGGATGCTTGTCCTTCACCACATCTGCTCTGTCACATGACAGACAGACATTCCCTACGACAGTACTGTCACCCCGGGAGGAGCCACAGCACCCCCGAGACCAGCTGCAGGCCTGTATGGTAACAGAAGAGCGCTTACTTGCTGGACACAGATCACCTACAAACTAAGCTGCCACTGGACCAAACGCTAGTCACGCACACGTCCCTACACTCACAGGCTGTCACTGCATTTGAGTTGTGGAATTCCGTAAGCTCATTACCACACTGACAAAAATACCGAATAATGTATACAACTCTATAGCAAGCAAAGGCTATTTGGACAAGCTATCTACATTTGAGCTCTGAGTGGCCCCTTTCAAGGACTAGGACAACTGAAGATTTTCTGCCCAGACAACACCCTCTTGACCACAAGATTCAGCCAGAGTCAGAGAAATCTTCAATTCCCATGGAATCTGCTGTACAAAGGTAGAAAAACCATATTGCAGAGAGATTGCAAATCACCTCCTCCTGCACGGTTCTGAATGCTCAGATTTAACTCCAAAAATTAGGGAAAAAAGTATAATCCAGCAGATTACCAGAAACCACCTCAGAGGCACAAGAAAGATAAGCCAAGAAAGTATCTCTCCCCCAAGGGAAATGAGTAACTTCTCATCCTCCACAGACAGTACGATGAATCTTATGAAAATGCCAGAAAAAGAATTTAAAATATTCACAGTCACAAAGCTAACAGACATCCAAGAAAATAGACATCAAACTCCAGAAGATGCAGAAGAAAAGAGACAATGAGTTCCAGGAGGTGAAGAAGTTCTTCCACGATATGAAAGAGGAAACACATTATAAAAAAAGAATCAAATGAAATTGTTAGATATGAAGGCTGTAATAAAGGAAATCAAAACCTCCTTTGAAAGTATTAAAAACAGATTAGATCATGCAGAAGATAGAATCCCAGATGTAGAAGATAGAACCTCTGACCTAGAAAAATTCACCAAAAAGACTGAGAAAACAACCCAAAAACATGAGAATAATATACAAGTAATAATACTAGATACCACTAAATGCCCAAACATCCAGATAATCGGTATTCCAGAAGGTGAAGAAACTAATCAGGGCATTGATAATCTAGTTCATGAAATCCTAGAAGAAAACTTTCCAAGCCTAGAGAGCCATTCAAATATCCAGACCCAAGAAATACAAAGGACCCCACATAGCATCAACCCAAGAAGATCTTTTCCATCATAGTCAGATTGACCAAAACCGCAGATAGAAGCAAGATATTAAACCTCAAAGAATTTACCTACACCAGACCAGCTCTCCAAGAAGTTCTGAAGGGAGTGCTATACTAGGAAAACAAAGTCAGACTCACAGAAATAAAAGTACAAAAAACAACCAAGAAAATGGCCAACTTAATGGTAGGGACAAGTCTAGAAAGATCAATAACAACATTGAATGCTAACTTCCAGAATTTAAACGGAAAGATCGGACCACAGTAGCACTGCAAAGTCAACAGGAGAGAGATTAATTACCTGAGACTGAACTGGTGAAACAGAATTGTATGGCTTTTGATTAAAACATTGCTGATTTTCTTCTGTGCTTTGTTTCCTAAATTTAAGGATTTTTGTCTTCTCTTCAACTGTTGACAGGTTTATCTACTACTGTTTGAACTGAATCCTCTCCTTTTTCCTGGCTTTAAGTCTTACGCAAGTTTCTCTTAACATTTTTTGATTTTGATCTATTAAAACTAAAACTGTTTTATCTTGAAATTTAAAAATGCTTTTAAAAAATACCTATTTAATGACTGCAGGAAGCTATATAGCCCCAGCTAGGTGCTACTTTATAGTATGTGCATTCTACTCACTGAAGTTTACACCTAGAGTCAGACATGCGTTCATTGACAGGTATACATCAGTTGCACTTGCTATTCAAAGTATTTACATGAATTAAGATCTTTAGTGAATCAAAACATTTAAAAAAAAAAAAAAGAAAAGAAGTGGCTGTTTCAGAGCCTTGGTACTTACTGATACATTAGCACTATCACTGCTTGCGATCTCAGCTGCCTTCTCAATAATCTGTTTAAAAATAAATTCATTAATGAATTTTGGTTCTCATATTCATAGAATTTTAAGTGACTGTACTTGTACTCAGACTGCATATGGTCTTGTAATTCTATGATGTATAACAAAGAGATGAATTTTAAAGCAAACTGGTGTTTCCCACATGCTTCAAACTCCTGACAACAGGTAAGCAATGGTATTACCGTAAGGGACTACCACTACGGGAACACGAGTACTGCCTACGGAAAAAAACAGCAGTGGCTTGCAGATACATGTCAAGCTTTTTCTGAAATGTATGTAAACACATTCTGGTTAAGAAAATGCAAATATGGGAACCAGCAGTTAGCGTAATGGCTATGTCACTAGACTCCCACGTAGTCAACTGCGGTTCGTGTCCCGGACCCGGTGGCTTAAAACTTACGCCGGGCGCGTGTGCGTGCGTGCCCAAGATCCTGAGAGGAGAATGGAGGAGAAGGGATTGCGGCGTGACCATCCCCCCTGGGGGGTGATTTCTCGCTTTCTGTCTCTATGTCTCTCTCTGTCTGTCTGGCGAGCGCACGCGCCCTACAGTGAAAATCTCTCCAAAAAAAAAAAAAAAATAGAAGAAAATGCAAATGTATGTGAGTTCCTAAACACAGAATAAGCTTTTGTCACAATGACATCAAAAGTAGACATAATAACAGGGAAAGCCTAAAATAACTTTTAAATTCATTGGCTATGTCGCTGAACTCCCATGTAGCTGATCATGGTTCGAGTCCTGGACCTGGTGGTTTAAACTCACGCCGAGTGTGTGTGCGTGCGTGCCCAAGATCCTGAGAGGAGAATGGAGAAGGGATTGCGGCGTGACCATCCCCCCTGGGGGGTGATTTCTCGCTTTCTGTCTCTATGTCTCTCTCTGTCTGTCTGGCGAGCGCACGCGCCCTACAGTGAAAATCTCTCCAAAAAAAAAAAAAATCATTAAGCCAAAAGGGGGCTGTGATTCCTGAAAAGACGGCAACCCTTGTTAGGTGGGAGGATCGATGTGCAAAAATTAGAAGATCTGTGTGGTAATTCCTAACCTATTCCATAGGGTCGTTATGAAAATAAAATGAGATTACGTTTATTAACTGATAACCGTAAGACATGAAAAGTATGCAAGGAATTATAGCAACGAATACTAAATAAAATGAAAAGAATATGACTAGGGGAAATTTTCTCCTATACGTCTGTATAATTTATAACAACCACATATGACTTGTACAATGAAAGTATAACAAGTAAACATATTTATGGATAAAGACTATAATCTCTATTCTAAATTGATCTTCTAAGGGATCAGAGAGGCAAACTAAAAGGTTAATGATGAGCTGCACATGACTGGAACAATGGTGAAATAAAATGTTTTAAAGAAACGTGACCGCTGGGGCCGGCAGGTGGCATGGTGGTGAAGAGCGCTGGACTCCCACATGGCTGACCGCAGTGCAAGTCCCAGACCTGGCGGCTTGCTTCCTCACTTGCCCTCTTTCTCTCTCTTGCTCTGTCCCTTTCTGGTTAAATTAAAATTTAAAAAATTAAATAAATGAAGTTAAATAAAATATTTTTAAAAAGAAGAGATGGGGCCGGCAGATGAGGTAATGGTTCAGGCATTGGACACTCCCGCATGGCCAACTACGGTTCAAGTCCCAGACATGGTAGCTTGCTTTCTCACTCCCCTCACCCTCTTCCTGTGTGTGTCTCTGTGTTTCTCTCTATATACGGTCAAGTTAAAATAAATGAATAAATAAATCAAATTAAATAAATAATTCTTTAGGAAAAAGTAATTTGACTTCTTAATGATGAACTGCAGGTGACTAGAACAATGGTGATAAAAGTCAATTAAGATGCAAATTAAGAAACATTGTTATTTACTCCCCTCACCCTCTTCCTGTGTGTGTCTCTGTGTTTCTCTCTATATACGGTCAAGTTAAAATAAATGAATAAATAAATCAAATTAAATAAATAATTCTTTAGGAAAAAGTAATTTGACTTCTTAATGATGAACTGCAGGTGACTAGAACAATGGTGATAAAAGTCAATTAAGATGCAAATTAAGAAACATTGTTATTTGCATAAATTTAATTTGCATAAGACTTTTCTTTCTTTTCTTTTTTTCTTTTCTTTTTTTTTTTTTTTTTTTAAGATTTTTGATATAGGGCAAATATGCTTGCCACAGAGATAGACAAAAAGTGAGAAGTCACTCCCCCATTGGGGATGGCCACACCACAATCTCTTCTCCTCCATTCTCCTCTCGGGATTTTGGGCATGCGCACGTGTACACACACACACACACACACACACACACACACGCCTGGCATGAGTGTTGAGCTGCCGGGTCCAGGACTCTAACTGTGGTCCGTTTATACGGGAGCCCAAGGTGTCCATTATGCCACCCACGTCCCAATGTGCATAATGCTTTCTAAGTCTCCTTCACACAGGTCTAGTGCTGCTGAACACTGACGTGTAAGTTTATAGGGAGATGAATTGGAATATTATTTAGTACAATATGAACCTTAAAGGGTATTTATCCTCAAATGGATAAAGGAAATTAAAGAAACTTCTTGCTTATTTTCTGAAACTTATTTTCAAAGATTTCCTGATAAAAATCAGCAGTGATGGGGCTAGCAAGCGGTGTGGTGTTTAAGGGTGCTGGACTCCCATGTGGTCAACTGTGGTTCAAGTCCTAGATCTGGAGGCCTGTTTTCTCACTTCCCCTCATAGCTGGCTCTCTTGCTCTCTCTCCCTCTCTGGTCAAATTAAAATAAATCAGTAAAGTTAAATAAAATAATTCTTTAAAAAAATCGGCACTGGGACAGCCACAGTGGTTAAGGTATCTGATTCCACACACCCAGCTGCATGGATTGAGTCCAGGACACAGTGACTAGAAAAACACACTGGGTGTGTGTGCACATGCCCAAATCCCGAAGGAGAAATGGAGAAGGTTCTGGGGCATGGCCACCCCTATGGGGCGAAGGGGGGGGGGTTCCTCTCTTCCTCTCTCCAGTGAGCGCACATGCCCTCTAGCCAAAAAAAAAAAAAAAGAAACAATCAACCAAACCTAAAAAAAAAAAACAAAATTGGAAAAAAGGAAAAAAAAAAAAAAAGAAACAATCAACCAAACCTAAAAAAAAAAAACAAAATTGGAAAAAAGGAAAAAAAAAAAAAAAAAAACCTGCCAGTTTAGGCCTAAAAAAAAAGGGAAAAAAAAAAAAAAAAACCCTGCCAGTTTAGATGTTTTCACAAATAAATCATCACAGCTCTACTTTAGCCCCTGCCAGAGAACCTCCTTAGGCCACGCCATGCAGTGTCTATGCAGAGGTGACACGTAAAGGTACTTAGAAATGGACTTCAATTGCCACCGATTCTAGCATCTATAAAATACTGCCATAGGAAGTCCAACCAAAAGTAATGTCCAACGTCATCGTCTGTCTCTGGAATACCAACTCCAAAACAGCACGAGTAAATCTTCACAGTTGGAGCCCACGTGCCAGGCATGGTCCCCCAACACCGGACATGCGGAGAGCTACGTGGGAAGTCGTTTGTGGCCCCATCGTACTGGGTTAGTGATGGGGTGTGGGCTAACAGAGTTAGAGAGCCCTGCTCTGTGTTTTTCCAACTGTCCATGGACATGAAACTTGAAGAAAGAAACCAACACTCAGAGCTTAATGTACGAAGTTCAGAACTCCGAATGTAATTACTTCACGCATTCTAGTCCTTTAAATAATCAGCTTACCTTATCAAAGGGAGGATAGTAATAAGGCTGTTTTTTATTCTCTGGAAACTTGATATGCAAAGCTGTTGCGTTTTCAGTATATGGATTTGTTTGAACGGTTCCCATTGGATTCAACATTTCTTCAAGTTCATCTAAAACATGCAAATAATTTTGACTCATTAAAAACAATGAAACCAAACTAATAAAAATAAAACTGTAAAAACGACTAAGACATATATGCCACCTACGGCAGCTTGGCAGACAATTATATGAGTAAGTCTCTAATCTCGGGCTCTTGGAATTACGAAACTGTCAGAAAACCCTGGAGTTCATAATGTAATTTTCTATTATAATTTCAGAGATAAGTAACCTGAAATATGAACAAACAGCCTATCCCCTCTCCCACGTAATTTTTCTTTTTTGTAAACAGTCGTTTCTTAGTATCTGTAAGAGATCGGTTCCTGGACTCCTATAGACACCAAAATCCCTCGCCGCCCAGCCCGACATAAAACGGCAGAGTATTTGCATGGGACTATGGGCACTGTCCCGCATACTCTAGCTGACCTCGAGCTCTCCTGCCATAGCGAACACAACACAGGTGCTGTGACAATAGTTGGTTTACTGTATTATTTAGGAAACACTGACAAGACAAAGCCTGTACATGTTCAGTGGAGACACAATCTTTTGTTTTTTTCCCCAACGCTGTTTGATCCTTGGTCGAATCCGCAGGCGTGGCACCTGCAGAGCCGACTCTAATGATTCTAGCCACTGTCCCCTCTGTACCTCCTGGGAAAATGAAAGTCGACCTGTCGAGGCTTAATGTCGTGACGTAAGCACGCCCACAATTATCTCCAAAAGCTAGAGAACTCTGACAAAGCATTCATAAGTTTCCGCTCCTAATCCTTTGATCATCTCATTTGATATTTTCTCGTCTCACAGATCTCCTTGGCACCTGGATGAAGGCGCGTCGTCATTTATCTACCCCTGGAACAGATTTCCCTGTACACTGCAATTCCGTGTTTGTACTCTCCGGAAGCGTTATGTTCATCTCATCCATCAAGCGCAACCAATCTGGAGGCAAATGTGGCACTGAGCACGTGTCAGCCCCAACTATACCTCGTTCATAAGTGATCCCCAAAAAAACTCTCATAGCACACAAATGCAGGGTCCAAACTGGTACCATCTCTGTTGGTGGGCAATTAGTGATGATCAAATTTTAATGTATTTGCTGATTTAATAAACACTTCCAGAAATGTACAGAATATGCAATTTTGTATAATAATATGGAAAAGACAGGGCCAGCAATTGGCACAATGGCTATGTTGCTGGACTCCTCCCACGTAGTCAACTGCAGTTTGAGAGGACCTGGTGGCTTAAAACTCACGCCGGGGTGCGTGTGCGTGCATGCCCAAGATCCTGGGAGGAGAATGGAGGAGAAGGGATTGCGGTGTGGCCATCCCTCTGGGAGGTGATTTCTCGCTTTCTGTCTCTGTCCTTCCAGCAAGTGCACGCGCCCTATCGTAAAAACCTCTCCAAAATAATAATAATTGTAATATGGAAAGTACTAGGAACATGCATTTTTATTTCCTAGTATACATGTGAAGAATACTGGAAAGTTAAAAAAAAAAACCACAATCAATGTGATTATACACCGTGTAATGATGACCTGCGGATTCTAGACTTGTAAACTTGTAGTTTCTTTGTTCCTACTCATCCCTACTGGGGTAAGTGTGACAATTTAGAATTGATACATTTAGAGCTAATGGTGTCCATTTGTTATTTTTCATCATGCACTTTAAAACAATTATTTATTTATTTTTAAATTCCATTTGTTAGTATTGTTTTTTAAATATGACCAGAGAGAGAGAAAGGGGAAGTGAGAAAGCAAGTCGCCAGGTCCGGGACTCAAAGAGCAGGCAGCCATGTGGGAATCCAGCACCTCAACCACCACGCCACCTGCAGGCTCCCATCATGCACTTTCTCAGAGATGAGGTCAATACTAAGATAATACCATCAAAAATGATCACTTTGACTAAAAATACTAGTCAAATTGGTGATTCTGGAGAACATATGAGAATTTAAATTAGATTTTCAGGAAAAAAATAGTGCAGAAATACATCATTTTCATAGTAATATAAAGTTCTTCTTAACACCAATCCATGACCTGGGGGCTGAGGAGGCTGGATCTCTCTTGGCTGATCACATGGTTTGAGTACTGGACCCAGAAGCTTGAAAAACACACCAGGCAAGTATGGATGTGAGCCTCAAAGCCCGACAGGAGGGGAAACAAGATGGAGAAGGGACTGCGGTGTAACAATTCCTCATTCCCCTACTCCTACCCCAACTCCGACGAGCAAAATTTTTTTTTCTTTTTTTCTTATTTTTAATTTTTTTTTTGAGAGGTTTTTGCTATAGGGTGCATTCCCTTGCCAGAAAGACAGAGAGAGAGAGAGAGAGAGACAGAAAGTGAGAAATCACCCCCGGGGGGGATGGTCATGCCATAATCACTTCTCCTCCATTCTCCTCTCGGGATCCTGGGCACACACGCACACGCGCCCGGCATGAGTTTAAGCCATGTCTGGTACTCGAACCACAGTTGACTACATGGGAGTTCAGCAATGTAGCCATTACGCTAACTGCTGGTCCCGGCAAAAATTTTTTTAAAAAGAAAGAAAAAAGAAATGAGTCAGATACAAAGAGCTCTCCCATATTTGGTGACTAATGTGATTACTAGCAGAAATAACTAGTATGCAGGAGAACATAGGCATAGGAGAATACACACACACACACTCACACGAAGTACTAGATTCCGAGGAGTCCATGTCAGCAAATAACTATTATTCAAAAATTGTATCTTGCATAGCTATTACTAACATATGAACATTTTCAAATATCTGTCTATCAGAAAGCAATCTGTGATTATCAAATTATAAATGTATTTGTTGATTTAATAAACACAAAAAATAAATAACTTAAAAATTCAGCTAAGCTCATAAATTTACTAGGTATATTAACAAACAATCAAGTTTTTTTTTTTTTTTTTTTTTTTTTGCTATTGGGCACATACAGAAAGACAGAGAGAAACAAAGAGACAGAAAGAGGGAAATTGCTCCCAGGGGGATGGCCACGCCGCAATCCCTTCTCTTCCATTCTCCTCTCGGGATCTTGGACACGCACACACACACGCCATCGTGAGTTTAAGCCATTGCGTACAGAACTCGAACCGTGGTCGACCATATGGGAGTCCAGCGACATAGCCATTACGCTAACTGCTGGTCCCCAAACAATGAATTTTTTTAAAAAAGAGAGAAAGGATGGTAAGGGGAGATGGTGTGGTGCTTGGGGGGCTGGACTTGCACATGGCCGACTGTGGTTCGAGTCCCAGACATGGCAGCTTGTTTTCTCAATTTCCTTCTTTGTCTCTCTCTGGTCAATTAAATAATAATGATGATGATGACGATAAAAAATAAAATTAAACAAATAATTCATTTAAAAGAGCGAGAAAGGAATAATAATACATATTTTAAAAATTCCAACATTTGCAAAGGTAGTTCAGAACAATGGAAAGAGCTGAGCAGTTTTTCATTGTAATCCTAGTCTGACCAATTACGAAAGGCAGACGTACGTTCTTTGAGTTTTACTTTCCTTACCTACAAAAATGGGAGTAAAGTCATCTCCCTCACCTGATGACAGTACCTTGATAAGTATTTGAGGAACATAGGCATATAAAGGGTGCTTCCCCTAACTTATATTTTAGTCTAAAGTCAAATAAACATCTAGTGTATTTGCTATTTTTTCCATTTTCTTGAATTTTTCCACTTTTCACAAGTGAAGAAAGTTAGCACAACTAGGAACAATGAAGATTATTAAAAAGAAGATATTGTTCGGTAGGAAAATTTCTCTAAAACACTGTAAAAATAAAACATTAAAAACAAGTACACAGTCACTGAAACAGAAAATGCACTAAAAACAAATAATTTTTATGAATATGTTAAAATAATGTATATTAATCCATTTCAAAATAATAATAAAGACAAAAAAATGATGGTTTATTTAATCAATTGAGTGAATGGTGAGCCTCACACAAAAACTAGTCCATAAACTAAGTTATTTATTCATTTTTAAAAATGTAAAATTTTATTTAACTTTCTTTATTTATTTAAATTTGACCAGAGAGAGAGAGAGAGAGAGAGAGAGAGAGAGCGAGCCACCAGGTCCAGACTCAAACTGCAGTTGGCTATGTGGGAGTCGAGGGCTGTTAACCACATCACCTGCTGGACCTTTTACTCATTTATTTTTTTACAAGGATTATTTAATTTCATTCATCATCATTATTATTTTTTCAATTTGACCACAGAGCAAGAGAGAGAGAGAGAGAGAGAATTGAAAAGCAAGCTGCCAAGTTCAGGACTTGAACCTTGGTCAGCCATGTGCATGTACGGTGCCTTAACCACTAAGCCACCTGCTGACTCCTATGTTATTTACTCTTTAAGACTGAGGATTAGGATAGAAGTCTTACCAGGAAATGAAGACCAGCTATGCAGTATTACGTCTCCAGATCTCAGCTGTCCTTTGAAGTCGAAAACCATGGTGTTCACCCACGCTACGGGATAATGCTGTGGAGAAAGGTACAGCTGCATAAATATGCGAAGAGCACGCTCCAAGGTGCGAACGCGTTCCTGCCCATCATCTCAACACTGCTAGTCCTAAACATTTCTAAAGTCCTAGGTGATTTCTGGGAGGAAGAAAACAAACAAAAACAAGAAAAACAAGCAAAAACTCCGCCTAAAAAGAGAACAATATATACATGGGAAAATACTTAACATATTTATGATGGTTTAAAAAACCTAAACGCCAATTAATGTCCCACAATATGTCCATAACATGTAACATTTACTGTACAGTCTTTGAAAACGATGAGGAATTTTCAGTGATTTGAGAACAGATGTGTAACTTAGTATCAGGATGCACATTTTAAGGCCTCACAGTCTCCGTGAGTCCCGGTGTGGGGAGTTGAGGTGTGGAGCTCCGTGGAACGTCCCTGCACCTCCACGAGGGAGCCGCTGCGGCAGGACTCGTATGCGGGCGTTCAAAGACTCACTAGCACGTGCTCGCCCTTGGGGGGCAGTCCTGGACTGAAGAGGAAAACACACTGACGGAAAAATCCTCTATGACTTTTTAGCCATGAAAATGTAGGGAGCCAGCAGGTGGCATAATGGTTAAGACGCTGGACTCCCACATGGCCCACCATGGTATGAGTCCTGGGCGTGGCAGCTTGAAAATCACGCCAGCCATGTGTGCATGTGTGCCCAACAATGCCAAGAGGAGAAGGGACTCTGGAGAGGCCATCCCCACTGGAGGGAGTGATTTCTCACTTTCCCACTCACTGTCTCCCCCTGGTGAGTGCACACGCCCTATGGCAAAAACCTTAAAAAAACGAATTTTGGGACCAGCAGTTAGCGTAATGGCTATGTCGCTGGACTCCCACGTAGTCGACCGCAGTTCGCGTCCCAGACCCGGTGGCTTAAAACTCACGCCGGGCGCGTGTGCGTGCGTGCCCAAGATCCCGAGAGGAGAATGGAGGAGAAGGGATTG
>NW_006160088.1:2741761-2747551 GCF_000334495.1 Tupaia belangeri chinensis | reverse complement strand
CGGGCGCGTGTGCGTGCGTGCCCAAGATCCCGAGAGGAGAATGGAGGAGAAGGGATTGTGGCGTGGCCATCCCCCCTGGGGGGTGATTTCTCACTTTCTGTCTCTCTGTCTCTGTCTGTCTGGCGAGCGCACACGCCCTATAGCAAAAGCCTCTTTAAAAAAAAAAAAAGAGAGAATTTTTTTAGAAGAATATATGATGGTCACCAGGGGATATGTGACATTCCCGTGTCAAGAATAAAAGGATGCCAATTCATACAGATTTACATAGTAACTGGGTTTTAGAAACCATAAAATCCAGGTCTACAACTCCCTCAGAAGCATTTCAGAAAGAAGAAAATGAAAAACACCTGACTTAAAAAAAAAACAAAAAAAACAGTGAAATGGAAGATGAGATTACAACAACAGATTTTCCATCCTCTAACCATGAGTTCAAAATCCAAGCAACTCTGAAAACTAAAGGACTGTCTGTAATTCCTGTGACAGCAAAATGCAGCCAGTGATGACAGGACGCTGCCAACAGCCTCGTCACACCGAGAATGGATATTCGTAAAATCCACTCCCAATGCTTTGGTGTGTGAATCCACCTTCCTGCCCCATAGCCCCTAAAGTGTGTTGCCCTATGACCTACGCCCTTTCTAAAAGGAAAAAAAAAATTCACTGGGGATTTGAGGTAAGGAACTGTGGTTCTGAAAAATTTTTAAATTATCTTCCATTTTTTAAATTTATAGCTTCCGAAGAGTATATTTCATTTGTAACTGAACACTTGAGGTATAAAATTCACTGAGCGCCAAAAGAAGATGAGTGGACAAGGCATAAACGTGGAGATTGTTTTCTTCTGTAAGTCAGGTCTTAAGGACCCAGGTTACATGATATAACTTCGTCTACGTTACTCAGTTACTTCTTAGGCTTCAAATTATCCCACATATCATTACCACTTTTCCAGCTTTCCTGATGGTCTGGTATTTAGAGGGATTAATAGTTTTAGTTGATTTCTTCGTCTTCACTTTATCCAAAACCGCGTAAACAGCGAAACATAACCGTGCCATCCTCGGCAAGTCACATATGTTAATATCGAACTCCAGCGGCTCGTTCCAAACGTGGTCGTTCTTTCCTGATATCTCTGAGCTCACGATGGTTTTACACAAGAGCTCAGTACCGTGAAAAAGACCAGCTCTGACATGAACCTGCAAAGGTAGAGACAAAAACACACGTGAAATGATGAATACCGTAGCACTGAAACACCTCCATTTCAGAGAACGAAGAAACATAATGTAGAAAGAGGAAGCACACAGAGTTTGGGAAAGCCTAACCATCCGTGCGAGCTCAGCCTGTAAGCATCACATCGTTCACTAAACTGTAGGCATGATAAATTTTTGTTCTCTTTTTTGGAGAGATTTTTGCTATAGGGCGCGTGCGTTCGCCAGAAAGACAGAGACAGACAGAAAGCAAGAAATCATCCCCCAGGGGGGATGGCCACACCACAATCCCTTCTCCTCCATTCTCCTCTTGGGATCTTGGGCATGCACACACACACGCCCGGCATGAGTTTAAGCCACCGGGTCCGGGACTCAAACCATGGTCGACTACGTGGGAGTCCAGCGACATAGCCAATATGCTAACTGCTGGTCCCAGGCATGATAAATTTTTACAATCACTTAACTTTCCTTATTTATCACCATTCTTCTGCTGAGTCTGTTGAATACTTTTTATATTTATTTCATTGCAACTCAAAATGTTTCATCTCATTCTTCCTGACACCTTCTGTTTCTAAGATGGAAATCTCTCCCGTTCCATTCCTTTCTGTCGCATTTGCCCCTAGCTGTTAGAGCATTTTTCTAGCTCCTTTAATCTTTGCACAATAATTGCAGCGTCTGTGCCACCCCAGCACTGACATCTGCTGGCTGTTGACAATCACCATTCATACAACTTGGATTTTCTGGTTTCCTGCCAAGTAATTTTTCATTGTTTTCCAGACATTTTAACTACTATGTTGAAGAACTCTGTGTCTTGTTTATATACTATGGAGAATAGTGATGTTGGTATTTTCTTTCTTTTTTTCTTTTTTTAAAGAGAGGTTTTGGGTATAGGGCACATGCGCTCGCCAGAAAGACAGAGAGAGACAGAGAGACGGAAAGTGAGAACTCTCCCCCCAGGGGGGATGGTCACGCCACAGTCCCTTCTCCTCCATTCTCCTCTCGGGATCTCGGGTATGCAAGCACATGTGCCCAAGCGTGAGTTTAAGGCACTAGGTCTAAGACTCGAACCGCGGTCAACTACATGGGAGTCCAGCGACATAGCTATTATGCTAACTGCTGGTCCTGATGTCGGTATTTTCTATCAATGGTTAGGTTCAAGTTGCAAGTTCCAAGAAGCGTTCTGTGAGCTGTAGTTCCAGTGCCAGTTCAGCTTTCAAATCTTTTTATTATTGTTATTTTCCTTTATAAAGCATAGTTTTACAATGTGACCCCTGCCTCAGCCTCCTGAGTGGCTGGGATGACAGGAACGCAAACCCAGTATGCATTGGACCTGAGTCTTTAATATGACCTCGGCCTGGTAAGTAGCTGTGTCTGTCTATCGCTGTGCTGCCATGGTTGGTACTCAGTTTTCAAAACAATACTTTAAAAGTTTCCTTCTCCTTTTCATGAGAGAGGGGCAGAGACAGAGGCCCCCATTAGGGACTCACTCTGCCACCATCCCTGTCCCCACCTCACAGTCCCCACCTCCACTGCAGCCGTCCCAGCTAGCCACAGCTTCGGCCTGCTCAGTATGCTCAGGGTGACCATTGGCTCCAGCGCCGCGTCCCGGCGCCACTGCGGCTAGGCGTTCAGATCACCTGTAGGGCATTCACATCCCTGTCCAAGGTGTATTTCACAAACCGACCACTCTGGGACTTGGGTGGGGTCAATGCCACCGTTCAGTTCTCAAAGTATGCGGCGTCTTCAAGAAGTTTATGGAAAATGTGTTATGAAAAAACTATGCACGGATTTCAAAATTTTGTTGCACCAAAATAAATTTGCACATTAATTCCAATTTTGGAGAAATTACTGAAGTTCCCTCTGTGCTGCTAAATCGTGTGTATGGGTCGGGAACAAGCGTACAAGCACGACTACTTTGAAGAGGTTGCTATCCTGAGCTCCTCCCACCGTGCAACCTTCCAGATGTTTTTTGGTAGCCTGGGGCTCCCCTTGACTTATCACTCAACGAGAACGAGGCTTTATCTCGGTCATGCTCCCTGCGGCTGTGCTGAGCAGTGTGGAAGGGCAGAGTGGACAGAGCACCAGCCGATGGGGGTCTACTCCATGCTCCAGGGACCGCGTCTACTGATTACAGAGGGAGCTGGAATTCCGCGCGTTCTAAGACTCTTGCTATTCCTACCACTTCAGTGCTGCCACAGCACTGATGACAGGGACACAGGGCAAGGGGGTGGGGGGGCGACAGCAGAGTGGTGTAAGGGTGCAGGACTCCCACACGGCCGACCACGGTTTGAGTCTCGGACTTGGCGGCTTGCTTTCTCAATCCCCCCCACCCCGCCACTCCCATCCTTCTCTGGTCGAATTAAAATAAATAAATAAACAAAGTTAAATAAAATTTAAAAAGAAAAAACAAAGGGGAGGTTAAAAAGGGTAAAATCTGAATTTTGTCAGGGCCAGCAGATGGTGTGGCAGTAACGTTACTAGACTCCCACATGGCTGACTGCGGTTCGAGTCCCAGAGCCAGTGGTTTGCAAGTCACGCTGGGTGCATGTTTGTGCATGCCCAAGATCCCAGGAGAGTGGAGGAGAAAGGACTGTGGCAGGGCCATCCTCCCAGGGCTGTGATTTCTCACCTTCGCTCTGTCTGTCTCTTTCTGTCTGTCTCTGTCTCTGTGGCAAGTGTACACACCCTGAGGCAAAAGCTGCTACCAAAAATATATAAATAAATCTGCATTCTTCCTGAGAGCTAAAAAACTCTCTTCTGCCCCTGTCACTGAACTGCCGAGGACTCAGGGGTACTTTTCTCACTTTCCTGTTCATCAATACGAAGGATTCACAAAGCTCATTGAGCTAGAGTCTCTTGTGAAGGTAAGGAGACGGGAAGAAAAAGAGCAGTAACTTTCTTTTTGATATAGGGCATATGTCCTCACTGGAGGGGTCGGGGAAGGGAAGGAAGGACAGAAATCACGCCCAGGAAGGATGTCCACGCCACCACCTCTCGTCCTCCGTCGTCCCCTCAGGACGTCAGACACGTGTACACTCGCCCAGTGCATCTGCCAAGCCTCTGGGTCTGAGACTCAACTGCGAACCTGGCCGTGTGGGATCCGGTGCCTTAAGCACCACGCCACCTGCTTGCCCCCATAGGTTTTTCTTAATGATATCTTTACTTTTTCTTTTGTTTGACATTTATTGCAACAATCATGCTATACTTCTGTAATTTAAAAAGTTTCTAAGGAAAAATTAAATTGAGAGAAAAGAAGATGTAAATTTAAAACAGAAAATAAAGGCTAATTGGCCATAAATACATTCATTACCAAAAAATCTACCTCAGAATATAAAAGCGAAGTTCTTATTTTAATTATGGCTAAGAATCGACTGATTGTTCATATTTAAGGAATACCACATGATGTTTGGGGACACACGTGACATAGTCGTGATTACTACAGTCAAATAAACTAACATCACCATCAGCAGTTACCTTTTTTCTTTGTAAGCGTATCTGAAATCACCTCATAAAATTCCCACTATATGGGACCAGCAGTTAGCATAATGGCTATGTCGCTGGACTCCCATGTAGTCAACCACAGTTCGAGTCTTCGCCCAGTGACTTATCTCACACCAGGTGCATGTGTGTGTGTCCCCAAGATCCCGAGAGGAGAATGGAGGAGAAGGGACTGTGGCGTGGCCATCCCTCTGGGGGGTGATTTCTCACTTCCTGTCTCTCTGTCTGTCTTTCTGGCAAGTGCACGTGCCCTACAGCAAAAACCTGTCAAAAAAAATAATAATCTAGTATACAAGCAGGACTATCCACCTAAGATAACCGTCTCTGGACCCTCTCCTATCTCTCCATTCTCCCATAGCCCCTGCCTCCCACCCTTGGTAACCACTCTTCTTCTCTCCCAAACAATCTTCGATGGCCACGGACAAAAGCAAATCGCTGGTCATTTCTGACAAAATGCTCCTGACTACATTCTCAAGCCAACAAACATTTCAAACTAACCAAATCTCTTTCGTAGATGACAAAACTCTTCTCTTAATTTCCTGCCCGGCACAGCAAGAAAAAGGCACGTGTCACACGCTGGTACAAAATGCCTCGTTAGGGCTTTAGTTAATTGCAGGGGGTTGTGCAATAAATCCCCACGTGTTGATAGCTCGTGGTCTATAACGTAGTCGTCTGCTTTCTTCCAGGAAATGGAACTACATTTTCTCTGCGCTCAGCAAAGTTCAAAGAAAAAAAAGGCCGAGAGAAAAGGCTGGGCGCAGTTCTAAGCGAGGCTGGAAAAGGCCGTCCGCTTGGAACATGTGACCTGCTGGCTGTGGCCTGACTCGCCTGCTGGAACCCTATTCTACAACAACTTCTACATAATAAAATCTGGAAAAACGATGTCCATTTTCCAGCAGATCTTTAGCTATTTTTTTAAAATTCAAATACTGTTCAGCTACTTCAAAACAAAAATGCTCGGGACCAGCAGTTAGCATAATGGCTATGTCGCTGGACTCCCACGTAGTCGACCGTGGTTCAAGTCCCGGACCCGGTGGCTTAAACTCACGCCGGGCGCGTGTGCGTGCGTGCCCAAGATCCCGAGAGGAGAGTGGAG
>NW_006160088.1:2739240-2740677 GCF_000334495.1 Tupaia belangeri chinensis | reverse complement strand
TTCTGTGCGGGCAGGCCACATTCCCAAATGCAAAAACCCCCAAAAAAAAAAAAAAAAAAAAGCTCTACTGTCATACTAAATTGCCACATTTATCACGTGCAGTTGACTGATGCAGGTCAAATGTGACAGGATCGGGCATTTCAATGAATTATTCAAATAACCGAGCATATGGCAAATTCGAGTCGGAGCAAGCACTCACCTTTACAGTTTCTTCTGTGTTCAGTTTATTGCCCTTAACCAGAACGATTTGGAAAGGGTTGTTATTCTCCCAGATGTGCTGTAAAGGAATGAAATACAGAGCATGGTCATGGAAGAATGGGTTCGCTATGCCGGGTCAGTTCTCTGTCGGGCAGAGGTGGGAGCAGCTCTGAACGAACTCGTCTACCACGTGGAGGATTATTCTATCAGCACTGGATTCTCATCTTTCCCTTCACTAGCAGCACGAACATAAAAAGCACCCACAAATACTACGAAGAGCGCTGGGTGAATTACGAGGTGCCTATTTAATACAGAGGTAACATCGAGGAGCCATAAACATACAATTTGTAAAGATGAGTAACATAAAAAAGGTAACTGCTCAAGTGAACAAAATTCAGGGTTCGCTTTATACAAAAGTTGTATTTTGAAAAAAACAGTGCCTTTGATAGACGTTTAATACGAAAAGAATTCAATATTAAGATGACAGACAAATCGCCACCAGACACACGACCATCAGCAAGCTGACACACGAAGCATCCTTTCTACCAGAATGTCCCATCCAGCCACTGAAGGCCTTGGCTTACAGCCCTTACTTGCATGGCATTTTTCTTGGCACGAAAAGGGTAAATGGCATATTTACATTTCCTTGTAGCTTGAGGAAGGAGAAAACACAGTAACCGGCAAGACAATTTTTAGATAAATGGGGGTGAGCCTATGACAAGGGCGCAGTGGTCTTCATGGGAGACACGAGCAGTGGGAGCCCGCGGGAACCCTAAGCATGCTCTAACTAAATCGCACGCCCCCCGGGGTCACCGAAGGTCCGCGCAGTGAACTTACAGAAATAATTCGCGTTTTCTTTGGCGGCAAGGGGAGAGGAGGGGTGGACGAGCTCCGCTGTATGGCACCTTCTATGGCCAACATCTCCTGCTCGTACATCTTCTTAATCTTACAGCACTCCACAAGAATGAAATGGGGCAGCGTCCTGCTCATTACGCAGTTCCGGACGTACTACGGAGGGGTAAGGCTTGTTAAGCAAGCGTGTACCAGCTGGACGAAATAAGGCAGATTAAACGATACCAAAAGGCACTGGGAAAGGGCTGGGTCCCTGGGAAAGCTGTGCCATGTTTTTCTGTTTTCCTGTGCAAAAACGAGTCATGGCTTTTCCGACAACACAATAGATCTTTTTTTTTTTTTTTGGGGGGGGGGGGGGTGTTTTTTTTTGTGTAGTGCTATCGGCGT
>NW_006160088.1:2735652-2739209 GCF_000334495.1 Tupaia belangeri chinensis | reverse complement strand
GGCATGTGCGCTCACCAGAAAGACAGAGAGACAGAAAGCGAGAAATCACCCCCCAGGGGGGATGGCCACGCCGCAATCCCTTCTCCTTCATTCTCCTCTCGGGATCTTGGGCACGCACGCACACGCGCCCGGCGTGAGTTTAAGCAGCCAGGTCTGGAGCTCAAATCGCGGTCGACTATGGGAGTCCAGCGACATAGCCATTACGCTGACTGCTGGTCCCCAAAAAATGCCCACATAGTAACAAGGCTAATCTCAAAGGTAGGTAGGGTTGTGAATACCGACTATTTGATTCTCTCTATAGAATTTCCTGTGGCTTCTCAATGTTCCACTAGGGGCACAAAGTTTTTCTATCACAGATAAAAATGAAACGCACACACGAACCTGCTCTGGCACACAGCTAACACGTACCTGGAACTGGATCAGCGGGTGATCGCCGAACACGTACTCCACTCTCCCACTGACCTGCAGCACATAGTCACAGGGGCTCGCCTCGTCCTCCTTCCCGTGAATAGTCAAGCGTTTCTGGATCGCGAGCTCATTTACTTTGATAGGGCTCATGTTAGGAGATACTTGAAAGCTAAACACATCCTAAAGGGGGTGACGGAAAGAAAGATCAGCACCTTTTATATCTGTGCTGAAATGGCCCAATTACAACTGTGTAGTAGAGTACAGATATGCAGAGGTTTATGTATGCACATCCTTTACATTTATATTCCAGTAAACATCTCATGTTCTAAATGGGCCCCTGTAAAATTTGTTAAGAATTCTGACATTTTGGAGACCAGCAGTTAGCATAATGGCTATGTCACTGGACTCCCACGTAGTCGACCGCGGTTCGCGTCCAGGACCCGGTGGCTTAAAACTCACGCCAGGCGCGTGTACGTGCGTGCCCAAGATCCCGAGAGGAGAATGGAGGAGAAGGGATTGCCGTGTGGCCACCCCCCTGGGGGGTGATTTCTCGCTTTCTATCTCTCTGTCTCTCTCTGTCTAGCGAGCACACGTGCCGTATATCAAAAACCTCTCTCTCAAAAGAAAAAAAAAAGTTGGGAACCAGCAGTTAGCATAATGGCTATGTCACTGGACTCCCACGTAGTCGACCGCGGTTCGCGTCCAGGACCCGGTGGCTTAAAACTCACGCCAGGCGCGTGTACGTGCGTGCCCAAGATCCCGAGAGGAGAATGGAGGAGAAGGGATTTGCGGCGTGGCCATCCCCCTGGGGGGTGATTTCTCGCTTTCTGTCTCTATGTCTCTCTCTGTCTGTCTGGTGAGTGCACGTGCCCTATAGTGAAAAAACCTCTCCAAAAAAAAAAAAGTAAAAAAGAACTCTGATATTTTGCAAGCCATCTTACTGTAAACAACATCACATTTCCCACAGGTAAGATATTAAACTAAAGTTTATATTAAAAAGTATGTATGCATTTTCCAATGACATGTTTCTTTAGAAAGTTACAGAATCTATAGCTATAATACTTAAATTTAGCCTGTATTAAGAAGAACTTATCTTGGTCACTGGTAAAAAAATAGAGTCATACTTTATACAAACTAAACATACATCTGGTACCAGCAGCCGCCATAATGGTTATGTCACTGGAATCCTATGTAGTCAACTGCAGTTCAAGTCCCACACCTGGAGACTTTAAATTCATGATGACTTTGTGTGCACGCGTGCCCAAGATCCCAGGCGGAGAATGGAGGAGAAGGGACTGCGGTGTGGCCATTCCCCTGGGGAGTGACTTCTCATTTTCTGTCTCTCTGTCTCTACCTCTCCAGCGAGCACACAGGCTCCTATAGCAAAAATCTCCCTAAAAGAAGAAATAAAATTAAAATAAACCATAAATGAACTATTCTGTCCAACCTTACATATGTAGAGATAGAAGTTTTAATCAATGAAAAATGATGGTATCACTGAAATGAGGAACTACCACATCTGTCTCTCATAGCCCGAAGGCAGCCCAGGCACGTCGTCTGCACATGTCGGAGGCTGGGGCTGCCCCGGAGCCCGGGCCTGAGGCCCAGGTTTGACGCCACAGACCTGACAGACAGGTGCAGTGCACACCTGTACCCCAGATATTCAGTTGAGGTACGAGAGTAGTAAATAGTGAGACCCCATCTTTCAAAAAAAAAGAGTATAGATGGAAGTTAGGTGATTTAACAACACCTAAATTCTCTCGACATCTAGCAGATGAATTTCCTACCATACAATCATATACTGGGGCCAGAAGGTGGTAAGGCAGCTGGATCCTATCCAGCCAACTGTGTGGTTCGAGTCCCAAACCCAGCAGCTCAAAAAGCTCAAAACGCAAGATGGACATGTGTGTGCCCAAACCCCCACGAGGAGAATGGAGAGGGGATTACAGTGTGGTCATTTGTTTATTTGTATCACGTCATGTCAGCCTTAGGGGATAATTCCTCCCACCCGGCAAGCTCATGTGCCCTATAACAAAAAAAAAAAAAAAAAAAAATTTCTCGGGACCTTCAAAGTTGGTGTAATGGCTATGTTACTGGACTCCCATGTAGTTGACCGCAGTTCAAGTCCTAGACCCGATGGCTTAAACTCACACCAGGAGTGTGTGCGTGCGTGCCAAGATCCCAAGAGGAGAATGGAGGAGAAGGGATTGAGGTGTGGCCATCCCTTCCGGGGGTGATTTCTCGCTTTCTGTCTCTCTGTCTCTCTGTCCTTCTGGAGAGTACAATACCCTTAAAAAAAAAAAAAAAGTCTCACATTAGAAAACAATTAAATAGGGATCAGCAGTTAGTGTAATCGCTATGTTGCTGGACTCCCATGTAGTTGACCACGGTTCGCATCCCAGACCCAGTGGCTTAAACTCACGCCAGGCGTGTGTACGTGCGTGCCCAAGACCCAAGAGAATGGAGGAGAAGGGATTGCGGCGTGGCCATCCCCCCTGGGGGGTGATTTCTCACTTTCTGTCTCTCTGTCTATCTGGCGAGCGCACGCACCCTATAGCAAAAACCTCTCCAAAAAAGAAAAAAGAAATTAAATAAAAAAAAATATACTAAAAACATATACAGTTCACTATCTCCCAAAGAAGCTGGCTTTAACTCGGGACAAATGTGGTTGTTAGAGAATTCCCTATACTGATCTGACATCAATTTGTCTTTTCTACAAGGTATCTTAAAAAAAAAAAAAACAAAAAAAAAACAACTCTGTATGTATGAATTTTAGAAATCACACTTCTCGGGGACGGCCACACCGCAATCCCCTCTCCTTCATTCTCTTCTGGTAAATGTACCTGGCGCGATTTTCAAGCCAACAGGTCTGGGACTTGAACTGTGGACTTGGTCATGTGGGATCCAGCACCGTAACCTCCACACCATCTGCTGGCCCCTAAATTCAAATTTTTAAAAATCTAAGTTTCCTAGGTATTTCACATCTACTGTCTCTAGTATATTTACCTTTTCCTCCTGCATCTTCTACATATGCTTTTCCTCCTGTATTTTCTATATTCGCTGGCGCCTGC
Source organism: Tupaia belangeri chinensis (assembly GCF_000334495.1). NCBI lineage: Eukaryota > Metazoa > Chordata > Mammalia > Scandentia > Tupaiidae > Tupaia > Tupaia belangeri. Next base: position 2,735,730 of record NW_006160088.1, on the reverse strand, counting down.
TATAGATCGGACATCTGTGTCCCCCACAATTCCTACGTAGGAACCTAACACCCAATGTAACAGTGTTTGTCGGGGGGG
>NW_006160088.1:2733829-2734767 GCF_000334495.1 Tupaia belangeri chinensis | reverse complement strand
GTGGGTGGGGGGGGGGGGGGGATTCTGGGATATGGTTAGGCCCTGAGGCCTTTTTAAGCCCTTATAAGTTGGACTGGTGTCCTTATAAAAGAGAACCCTGAGAGCTTGCTCTCCTTCCACTCCGGAAGGACACAGCAAAAACATGGTCTGAAAGCAGTCCTCCTCAGGAAGACCTGACTCTGCTGGCCCTAGGGCTTAGATTTTCCAGCTTCCACCAACGTGTGGCAGCCCGAACGACACGTCAAGGTACACGCTCCAGGAGCCCGTGGCTTACGTGAGAAGTCATACGCCTGCCCTTTCTCCCCGACCTCGTTTCCCAGTAAGACACAAGGGCCCAATATCCTAGCAATTTACCACTCCATCACCTTCTCTCCCTCCCACAGACGCTTCCTCCTTCAGAGCTCCCGCCGCTCCACACAGCAGCACAAGTGCCCCTTCTCCCACCTCGTGGACTGTCCACCACAAGGTAACCCTTACTCAACTTTCAAAGTAACCTATCTTTAGAAGGAAAATCACAGAAAGCTATATAAAATATTCATTTTTTATGAATTATTTCATTTTATTGAGCCTTATTTATTTACTTACTTTAATTTGAACAGAGAGGGACAGAGTAACAGAGACAGAAAGAGAAAGTAAGAAAGCAAGCTGGCAGGTCCGCTATGTGGGAGTCGACTGCCCTTCACCACCATGGCACCTGCTAGTCCCAATATAATATTCTTAAAACACACACACAATACAGAAGGTCCTATCGAAGTAAGTGCCATGCTAAAGAATACTTTCTAATGGAAATTCTCTATTCTGTGCTATCCAGCACAGCAGTCAGGACCCAGAGTGGCTCTTGAGCACTTGATTTGTAGCTACTATAAAGAAACGATTTTGGGGGAACCAGCAGTTAGTGTAATGGCTATGTCGCTGGACTCCCACGTAGTCGACCGCGG
>NW_006160088.1:2733261-2733738 GCF_000334495.1 Tupaia belangeri chinensis | reverse complement strand
GGACTGCGGCGTGGTCATCCCCCCTGGGGGGTGATTTCTCGCTTTCTGTCTCTATGTCTCTCTCTGTCTGTCTGGCGAGCGCACGCGCCCTACAGTGAAAATCTCTCAACAAAAACAAAAAAAAGAAATGATTTTGGGGGACCAGCAAATAGCGTAAAGGCTATGTCGCTGGACTCCCATGTAGTTGACCACGGTTCGAGTCCTAGATCCAGTGGCTTAAACTCACACTGGGTGTGTGTGCATGCATGCCCAAGATCTTGAGAGAACAGAGGAGAAGGAATTGCAGTGTGGCCATTCCCGTGGGGGGTGATTTCTCACTTTCTGTCTCCCAGTCTCTCGCTGTCTTTCTGGTGAACGCATGTGCTCTATGGCATAAACCTCTTGAAAAAAAAAAAAAGAAAGAAAGAAACGATTATGGGACCATCAGTTGGTGTAATGGCTAGGGCACTGGACTCCCATGTAGTCGACAGTGGTTTG
>NW_006160088.1:2719607-2733105 GCF_000334495.1 Tupaia belangeri chinensis | reverse complement strand
CCCCTCAAAAAAAGAAAAAAAAAAAAAAAAAAGAAAAGAAAAGAAATCATTTTAATTTAATAGTAAAATTAAACGCACACACGTGGCTGGCAGCTAGTATATGAAGTAGCATAAACCTACATGGTAAGTCCAAGCTCCTTAACACATCATAAAGTGACTTTACAACCCTCTTCCTCCTTCACGCATAAACCCTTCAAAATACAAACCAGGACACACTCAGTACCAGACAGAAATCATGGGAAGCAGAGCCTGGCTTGGAAAATGGCAGAGTCGATAGAGAATACAGCAAATGTAGTTCACAGGTTTCAAGAATTAAGAGTACGTTGAAAATGAGTAAAGTACAGATAGATCTGACCAAGAATCCAGGAGTACTTCAAGGAAGAAAACACGACAGCGAAATTTTAAATTCGATGGAAACGCAAATTTAGCAAGACTTCAAAGATGGACAGTATTGAGTATTAGTGAAGATGTGGGCAATCTCCGAACTGGTAGGAATGTGAACGAATCTATCAGCTGAGGAACTGTTCGCCTACGTTTAAAGCGATTACACACATACACCCGTGACTCTGATTCTCTCCGGGTCCGTATGAGCAGAAGACATGACGAGCAGCACTGCTCCACGCAGCCGCAGGACTGGACGTGTTATGCGGTGCATGCGTGGTCTGTGGGGGGGATAGACCATCGCGATACAGCCATACAACCATGTCACGTATACACACAGATACATTCATGTTATATACTCATGTCTATGCAAATATGACAAAGGAGGAATCATGAACACTGAGCAGACCTTGAGGACAGAAAGCAAGCCAGACAGAGGAAGCAGAACAGAGAATGAGGGGCCAGACGGTGCAGCAGCGGAAACGCAATGGACCTGCATGGGAACATCCCAGATTCGTGGCCCGGAGCCTCCCTGTCCGCCGAGGATGCACGTGTGCAAGCCCACGACTCGGGCTGGCTGCTACGGGGCTTGTGGCATAAAACCCTGTTGGTACCGGTCTCTCTCGCCAGCTCTCTCATGGAATGCATGAATGAATGAATGAACAAATAAACTACCTTTTTAAAAAACAAGAATGAAAAGATAAGCCACGTATTGAGAGAATATTGTTTGCAGAATGTATTAATGAGAAACACATCAGTAAGAAAAACACAGCCCAATTTTGGAGAGAGACAAAAAAGAAATTAAACACACACAGAAAAATGCTTTTCTGGGTCTATGAAAAGAGCATTACCCTCATCAGTTATAAGGGGGTGTCATCAGCCGGACAATGACCATAACACATTTCTGTAAAAGAGCTGTACACCGTGCTAAGGCTGCAGAACGGTCCCTTCTCTAATTCCCTGAACATGAATGAACCCTGAAGAACTGCTGCCTGGACCGACAGTCAGAATCCAACTTCACTCTTCTCCCCTGTATTTTAAGCAGTTCTTCAAATCCTCTTCAAGACTTTACAAATTACTACAACTTTGATAAGATTGTAATTCGACGTGGCAACCAGTCTGAACTGGATTAGTCAATGCTTACACAGAGACTGCAGTGGACACTGAGCACGTGGGCAGCCAGATACGCCTGTTTCCTGTTTCGCAGGAAGAGACCAGACCCAGCTCATGAGGGACTATGACCTGGATGGTGACAGCAGGGTCATTCAGATCTGACAGTTTCCAGAGTACCCGACCACGGACTGTAATCACCACCACCTTCTACTTCCTCGACAGCCCTTCCTACTTAGAGAACTGTCTTATGTTACAAGTGTCCCTGGAACCAGCAGTTAGCATAATGGTTATGTTGCTGGACTCCCACGTAGTTGACCGTGGTTCAAGTCCCGGACCCGGTGGCTTAAACTCACGCCAGGCATGTGTGTGTGCGTGCCCAAGATCCCGAGAGGAGAATGGAGAAGGGATTGAGGCGTGGCCATCCCCCCTGCGGGGGTGATTTCTCGCTTTCTGTCTCTCTGTCTCTCTCTTGTCTTTCTGGTGAGCGCCCTATAACAAAAACCTCTTAAAAAAAAAATTACAAGTGTCCCTGCCTTTCGTGACAGACTCACGTTTCTCAACTTCTGATGAGGTGATGCTGCAATAAACCCACTGTAATGTGAAAATACTGTTAAGTCAAAAATGCACTTATTAAACCGACTTCATCAAATGTTACCATTCAGCCTCGCCTACCTTAAACACGCTCTGAACACTGAACATGAGCTCACAGTTGTGCAAAACCATCGAACATAAAGCCTCTCTTATAATAAAGTATTGAATATCTCATGTAATTTTTTGAATATTAAACCGAAAGCAAAAAACAGCAGATGATGAAATGGTTATGTCGCTGGATTCTCACAGGGTCAACTGCGCGCGGTTCAAGTCCTAGACACGGAGGACTGAAACTCATGCCGAGCACATGTGCGTGTGTGCCCAAAATCCCAGGAGGAGGCTGGAGGAGAAGGGATTATGGCATAGCCATCCCCCCCCGGAGGGGGGGTGATTTCTTACTTCCTCTTTATGACTCTCCGGTGAGCACATGTGTCCTATAGCAAAAAATCTCTCTTAAAAAAAAAAGAAAGAAAGAAAAGAAACACTAGTACTGGTACAAAAACTGTGATTCTTAAGTTGAAAATAATGCATCTAAGGGCCAGCAGGGGGCGTGGTGGTTAAGGTGCTGGACTCCTACATGGCTGACCACTGTTCGAGTCTCAGACTTGGTGGCTTGCTCTCTCACTTTGTCTCTCTCCTTCTCTCGTCAAATTAAAAAATAATATTACAAATAAAATTAAATAAATATTTTTTAAAATGCATCTGTGAGTTGATCCCTGGAACTGTAACATAAGAGACCTGAGACACGATAGGCTCCCGACTGTATTTATCTCACTTCTGAAGAGCCATGTTTTACGGCTGGCAGAATACTGACTATGTGGTCATCTAAAATGTCTGCTGTCGATCACAGAGACTGATGGCTCGTTTCCCGCCCAATCTGAGACGACCACTTTTAACCTAATGGACACGTCTCTAACCCGCCTTTCCAGGTAACTCCTCCCACAGACCAGCGCGGGTCATTAGCAGCTGACACCAAATAAAAGGTCAAATGAGAATTTCGCAGTAATGAGAGGGGAAGAGCAAGCATGTTTGAAGGAGCAGGCTGCCAGCTCTATTTTATTCTGCGATTACGTCATTCTTACCTTTTCTGGCGGTAATGTGTTTACTCAGTCATAAAACACATCTTGGTTCTAGATTGTTAAAAATGCCCTTACCTGGGGGCCAGCGTGGAGCACAGCAGTTAAGGTGGCTGGATCCCACGTGGTCGACCAAGAAGCTGAGTCCTAGACCCAGTGGCTTGAAACACACGCAGAGCGTGTACGTGGTGCCCAAATCCCAAAAGGAAAAGGGAGGAGAAGGGACTGTGGCCTGGCCATCCCCCCAGGATGTCTTTTCTCATTTCCCTCTCTATCTGTCTCTTCCTCTCTCTCTCTCCAATCAGCATACATGCCCTATGTCAAATTAAACAAAGATTTTTTTTTTTAAAAAAAAAAGCCACCCAGAAAAATGTCCTTACTTGGCTAAACAAATTCTATAAATTCTTTCGTAACTTCACAAAATTCTTCAACACCTTAAAATTTTAATTACCTATACAATTCAAAAATCTAGGAACTTTTCGGTTAGCCCTTGAGAAAACGTTTTTTTTTTCCAGGAGAATAGGAGACTAGGGAGAGGCAATGGTAGCTGCATTTCATTATCTGGGTATCTGGACTTCAGAACGAAGAGAGTTTCACTCGGAAACTTACCCAAAACAGAAAACCAAGCCAAGAAGGGTAGAAACATTAATTGTAGGGCCCAGAAAGTGGTGCAGTAGTCGACACGCTAGACTCCCACATGACCAAAAACAGTTCGAGTCTGGTATCCGGCAGCCTGAAAACCACTCCAAGTATGTGTGCGAATGTGCCCAAAACCCCGAGGAAAATAGAAAAAAGAAAGTTCATCGTATCCTTGCCCACCGTAAACACACTTCTTTAGGAGGCAGATCGCGCCCAGCACTGACACACAGCACACGGAATACACACACTATCAGAGACGGCAGAAGGGATTTATTATATATACAAAGATTCTGACTACATCATCTCTAGCCTCCTTTCAACCTTAAATTCTATGACTTCTTGGAATCCAGCAAGACTTTACAATGTCTCCATCTTTCTAAATTCAAAACACTTTCTTTCACGTATACTTTGTTGCAAGAATGCTTATATTAAAATTTACATATCCATGGGCCAGCAGGCCGGTGGCTGGACTCCCACATGGCTGATCATGGTTCAGCAACTTGAGAATCACGCCAGGCACGCATGTGTGCATGCCCAAAATCTGGAGAGCAGAATGAAGGGGAAGGGGCTGTCGCGTGGCTATCCCCCCTGGGGGTTGATTTCTCATCTTCCCTCTCTGTTTCTCTCCAGCACATATCCTATGACAAAAATCTAAAAATTCGTCTCTCCAGGAGAGATTTGACCCACCTGTAATGAAATTTGGCATGACCTAGATAGGTAAATTATCCACAGCCAGTGTTTCCAAGTTGAATTCTGATTACCTTTTAATAGAAAAGGTCTCTATTCACCTCATTCAAACTTGTAGGATACCCTAACTAGCATTTTTTAAAGAGATTTTTGCTATAGGACACAAGCACTCACTGGAGAGAGAGAGAGAGAGAGAGAAAGTGAGAATTCCCCAGAGAAGTGGCCATACCTCAATTCCTTTGCCTCCATTTTCTTCTTCGGATTTTGGGCGTGCACGTGCACACACACATACACACACACACACACACAGACCCTGGCGTGAGTTTCAAGCCACTGGGACTCTTAACAGCAGCTAGCCATGTAAGAGTCCAGTGCTATAACCACCATGCCACCTGCTGGTCCCCCCTATATTTTAAATTTAAATTTTATTTGAAATTAGATCATGACATTTTATAATACTCAACCTTGCTTAAATACATACATATTTGAATGCCAAAGGGCACCTGCACTCACCAGACAGACGGAGACAGAGAGAAAGAGAAAGCATCCCCTCTGGGGCAGGGCCACGCCTCAGTGCCTTCTGTCCTAGTTCATCCTGTCTGGGTCTGGGCATGCACGCACAAGCACCCAACATGTTTTTCAAGCCACTGAGGCTGAGACTCAAACCAGGCTTGGCCATGTGGGATCCAGCTTCCTTAATTACTAGGCCATGAGGTCGGTCCTACGTCGTGGCTTACATAGAGTTTCGGTCTCAACCCATCTCAAGACAGAATGACTGTGTTCTTTCCTAGACGAGCTATTTTGCTGAGGGAAAACGCTTGAGACAAGATCCTTTACTTCACACCCACCCTAACAAATACTTACTAACGTGTCTAGAAGGCAGCAAAACTGGGAAAAATCAAAGATATGTGGATGAACCCTGGTTCTACCACTAATCAGCTATAACTCTTGGAACAAATCAGCAAACTTCTTTCCTTATTAGTCTCTTACTACAAAATGGTAAACAAACAAACAAACAAAACCGCAACACTTGGCTTTTTTCCCAGTTCTGGGACTTGAAGAATGAAGGAAAGTACCTTGCATCCTCCCTGGTACAGCCAGAAAGCCAGGGTTACAGGGCAGCTCCTGGGGTAGCTGTCTTTGCTGTCGGTATCAGAGCAATTCAGAACAAAAGCCTTCAATTCATGCCTTGATCTAAGGCCAGACCCGAGAGGGCGGAATGACCATACTTGACAGGAAGGCAGTAGCGTAATTTAGTCTGAGTAACTGCTGTAAATATTTACATATGGATATTTACATATAAATTAGGCCCATCATAATCCTCTATTCCATACACTTGTTTCCTGTATTTACAGACTGTGGATGTAAGAATACGGAAACAGGATTCTTTTAATCAGGACTTTCCTTTTCTTTCTTTTTTTTTTTTTTGGTCATGGAGTGTGAAGGATCAGTAGGAAGTAGAGACAGAGAGATACAGAGCTAGAGAAGTGAGAACTCGTCTCCCCGAGGGAGGGTCATGCCACAATTCCTTCTCCATCTGCTCCCAGGATACTGGGCGTGCGTGCACACGTCTCCAGCATAATTTTCAAGCTCCTAAGTCCGGGACTCAAACTGCAGTTTGCCACGTGGGTGTCCAGTATCTTAACCACCACGCCACCTGGTGGCCCTAGGCCTTTAGTGTCCATGTACAAAGAATAAAAAGAAAAACTCACAGGAAAAAATTATTTGCAGTAAAGAACACGAAACCAGGGCCAGCTGCTGGCGTGGAGATTAAAGGATTGGATCCCAGATGGATGACGGAGTGGTTTGACTCCCGGATCCAGCAGCCTGAAAAGCACATTGGGTATTTGTGCGTGTACACCGAGAATCCCGAGAGGAGCCTGGAGGAGGTGGGACAGCACAGCGGCTCTCCTCCCCCCAGGCAGGGGGTGGTGGGGACAGGCATGTGTCATTTCTCACTTTCCTTTCTTTGTCTCTCTCATCTCCCTCTGGTGAGTGTAAGTGCACTACAGCAAAAACTAGAGGAAGAAAAAAAAAAGAAAGGAAGAAAGGAAGAAAGAAAATGAACATTAAACCAGGGCTTGGGAAACTTTTTCTGTGAAGGAGTAAACATGGGTCTCTGTTAGACGTTTTTTTCCCTGGCTTCTTACCTTAAACATCCCTTTATAATGCTTTCAGTTTTATTTTTTAATCCCTTCCAATTAAATAGTACATTTTGCTGGCACTGTTCTAAATTATCATTCCTCTGCATCGAGAAATCACATATGGGGCCGGCAGATGATGAAGTGGTTGAGGCACTGGATTCCTACATGGCCAACTGGTTCAGGTCCCAGACCTGGCAGCTTGTTTTCTCACTTTCCCTCTCTCTGGTGAGTACACAGGCCTTATAGTAAATTAAAATAATAAGTAAAATTAAATACTTCTATTAAAAAAAAAACAAACCTCATATATTTACAAAGCAAGCCAGTTTAGACTGTTACAAATAACTGTAAACATTAGGTCACTGGAAAAGCCATGACATTATTTTTCTATACGAAAATGCGTCAGAATGGGCTGGCAGGTGACATGGTGGTTAAAGTGCTGGACTCCCACACGGCTGATCACAGTTCAAGTCCTGGATCTGGCAGCTTGCTTTCTCACTTTTCTCCTCTCTCTGTGTCTTTGTCTGATAAAATTTAAAAATAAGAAAATAATAATAGTAATGATGATAATAAATAAAATTAAATAAACGATTCTTAAAAAAAAAAATACATGGGGGGTGGCGTGGTGGTGAAGGGTGTTGGACTCTCACATGGCAGACTGCAGTTTGAGTCCCAGACCTGGCAGCTTGCTTTCTCACTTTCCCTCTCTCTGTCCCTCTCTGGTCAAATTAAAATAAATAAATACAGTCAAATAAAATAATTCTGAAAAAAAAATAAAACAAATCGGAAAGTCACGATACATTTTTGCATAGAAAAATAGGAAAATAGACCAAGGCTTTTCCGACGACCCACCATTTCCACCTTAAATCTATAACGATTCTTAGCAATAGCGTTTACAAGGCAAATGAAAGATACATCTAAGACTAGAGTTGCAGTCGGGTAAAAATAATAGTTCTATTACAAAACATTTCTTTAACAGATGAAATGCTACCTGACTATTTTCAAAATGAACAGCCACGATGAGCTTCCCTCCATAAAGTTTATCTTCTAAGTTTTCAAGGACAGACGGCTCATGCTCGGGTGGGTATGTCTGCTTCAGCCAGTCCATCCAAGACAATCCAACCAGCGACTGAATCTTTTCCTCGCTGAATTTGCGCATTTTCCTTCGAAATTCATTCACTTCTGGATCCTTCAAGGCATCAAATTCATGCAGACCTAAACACAGTTTGTAAAGGTGTCATTTTCATTAGATAACAATGAAATATATACGAATATATTCAACAAAAACTAACTTGGCTGTACGGCTTCTATTAAACCTAGGCAGAAAAAGATAAAGATTCAAGCAATAAGCTAGATAAAATAATAAATCTCATGGGTAGAAGACAAATATACAATCAGATGTCTAACAAAATAAACTCAACACCTTATACGAAATGTAGTTTGGTTGCCAGTTTTAAAATCACTGAAATTCACAATATACATTTTAAAACTACATATAAAAGATTGACAGTTTCTATTTTCAAATGAACTAAATAACATTTAAAATATCTGAGAGAGGTCAGCAGAGTATGGTGGTTAAGGTACTAGACTCTCACATGGCCAACCCCAGTTTGAGTCCTGGACCTGGAGGTTTGCTTTTTCCATTCTCTCTCTCTCTGTCTCTGTCTGTCTATCTGGTGAGTGTATGTGCCCTATAGGAAATTTTAAAATAATGATAATTATAAAGAGCATTAATGAAATAATTCTTTTTAAAAAAATCTAAGAAAGGCTAACAACCTGAAAACTTCCAATAACGTATAAGAAACCTTATACTGAAATTACTATTTAACATAAAAATTAGTAAACCACAGGGGTGTGTGGGAGTAGGGAGGGAAGTGGATGGGAGATCTCTGTACCTTCTTTGCAATCTTGCTGTGAACCTAAAACTGCTATTAAAAAAAAAAGAAAGAAAATAAAAAGAAAAACAAAATAAAAGCAGGGCCAGCCTATGGCCTATGGTTAGGAGAGCCCCACCTGTCGTAGTTGCCCATGGCTCAAAGGGTGGCCCCAGTGGCTGGAAACACACACTGGGTGCAGGTCTGTACACGTGCAGAGTCACAACGGGATGGAGAAGCAGAGAACAAACTGGCGTGACCTTGGCCCGCCGAGGGTACCTTCTCCCTACCCCGTTCCCTCTCTCTGAAGAGCACACACGTCTCTGGCAATTAAAAAAACTAAATGAAGGGGCCACAGGTGGCGGAGCAGTTATGTCACTGGACTCCCACATGGCCAATGGCTGTGGTCACTGTGCAAGTCCCAGACCCTGTGGCTTGAGAATCATGCTGGGTACATGTATGTGTGTGCATGCCCAAGATCTGGGCAGGAGAATGGAGAAGGGATTGTGGGATGGCCAACCTGGGAAAGTGACTTCTCACTTTCCCTTTCACTGTCTCTGTCTCTCTCCTTCTCTCCAGTGAGCGCATGCATGCTTAAGGGAAAACCTCTAAGAAACAAACAAACAAACAAACACTAAATGAAATCAAAACAAAAATTCCCATAAAGATAAAATGGTTCCTAGTGAGTGTTTGTTTTTTTGGAGTGATTTTTGCTGTAGAGCACATGTACTCACCAGAGACAGAGAGACAGAAGGTGAGAAATCACCCCCCGGGGGGGGATGGCCACACCACAATCCCTTCTCCTCCAGTCTCTTCTCGGGATCTTGGCCACGCACGCACACATGCCCAGTCTGAGTTTTAAGTCACCGGGTCCAGGACTTAAACTGTGGTCAACTACATGGGAGTTTAGTGACATAGCCATTACACCAACTGCTGGTCCCCCCTAGTGTATTTTCTTAAAAAATTATTTTACTGGGAACAGCAGGTGGCGTGGTAGTTAAGGAGCTGAACACTCACACATGGTTGACCATGGTTTGAGTTCATGACCCAGTGCTTGCTTTCTCACTTTCCTTCTCTCTCTCTCTGGTCAAATGAAAATAAATAAATGAGTTAATAAAATTAAATAAGTCTCTAAAAAATAATTATTTTATTTAACTTTATTATTATTATTTCAATTTGACTACAAAGACAGAGAAGAGTGAGAGAGACAGGGAAAGTGAGAAAGCAAGCTCTCAGGTCTGGGACTCAATGGTCCATCTGCAAGTCCACTGCCTTAACCACCACGTCATCCGCTGGCCCTCTGGTGTATTATTTTAACACCAGAGGAGAAGTGTACTGCCCTGAAAGAGAGAGAAAGACACAGAGAAAGGGGGGAGGAAGAAGGCACCCCCTCTAGGCCGTGGTCACACCACAATCCCTTCCCCTCTTTTTCTCCGCCCTGTTGGGATTGGGGCATACACGCACAAGGGTCTGGTGTGCTTTTCATGTTACAGACGGGATTCAAACTGGTCAGTCATGTGGGATCCAATTCCCTTAATCACTAGGTATAAGGTCAGCTCATTCTTTTTGTAATTCAAATTTGCCATGAAAACATGGCAGATTATGTAAATTCATTATTCTCATTTTTTAAAATTTAACTTTATTGTATTTATTTTTCATTTGACCAGAGAGGGACAGAGAGAGAGAGCAAGTCTCCAGGTCTGGGACTCAAGCAGTGGTGGGCCATGTGGGCTGCCAGCACCCTTTGCCACCATGCCACCTGCTGGCCCCAAATGATGGTTATTCTACTAAATAATTCTAAAACTCTAAAACAAAGGATCAATATACGTGCATTTAACACATGCAGTAACTGTTACCTATCACGTGGGAAACAGTTTAAAGTTTCATAATACGCTGCAAGGGAAGAGGTAGAGAAATGGCCATCTCACCCATTTTTAATGTGAGACGAAATTGATAGGAACTCTTGGAAGGCGGTTGGCCAATATTTATTCGAAATTTTGGGGAACCAGCAGTGAGCATAATGGCTATGTCACTGGACTCCCACGTAGTCGACCGCAGTTCGCATCCTAGACCCGGTGGCTTAAAACTCAGGCCAGGTGCGTGTGCGTGCGTGCCCAAGATCCCGAGAGGAGAATGGAGGAGAAGGGACTGCGGCATGACCATCCCCCCTGGGGGGTGATTTCTCGCTTTCTGTCTCTCTTTCTCTCTCTGTCTGGCGAGCGCACGTGCCCTATAGCGAAAAATCTATCCAAAAAAGAAAAGAAATTTTGGGACCAGCAGGTGGCATGGCGATTAAGGTGTTGGACACTCCCACATGGCCAATCATGGTTCAAGTCCCAGACCTGGTGGCTTGCTTTCTCTCTCTTCTCTGCCCCGCCCCCCCGGGTGAGTGCATGTACCTTATAGCAAATTTAAAAAGTAGTAACATGGGGCTGGCAGGTGGCATGATGGGTAAGGTGCTGGACTTCCACATGCCTAACTGTGGCTTGATTCCCATACCTGGTGACTTACTTACTTACTTTCCCTCTGTACCTGTTCAAATTTCAAAAATGATAAAATAAAATAATTTTTAAAAATTAATAATAATGGGGACCAGCAGGTGGTGTGGTGGTTAAGGTGCTGGACACTCCCACATGGCCAACCGCGGGTCGAGTACTGGACCTGGTGACTTGCTTTCTCACTTTCCCTCTCTTTCTCTGTGTATCTCTCTCTGGTCAAATAAATAATAATAATAATAAATAAAATTAAAGAAGTAATTTTTAAAGTAATAAAAATAAATTTTAAAAATATACATTTGTTTTAGGACCAGCAGTTAGTGTAATGGCTCTGTCACTGGACTCCCACGTAGTCGACCACAGTTTAAATCCTGGACTAGGTGGCTTAAACTTAGGCCAGGCACGTGTGCATGCGTGCCCAAGATCCCGAGAGGAGAATGGAGAAGAAGGGATTGTGGCGTGGCCATCCCCCCTGGGGGGTGATTTCTCACTTTCTGTCTCTCTGTCTCTCTCTGTCATTCTGGCGAGCACACGCGCCTATAGAAAAAACGTCTTAAAAAAAAAAAAGACCCCGCTTTTCATTGCACAACACGTAGCCTGGATGGCTCTGCGTGCTCTGAGGCTGCTATCTGTCTGATCTCGCCAACTTCTCCTAGCTATTCCTTTGACCCAGTCACAGTAATTTCTAGTACTCTTTGATTCAAGCTATCCTTCACACATGACATTTCCTCTTTTTATCCTTCCTCAACTCTTGACCTGCAAAATTCCTGGTTGTGTGTCCTCTAAGAGGCTATCCCTCATTCAACCACTTGATTTTTTAAAAAGAATTATTTAGGGTGCCAGCAGTTAGCGTAATGGCTATGTTGCTGGACTCCCACGTAGTCGACCACGGTTCACGTCCCGGACCCAGTGGCTTAAAACTCACGCCGGGCGTGTGTGCGTGCGTGCCCAAGATCCCGAGAGGAGGATGGAGGAGAAGGGATTGCGGCATGACCATCCCCCCTGGGGGGTGATTTCTCGCTTTCTGTCTCTCTGTCTGTCTCTGTCTGGCGAGCACACGCGCCCTATAGCGAAAACCTCTCCCAAAAAAAGAGAAAGAAGTATTTAATTTTATTTATTATCATTATTATTATATTTGTATTTGATCACAGAGAGAGAGAGATGGAGAGATAGAGAGAGGGAGAAAGAGAAAACAAGCCGATGAGACTCAAACTGTGGTTGGCCACAGGGGAGTGCAGCAACTGGACCACAATGCGACCTGCCAGCCCCTCACCTACTTGATGTAAGGTAATTCACCACGCCCCCATTTGTTTTTACACTGCATTGTCCTCTAATTGCCAAATAATTACATATATTTTGGGGTACGATGGATGTCTATGCTGTGGAATGTTCAAATCAGGCTATTTAGTGCATCCGTCACAAAGATTTCTATTTTGTTTGTGGTGACAACATTTAAAATCCTCTCTCTTAAATTAAATACATTTTCATTAACTACAGTCACGGTGCTGTGCAGAAGGACACCAGAACTTAATACTCTGATTTAACCGAAAACTGCGTGCCCATTAACCAATGTCTCCCCTTTCTCCGTCCTTCCCAAACCCACCCCATCTCTGGAAACCATCACTCCACTCTAATTCCCTAAGTTCAACTATGACAGATTTCATATGTAAGCTTGATCATACTGTATTGGGCCAGCAGGTGGCGTGGTGAGTAAGGCACTGGGTTCCCACAGGCCTCACAGCGGTTTGAGTCCCAAACCGAGCAACTTGAAAAACCACAACAAAGAAATAAATTGTGTTTAAAAAAAAATATGTTTTTAATTCTCTGACCTACCTTAAAAAAGAAAGCAAGTAGCCCTCTCTGACTTACAGCAGTTCACACACTGCACTGTAACGGTCTACTCACTGCTTCGTACTCCCCACTGGAGCGCGAAATCAGGCAAAGACCACAAACCCAAGGTCACTGCGACGGTTTCAAGGATAAGCACTCAACATATGCAGGTGAGCTGTAACCATTACTTGGGGCAATAATTTTCAGCATATTCCAAGTCAGGGATCTGCTCACAAAACTGCTATAATTACATGAAAAAATACAATTTCTTTCATTCATCCCCAGATTCCCTGACTCCATATCTCTGAGAATCTTTTTATGTAATTAATGCAGTCTAAACTTGGAAGCCACCACAAAGATCGCTTAAAAGACATAAAACTTAATAAAAATAAGAACTTATATTAAGTCATTTAATTTTAAACCTAGTGAAATTCCTACATGCCTGATTATAAGCAATCTTGATACCAAATATTAAACTTTCCTTAAGACTACCGGGGAAGAGACTGTGGTCCAGCAGTAACAGCACTATGTAAGGCTGACCCGAGCGGGCAGGTCCTTGGTTCATGACCAGAGACTCTCCTGGACATGGCAGGTACACGTGTGCCCCGATGCAGAGCTGGCTAAGCTGGAGGTAGACTGTGTGGAGACTACGGGATGTGGCTGTCTCTTGG
>NW_006160088.1:2700483-2719576 GCF_000334495.1 Tupaia belangeri chinensis | reverse complement strand
TCTTTCCCTTTGTGTCTCTCTCACTCATAGATGAAATAAACAAACTTTAAAAAAAGGGAGAAAAAAAACATAAGACCACCATCTACTTTAAATTTGATGGGAACCAGCAGTTTTAGCGTAATGGCTATGTCACTGGACTCCCACGTAGTTGACCGTGGTTCGCGTCCCCGACCCGGTGGCTTAAAACTCACGCCGGGCGCGTGTGTGTGCATGCCCAAGATCCGAGAGGAGAATGGAGGAGAAGGGATTGCGGTGTGAGTGACCATCCCCCCTGGGGGGTAATTTCTCGCTTTCTGTCTTTATGTCTCTGTCTGTCTGGCGAGCGCACGCACCCTATAGCGAAAACCTCTCCAAAAAAAATTTTTTTTAATGTACTTTTTTATATTAAAATAGTACTGAATAAACAATTCACTCATATAAAGTATGTTCAAACACTGCAGACTATGTATTTCTCCCACTTAAGATATGCCTCAAGTTTAGACAAGTCAGGTGAAACAAAAATATTTCCAGTGGATTTTTTTGTTTTACTTTTCTTGGTCATAGGGCATATGAGCTCAGCAGAGAGAGGCAGAGAAAGAGAGAGGGGGGGGAAAGTGAGAAATCGCCCCTTGGGGAATGGCCACACTGTAATCCCCTCTCCTTTATTTTCCTCTCATGATTTTAGGCATGTACACACTCACACGTCAGTTGTGTTTTTCTTTTCTTTTTAGTTTTTGCCACAGGAGAGAATGAGATAAACAGAGAGAGAGGGAAAGTGAGAAATTGTCACCTGCTGGAATGGCCACACCACAATCCTCTCTCTATCCTCTGCGTGAGATTTTGGCCATGCACATACATGCACCCAGCATGAGTCCCAAGCCACCAGGTCAGGGACTCGAACCAAAGTCAGCCATGTGGGAGTCAAGGGCCTTCACTGCCACACCGCCTGCTGGCCCCTCCAATTATTTTTTCAAGATGCTAACAAAATGCTCAGATTAAGAGTCTTTAGCTGGCAGGTGGGGGTGCAGGTGGCATGAAGGTGAAGACACTGAATCCCGCATAGCCAGCTGTATAGTCCCAGACCCGGCAGAGTGAAAAAAGAATACAATTTTGCATCGATTCAAATTACCATGATTTGTTTTCTACAGATATATTTTACTGATATTTACCCCCATCAAAACAGAGATTCTAAACTGCAGTATATTCACAAAAGTAGCATAAACATTAGTGCAAGAGCCTCACCAGGTACATGTGCAAGTACAAACCCAGAGAGGAGATTGGAGGAGAAGGGATTGCAGCATGGCCATCCCCTGTGGGGGTGATTTCTCACATTCCCCCTCTCTCTCACTCACTCTCTCTCTTTCTCTGTGTCTCTCCTCTGATAAGTGCACGTGGTAAGATTTGTTGACTGGGTCTTTGAAGAAATTAATACAGAGTTAGCATGTACCTTCAGGCCCCAAACAGAAGCTCTGTCAATAACTATTGAAATAAACACAGAAACTAGACCGATCAGGCTTCTTGCCTTTCAGGAAAAGGTATTTTTAGCTTGGTCAGGGCACTTATGTCTCTAAAGGGTCTATTGTTTTCTTTGGCGAGAGGAGGCAGCAACCTTGTTCCTGAAGTTAAACTAAAATTATTGTTTATTGTTTTCCCAGGAGGCATGACCTCACCCGGTCCTGGTTACAGACATCACAGACAAATCACCAACTGCAAAACTCGACTTGGTAGGTATTAAAACTAAAAAATTCATTCTAAAATACCAAAACAGACTTACTCAGCTTCCTTAATCAACGTTAATATTTAAGTTTGTACATATAATCATAAGGCCAGCTTTTCTAGATAAGATGAAAAGTACAACTTGTAAACAGTTAAGAACATATAAATCATGTAACTTATGCAATAAAACATTTTTGTTATCTTATGAGACCTCTGTGTAGAGATAGGATGGGGGGGAGGTTGCTAGATTAAAAAAAAAAAAAAAAAAAGCATGCCTGATTCTACTTGAATTTTATATAAATAATTCATTTTAGCATTTATAAATATCAGAGTGTCATTTGGTGAGCCACATGGTGCTAACATTCAGCAGACACCTCGGAGCCTGCACTCCTCCAGGTGGGGAGCAGCCCACAGTGCAATAATTAGCTAGCCTGAATTACTACAGATCAAGACCAGAGAGTAGTAACTTTAAGAGGATGATACAACATTATCCTTCAATAGTGGAACTGATCAGCACAGGGAGCCAAGCAGATCCAAAAACCTTCACTGAATTCTCTGGGTTTGTATTTAGTCCTCAGTACCTCCTTAAAGTTCCAAAGTCAGTAAAATAAGGTATTAGTATATCATTAGCCCCAGACTCCTAAGATCTCTCTGAGCTTCATTTTGTTGCCCACAGTTGTCCCTGGAGTTAATTTGTGAGAAGGTTTCTGAATGTAATATCTTGACTCTATAAAAATAACTTTACTAAAAGACAATTTCAATTAAGGAGTAAAATTTTTCAATAACGTAAGTTATTTCTGGTAATTTCAATTAAGGAGTAAAATTTTTCAATAAAGTAAGTTATTTTTTGAAACATCAGCTTAGTCTTGGTTGGCACACAGGTGCCTTTTTTTGTTTTTTGGAGAGGATTTTGCTACAGGGCATATGTGCTCGACAAAGACACAGAATATGAGAAATCACCCCAGGGCGGATGGCCACACCGCAATCCCTTCTCCTCCATTCTCCTCTTGGGATCTTGGGCACGCACGCACACGCACCTGGTGTGAGTTTAAGCCACTGCGTCTGGGACTCAAACTGCGGTCGACTACATGGCAGTCTAGCAACATAGCCATTACGCCAACTGCTGGTCCCCACAGTTGCTTTTAAGAGAGTTTCTCAAATGATCTCAGGAAAAGAAATGACTTTTTTCTTCCTAATCTATCAAAGACCAATAATTCTGTAAAATCAAAATAGATTGGGCCAACTCCAATGAAGGAAGCCAAATCCCACGTGGCTGACCATGAGGTCTGAGTCCAAGACTTGATGGCTTAAGAAACACGTTGGCTCATGCGCATGTGTGCCCCAAACCCTGAAAGGAGAGAGAAAGGAAAGAGAAGGGACTGTGGAGTGACCATTCCCTATGGGGAGATGCTTCCTCCTCTCCCTCTCCCTCTCTCTGTCTCTGGGGAGTACATGTGCTCTCTGACAAAAATAAAAAAAAAAGATAATGATAAGTTACATTACCAGAAAAGACAAGACCTACAACGTGACCTCTTGGAGGCTGTGGCAGTGCTGCACTGCAGGAGACCCTAAACATCAACTCTCTGTGTTTGCTTACCTCGCCCGCAAGCATTCCTAGCCCAGCTCTGGTCCCTGCACATCTGGAAGGCAATGTCTGAGAATCTATCAGCTGCACGCTTGTAAAGTAAAACAACAGAAATGCTAAGAATTCACACAAAGAACTATTAAGTTACCTTTTCCTATGAGAACTCCGATTTTTGAATCTAGTTTTTCCCCTGGGTCGCAGCTTCTTGTCACTAATTTGAGGACCGGCAGGAAAGGCCTGACGTCGCAGAGTCTCCGTGTTTCATCTTCGAGCTCCTCATACACGGCGGTCTGGTTCACACACGCGAACATGTAGGAGTCCACTTCCATAAGGAGGTTAAACATGGGGTAATTGTGAACTTGCTTCCATAACATCTGCATGAAAAGCAGTAAGCATTTTCTAAGTACCTAAGTGCACACAGATATGTACGTACATGTCCATTGTAGCACTGTCTATAAAAATTAAAACGTGTACACAGAAGAGATGCTTAGCCATTAGAGTTTGATTAAATGAATTAGAGAAGACTACACAACAATGACGGTAAAATAGAAACACATTCTGAGGCCAGCAAGACGTGTCAATTAAGGCAGCTGGATCCCACATGGCTGTCTGCACGGCTCCACAGTCCTGGACCCAGTGGCTTGAAAACCACGCTGGTCACGCATGCCCAAAACCCCAAGAGGAGATGGAGGAGAAGGGACTGCAGCATGGCCATGCTTTCTAGTGGGGAGCGATTTTTTACTTTTTTTTTTTTTTAAGAACTGTTTTATTTTATTTATTCGTCTATTTATTTTAATTTGACCAGAGAGAGAGAAACAAAGAAAGAAAAAGAGAGGGAAAGTGTGAAAGCAAGCCACCAGGTCCAAACTCGAACCATGGCAGGCCATGTGGGAGTATCCAGCACCTCAACTATTACGCCACTGCTGGTCCCCTGTGATTTTTTACTCTCTCTCTCTCTCTCTCTCTCCCCCCCTTTCTGTCTCTCTCCAGCAAGCACACACACCCAAGGAAAAACCTTAAACAACAAAACAAAAGAACTACATTCTGACATGGAAAGCTATCCAAAATACATTTGACGCTTTTGCTTCTGGGGCCAGCAGGTGGTGTAGTGGTTAAAGTGCTGAACTCCTACACGGTTGACTGTGGTTTGAATCTGGACCTGGTGGTTCGAGTCTGAACCTGGAAGCTTGAACATCACACCAGGTGCATTGCAAGCGTGCCCAAAATCCCAGGAGGAGAATGGAGAACAGATTGTGGTATGGCCAAAACCCCTGGGGGGTATCTCACCTTCCCTCTCACTGTCTCAATCCAAAGAGCGCACATGCCCTATGACAAAAACCTTAAACAATAAATAAAATATTGGGTCGTCAGAAAAGTCACAATGTGGGATCAGCAGATGGCGTAATGGTTGTCACTGGACTCCCACATAGTCGACCGCGGGTTGAGTCCTGAACTTGGCAGCTTAAAACGCACGCCAGGCACATGTGCGTGCATGCCCAAAATCCCTAGAGGAGAACAGAGAAGGGCTTATGATGTGGCCATCCCCTCTGGGGGCGATTTCTCACTTTCTATATCTGTTCCTCTCTGTCTCTCTGGCGAGTACATGTACCCTAGCAGAAACCACTCTTAAAAAAAAAAAAAAAAAAAAGAGTCATAATGCATTTTTGCACAGAAAAATACATCATGGCTTTTCCAATGACCCAATAAATGTTTTTTGTTTTTTTTTAAATAGCCAATTACAAGAGAGCATATCATCCCAGGTTTTCTAAAGCAATATAATACACCAAAAATACAGTGTAAACAAAATTAGTAAAAGTAAATATGTGTAAAAAGAATCAGTGGGGAGTTTCATACATAATATTTCTATTAACATAAGTTTTTGGGTTTTTTGCCAGAGGGCACACGTGCTCATGAGAGTGAGGAAGCCTCCAGAGCGGGAGAAGCACCTGCGGTAGGGCACGGCCACGCCGCAACTCATCCCGCAGCTTGTGCTGCGGTTTTAGGCATGCACAAGCGAGAGCTGGGAGTGCCTTTCAGCTACTGGGACTGAGATGTGAACCATGAGGTCACCCATGTGGGATCCAGCTTCCTGGGAGACAAGGCCACAGAGATGACCCCATAAGTAACATCTAATCAAAAAAAAAAAAAAAAAAAAAGATATCATCTCTCCCATCAAAATCTAAAGTATTTTTGTCCTGCCTTCTGGTCTATTCGTCGGAGTACCCATACTAACACTCGTCAGTCAGGTGAACACAGTATCACAACACCTCCTCCTGCACCGCCTGGATAAAATAATGCAACAGGTGTATCAGGCAAACAGGAGGATCATACATGTTGACAAAGCCAGTGCAAAAGCCAGGAGCTGGAGAGAAAGACCTGGAGCAAAAATTGTGGCCCATCTCCAGATTCGGTTACAAAAAAACTAGGAGAAAGCCCAGGTAACAAAAGAAACACCAAGGCAAACTAGACATTATCAAAACTAAAAGCTCCTACGCATCAAAAGTCACTGTCAACAGACTGATAAGGAAACCCACTGAATGGGAGAATACATTTGCAAAATACATTCTGCAAACTCACAGAATGAGAGAATATATTGCAAGAGGGTGCACTCACTTGCCAGAGAGGGAAAGACAGCATCCCTCAGGGGGACATGGTCATGCCGCACTTCCCTCCATTTCTAGGTCCCATTAGGATTAGGATTTGGGCATACACTCACACACCTGGCATGTTTTCCTTTTCTTTCCTTTTTTTTAAAAAAAAAGAGAGATTTTAGCTATTGGGATCGTGCATTCACCAGAGAGACAGCGAAAGACAGACAGACAGAAAGTGAGAAATCACCCCCTGGGGGGAGGATGACCACATTATAACCCTTCCTCCTGCATTCTCCTCTCAGACTTTTGGACACACACACACACACACACACACACACACACAATACCTGGTGTGAGTTTCAAGTCACCAGGTCTGGGACTCAAACTGCGCTAGGCCATGTGGAAGTCCAGCAATGTAACCATTACACCACCTGCTGGTACACTGCTTACTATTCAATCACTGGGGCTGAGATTTGAATATATTCATATTTTGGGAGGGGATGCCATCTGTGGTCAGCCCCATGACCTAGTAGTTAAGGGAGCTGGATCCCACATGGCTAACCATAATCTGAATCTAGACCAGCAGCTTGAAAAAACACACCAAGCACACGTGCGTATGTGCTTAAAGTTCAGACAGGGTGGAGAAATGGAGGAGACAGAATTATAGAGTGACAGTGTCCCTCTGGGATGTGCTTTCTCTCTAACAAGCACTTAAGACCTCTGACGATTTGGGGAACCAGCAGTTAGCATAATGGCTATTTTGCTGGACTCCCATGTAGTCGACTGTGGATCGCGTCCCAGACCTGGTAGCTTAAACTCACGCCGGGCACCTGTGCATGCGTGCCCAAGATCCTGAGAGGAGAAGAGGAGAAGGGATTGCGGCGTGACCACCCTCCCTGGGGGGGGGGGGGTGATTTCTCACTTTCTGTCTCTATGTCTCTCTCTGTCTGGCAAGCGCACGCGCCCTATAGCGAAAAACCTCTCAAAAAAAAAAAAAAAAAAAAAAGACCTCTGACGATTTTCTTTTTTAAGGGAGAAAGAGAAAGTTTAGAAAAACAATTTCATGTATGTGCTAGTCTTCAGAAATCAACATGTCTCTTGAATAATCAATTTCTGAAAGCAGGCAAGCCCTATTTATTACTTGTTTTACAAGGGCTGGAACTGAGGCTTAATAGTAACTCAAAGAGCAGCACGATAGTTCTCAATCACCGTGGTAGGGAGAAGGGATCTGAAGAACTGGGGCAAAATGCAGCACAACTCGCTCCTGGCTCTGGGCGGTCTGAGGAGCCCAGGAGGAGGTGGGCACCATCCGGACCTTGCGCTGCACCTGGGCTCTGTGTTTGTGGTCTGCTTGATGCGCAGGCTGAAGGCCAGCAAGTGCACTCAGCAGAAACCTGACTGCAGCAAGCTTTACTTTATAGTAGAATTTGCTACCAAATGAGGACATAAAACTCCTATTAGGGGAAAAACCTGGTGAACAACAGAAAACGTTCTTCCTCCAGAGCCACCATGAAAAGCAGGAAGAGAGGAAAAGAACTGAAAACCAACAACAACAAAATCACATAAGGAGCTAGCCAGGTGACATGGTGGTTAAGGTAGCTGGAGCCCACATGGCTGACTTTGCAGTTCGAGTCCCAGCCTAGCACCAGGTATGTGTGTGTGTGCATGTCCAAGGTCCCAAGAGAATGAAGGAAA
The DNA here is from genome assembly GCF_000334495.1 of Tupaia belangeri chinensis. Lineage (NCBI taxonomy): Eukaryota > Metazoa > Chordata > Mammalia > Scandentia > Tupaiidae > Tupaia > Tupaia belangeri. The sequence goes on along the minus strand of NW_006160088.1, from coordinate 2,712,010 downwards.
AAGGATTGTGGCATGGCCAAGCTCCTGGGGAGTGGTTTCTCTCCAGCAAGTGTACACAGCATAGCAAACTATTAAAAAGAAGAGAAGAAAAAAAAGAGACATACATAAAAAAGTGAGAAGCTCAAAGACCATAAAGATGTTAACTCAAAACTTTCTTGGTTTTATATAGCCTGAAGAAACATTTCTAACTAGTCTTCCTTTTATCCTTTGACATACAATAACTGTGTGTATCTGTGGCATCAACTTTTCTTAATTTAACTAGTACATACGGACTAAAAGGAAAAAGCGAATGAGAGGCAGCATGTTGCATACGTCCATAAAAGACAGAGTGTGCATCAAAACCTTTCAAATGTAATCACCTAGAAGTTCAATTTCCCTCCAATTTACCACATGATTCCTATCAATAACACTTTTCAGAACAGAATGGGGCTTCCCCATGTGACAGAATGCGTACGTATACGAACGTTCTACCTGTCCACATACCTGCTTAATGTAAGAAATGGTCGCTTCCCGAGGCACCTCCATCTGAATGTAGATCCCAGTGGGCAAGAGGAAATCCACGGGGATGGAGCCATCGGACGCGATCTGCGAGTCCACGGCCCAGATGTCAAGGACGTCCGCCATAGCAGGAGGCATTCTGGACCTGGGTGACGCTCATAACCGTGGGGTCCTAGACAGTGGTGAGCAAGGAGGAGTAGGACAGCCATCAGCCACGTTCTCAACCCAACTACGGCAAAGCTCCCCGATCTAGTTAGTCCTCGGATTTCAGTAAAGCCAATAGTGTAACAAGACGCCAATTAAATAACGTGATACTTTAAATAGCAAGGGTGAGTCACTATAAATAAAACTTTAAAATATAGTTATCGCATTATTTACATATATGTACACATGTATACACACACATATATAAATAAAATTATCTCACAATGATTCGAATTCAAGAAACGTGTATGACATCTGAAAGAACTGTTAAGCTATGGGGGCTGGCAAGTGGTATGGCAGTTAAGGGAGCGGGACTCCCACATGGCCAACCACGGTTTGAGTCCCAGACCTGATGGCTTGCTTTCTTGCTTTCTCTCTCTCTCTGTACCTCTCTGGTCAAATTAAAATAAGTAATAGAATTAAATAAAATAATTTTTAAAAAGAAAAAAAAAAAGAACTGTTAAGGATTATAGGATCCTGAAATGTTCAGTAAACAACTACTGACAGGTGGTTTTAGGCAGACATTATCTGGATGGGTTTTTTAATTTAGACTGGGTTTTTTCTTTTTTTTTTTAAATTTTAGTTTTTGCTATTATACACAATGCACTCCTGGGTGGCGGCGGGGAAGAAATCACCCTCTCCCCAGGGGAGGACGGCCACACCACAATCCTTTATTGCTCCTCCTAGGGTTCTGGGCATGCACGCACGTGCCTAGAGGGGTTTTCAAGCTGCTGGGTCTGGGACTCAAACTGTGAAATCGGCCACATGGGATCCAGCCACCTTAACCTCCACGCCACCTGCTGTCCAACAGCCTGAGTTTTCTCTACAAGGCCAATGAAAGTGGTAATCAAGAGCACCCTTTCTGTGGCTGGCCTTGCAGCCCTGGTGAACGGGGGAGGACCCTACACGGCTGACTACCCTGTTTGAAATCCCATATCTAGCAGCTTTCAGGCCGGGCATGTGCGTGGATACCCCAAATTCCCAAAGGAAGAGAAAGAAGGAAGGATTCCGGCATAACCACACCCCATTGGACGCTGCTTTCTGCCTCTCCACTGTCTCTCTGGCCAGCACACCCACCCTCTGGGAAATTAAGAGAGAGAAACAGTCCATTCTGAGCAAGAATAATTTCCTTTAAATTTCACTCCCGGCCTGGCCCTGCAACCGGAGTCCCACATGGCTAGACTGGAAAACACACCAGGTGCTTATGCGCGCTTGCCTCAAACTCTGACAAGACAGAGAAATGGAAGGTAAGGAACTGTGTCATGATCGCATTCCACTAGGGGTGATTTCTCTCTCTTCCTGTCTCTGGTGAGCTCTGGCAATTAAAAAAATGTCTCCAGGCCAGCAGGGGGCATGGTGGTTAGGTAGCTGGACTCCCACAGTGTTCAAGTCCCAGACCGGCAGCTTGAAAATCACCAAGTGCCCAAAATCTCCAGAGAAGAATAGAGGAGAAGGGACTGCGGTGTGGCCAACCCCACTGGGGGGTGATTTCCCACTGTGGAAAAGTGGGAAATGCCCTGTGGAAAAAACTTTTACAAAAAAAACAGTCTCATGATTTAGCACCTAAGCATTAAAAAAAAAAAAAAAAAATCCCTCGCCCCAGTTCAAGGTCGTTTTTTACCCTGTCTCTTGCCTATTTAACCCTGTCTTTGCTCATCCCATCACTTCACAACCCAGGGCCTTGTGCCATAAGTGTGTTTTGCCTTCCTGCTGCTGGACCCGTGTTCACATGAAGAATAAACACTTATCAGATCCCTAGCCCAAAAAACACAACCTTCAATTGTGTTATTAAGTCTCACCTATTCTGTAAGGGCTTCCCTTCAAGAAGCCACAAGAGAGACCAGAAGTTAGTGTAATGGCTATGCCACTGAACTCCCACGTAGTCGACTGTGGTTCAAGTCCTAGAGCGTGTGTGTGCGTGCCCAAGATCCCGAGAGGAGAATGGATGAGAAGGGATTGCGGGGTGGTCATCCTCCCTGCGGGGTGAATTCTCGCTTTGTCCCTCTGGCGAGCGCACACACCCTATAGCAAAAACCTCTTAAAAAAAAAAAAAAAAAAGAAGCCACAAGAGGAAAAAGAGCATGGCAGGGGCATTGAAGTTAAGTAAATCAAGATTCAAATCCCATTTAATTAAAGGACAGAAGTACTGGGACCAGCAGATGACGTAAGGGTTATACCACTGGACTCCCACATGGCCGACCACAGTTCGAGTCCCAGACCTGGAGGCTTGAAACTCACTCCAGGCACATATGCGTGCATGCCCAAAATTCCGAGAGGAGAGTGGAGAAGAAGGGACTGCAACACAGCTATACCCCATGGAGGTGATTTCTCACTTTCTGTCTCTCCCACCGCAAGCACATGAGCCCTATAGCAAAAATGTCTCTCTTAAAGAAAAAAAAAGAAAAGAAAAAGGAACACAAGTATTATATCAAAACAGACAGAAGCCAACTGGTAGCATTTAAGTTAATAGCGACACAAGAATCCAGCCCTCACCGGTCATTATTGGATACTGCTAAGACCATCTCCGATTTTAAAAATTTAAAAAAAAAAAAAGGATAAGTAAATCAATCACATGATCTGCTTATACAAACTGCATTTTGGGTTGACCAGATAACGGATGCCGTAAGTACTTCCTTTGATCTTTAAAAACTTAGCTAATAAATGCAAAGTAAAAGGTAAATCGAGTATCACTGTTTTGTAAACTCTAATAAAGCAATGGACGGAAAAATGATCATCAGTGGGTACTAAAAACCCTATTAACAGTGAGGAAAAAGGATAACAAGGGACTACACGATGCCAGTGTCTCGCGGACAGCCCCTGCACCCTAGTGAATCTGAGCACCAGTGACAGTGGGGCCACCAGGTGCTCTGTGTCTCATGAAATGCAGGAAGAAGAGCTTACACTCCCATATGGCTTCAAACAAAAACAAAACAATACCCAAACACACACCGGAGCCAGCCAGTGCTGTGTGGTTGGGGTGGCCAGATCCCACTGGGCCAACGCATGACTAGGTCCTGGACCTGGAAGCCCATAAGACACGGAGGCACCTGTGCGTGGGGACCCACAGCCCACAGTTGCAGAAGGGAAGATGGAGAAGGGACTGTGGTGTGGCAGCCCCCATGGCGGTGCTTTCTCGCCTGTCTCCAAAGAGCCCATCTGCCCTCTACGCATTAAGAAACAAACAAAACAAAAACAACCTGAACTGGGACCAGCAGGTGGCTTGGTGTTTAGGGGCATTGGACACCCACATGGCCGACCATGGTTCAAGTCCTAGACCTGGTGGTTTGCTTTTTCTCTCTCTTACATTCTCACTCTTACTCTCTCTGGTCAAAATGAAAATAAATAAATGGATAAAGTTAAATAAAATAATTCTTTTTTTAAGATTTATTTATTCATTCATTCATTCATTCATTCATTTTAATTTGACCAGAGAGAGAGACACAGAGAGAGAGAGAGAGAGGAAAGTAAGAAAGCAAGCCACCAGGTCCAGGACTCGAACCGTGGTCGGCCATGTGGGACTGTCCAGCGCCTTAACCACCATGCCACCTGCTGGTCCCATAAAATAATTCTTAAAAAAAAAAAAAAAGAAACCTGAATCTAACCTGAATCTAAGCCTCTAAATCTAATCTACTATATGCTCTTTTCATCTGTGCCATTTTAAAGGACAAAGGGGAAAAAGCTAAACATCAAGGAATCAGTCAGCCAAGTATAGAATGCGGGATCTCCAAAAGAATAAATAATATGGTTTCTCCAGCTTACCGGAAACGAGAAAAAAGGAAAGGGCGGTGGGAGAACTGTTGACGGTAAAGAACACGTAGGACACACAGCCACATTCAGAGTAACTGAACAGACTGACTATAAAGAACATTCTCTGAGGCATTCTGGGAATTTTTAAATATAAATTGACCGCACGCTCCATGAGAGCTCAAAGCAGGCTCTTTTTTTTTTCCTTTGGACAGGTTTTTGCCATAGGGCGTGTGCGCTCGCCAGACAGACAGAGAGAGACAGAGAGACAGAAAGCGAGAAATCACCCCACAGGGGGGATGGCCACGCCGCAATCCCTTCTCCTCCGTTCTCCTCTCGGGATCTTGGGCACGCACGCATACGCGCCCGGCGTGAGTTTTAAGCCACAGGGTCCGGGATGCGAACCATGGTCGACAACATGGGAGTCCAGCGACATAGCCATTACACTAACTGCTGGTCCTTCAAAGCATGCTCTTCAAAGTACTATCTTGGGCTGGTCCTGTGGCCTGATGGTTAGGGAACCAGATCCCCATGGCAACCACACAGTTCACATCCCAAACCCAGTAGCTTTAGCAACATTCTGGGGCCAGTCAGTGCTGTGGGGCTGAGGCAGCTGGATCCCACATGGCTGATGTTGTGCAGTCCCAGATCCTGCTGCTTGAAAGACACACCAGGGTGCGAGTGCGTGTGTGCCCAGAACACCGAGGGAGGGCGGAGGATAAGGGGTTTTGCCGTGGCCACCTCCTCCTACCCCCTCACTCACTTGTGGTCTCTCTCTCCCCTCCCCCGCCACAAGCACATGCACCCTGTAACAACAAAAACCGGCACACTGGGTACATGTGTATTCTGCCCACCTCCCAGCAAGATGGCGGGAAGGGAGAAGGGGCTGTGGAGCTCCATGCCCCCTGAGGGCTGCTCCCCTGCAATGCTATCAGGGAAGTGCACGTGCCACCTGACAGAGTAAAAATAAAGTCCTCTCTCTGAGCTCGCTGTACTTAGGAACTCTAACCTGCTGAGTGTGGGTAGCTTAGAACAAAACGGGACCAAGCCCCCATAACTGTCATTCATAGTCTCTAATGCTTGAACTCCTGTGCACAAATCACTCGGAGCATCTGCTGGAGCTTCTCAAGCTCGCGGGCAGGAGGCGTTCCCTAAGTATTTGCTGAATAAAAACACACTACATGGAATGTTCTGGCCACGCTGCTTACATTCAAATGCCACCACGCAAGGACAGAGAGGAGAAAGCTCCTGAATGGGTCACAGCCGAATAATACGTATTTGTCAACAACAGTTGCCAACAAAAGCCAAGAGGAAAAATACAAGCCCATGTGACCTGAGACGGGCTTACACAGCCTCAGTCATCTGTCACAGAACTGCCGTCAGGATAAACCTGCTCACACCCCTGGACTCTCCAACATCGTTTTGGCAAGCGTCTCCACAACCGAAATGAATCACTCGGTGAGTAACCACAGTCAAGCAAGCTGGGGTATGAAACTACAAAAAGAAAAACTGCGGCCACTGAGTAGTAGTGCTTAAGACGCTGGACTCCCACATGGCCACCTGTGGTTCAAGTCCTGGACTCGGCAGCTGGAAATGCAAGAGGGAGAAGGGACTGTGGTGTGGCAGCCCCCATGGCGGTGCTTTCTCGCCTGTCTCCAAAGAGCCCATCTGCCCTCTACGCATTAAGAAACAAACAAAACAAAAACAACCTGAACTGGGACCAGCAGGTGGCATGGTGTTTAGGGGCATTGGACACCCACATGGCCGACCATGGTTCAAGTCCTAGACCTGGTGGTTTGCTTTTTCTCTCTCTTACATTCTCACTCTTACTCTCTCTGGTCAAAATGAAAATAAATAAATGGATAAAGTTAAATAAAATAATTCTTTTTTTAAGATTTATTTATTCATTCATTCATTCATTCATTCATTTTAATTTGACCAGAGAGAGAGACACAGAGAGAGAGAGAGAGAGGAAAGTAAGAAAGCAAGCCACCAGGTCCAGGACTCGAACCGTGGTCGGCCATGTGGGACTGTCCAGCGCCTTAACCACCATGCCACCTGCTGGTCCCATAAAATAATTCTTAAAAAAAAAAAAAAAGAAACCTGAATCTAACCTGAATCTAAGCCTCTAAATCTAATCTACTATATGCTCTTTTCATCTGTGCCATTTTAAAGGACAAAGGGGAAAAAGCTAAACATCAAGGAATCAGTCAGCCAAGTATAGAATGCGGGATCTCCAAAAGAATAAATAATATGGTTTCTCCAGCTTACCGGAAACGAGAAAAAAGGAAAGGGCGGTGGGAGAACTGTTGACGGTAAAGAACACGTAGGACACACAGCCACATTCAGAGTAACTGAACAGACTGACTATAAAGAACATTCTCTGAGGCATTCTGGGAATTTTTAAATATAAATTGACCGCACGCTCCATGAGAGCTCAAAGCAGGCTCTTTTTTTTTTCCTTTGGACAGGTTTTTGCCATAGGGCGTGTGCGCTCGCCAGACAGACAGAGAGAGACAGAGAGACAGAAAGCGAGAAATCACCCCACAGGGGGGATGGCCACGCCGCAATCCCTTCTCCTCCGTTCTCCTCTCGGGATCTTGGGCACGCACGCATACGCGCCCGGCGTGAGTTTTAAGCCACAGGGTCCGGGATGCGAACCATGGTCGACAACATGGGAGTCCAGCGACATAGCCATTACACTAACTGCTGGTCCTTCAAAGCATGCTCTTCAAAGTACTATCTTGGGCTGGTCCTGTGGCCTGATGGTTAGGGAACCAGATCCCCATGGCAACCACACAGTTCACATCCCAAACCCAGTAGCTTTAGCAACATTCTGGGGCCAGTCAGTGCTGTGGGGCTGAGGCAGCTGGATCCCACATGGCTGATGTTGTGCAGTCCCAGATCCTGCTGCTTGAAAGACACACCAGGGTGCGAGTGCGTGTGTGCCCAGAACACCGAGGGAGGGCGGAGGATAAGGGGTTTTGCCGTGGCCACCTCCTCCTACCCCCTCACTCACTTGTGGTCTCTCTCTCCCCTCCCCCGCCACAAGCACATGCACCCTGTAACAACAAAAACCGGCACACTGGGTACATGTGTATTCTGCCCACCTCCCAGCAAGATGGCGGGAAGGGAGAAGGGGCTGTGGAGCTCCATGCCCCCTGAGGGCTGCTCCCCTGCAATGCTATCAGGGAAGTGCACGTGCCACCTGACAGAGTAAAAATAAAGTCCTCTCTCTGAGCTCGCTGTACTTAGGAACTCTAACCTGCTGAGTGTGGGTAGCTTAGAACAAAACGGGACCAAGCCCCCATAACTGTCATTCATAGTCTCTAATGCTTGAACTCCTGTGCACAAATCACTCGGAGCATCTGCTGGAGCTTCTCAAGCTCGCGGGCAGGAGGCGTTCCCTAAGTATTTGCTGAATAAAAACACACTACATGGAATGTTCTGGCCACGCTGCTTACATTCAAATGCCACCACGCAAGGACAGAGAGGAGAAAGCTCCTGAATGGGTCACAGCCGAATAATACGTATTTGTCAACAACAGTTGCCAACAAAAGCCAAGAGGAAAAATACAAGCCCATGTGACCTGAGACGGGCTTACACAGCCTCAGTCATCTGTCACAGAACTGCCGTCAGGATAAACCTGCTCACACCCCTGGACTCTCCAACATCGTTTTGGCAAGCGTCTCCACAACCGAAATGAATCACTCGGTGAGTAACCACAGTCAAGCAAGCTGGGGTATGAAACTACAAAAAGAAAAACTGCGGCCACTGAGTAGTAGTGCTTAAGACGCTGGACTCCCACATGGCCACCTGTGGTTCAAGTCCTGGACTCGGCAGCTGGAAATGCACACTGGGCACAAGTGCATGCATACCCAAAATCTGAGGAGGGCAATGTGGGAAAAGGAACTGCGGTGTGGCCACCCCACCCCTGCGCCCTGCCTGAGGGGTGATTTTTTGCTTTCTCTCTCTCTCTCTCTCTCTGGAGAGCGCATGTGCCCTATAATAGCACAAAAAACGACAATGTGTACTCTGGGTCCTCACCCTTACACAGAGTGCAGTCAGTAAGGCCTCTTGCTGTGTGCGGCTGAGATCGGCCATCTTTCAAGGAGGCCTATGTCACTCCCACTGCTCCCACCCTATGGCATCAGCTTCCCAGATGTGTAACTAAATTTCTGGGCTACTATTATGGGGAAGAGCACTGAGACAGACATAAGAACTTGGTGGTGAACTGAATTACGAGGACGAAGTCACGATCGAGTCCCTACCTGGCCTCCTCTCCAAGGCAGTCACTCAGCCTGTAACACACACTTAGTAAAGCCAGCATACCCTGTACCCTCCACCTCCTCCTGCCTTAAACGTGATTCCCCCTCTGGAACGTCCTCACCTCCGTATCCGCTGACCAGTTCTTACTCCTCTGGACTGCCGGAAACCTCCCTGATCCTCCTGTGCCCCAGCACCCAGCACCCAGCACGTACCAGGGTCAGAGGAAGCCCTGTCTTCTCACCTCTCCCCCGTCTGCTATTCCAGCTTTTATCGGGAGCTCCTGCACGCTGTAGGCTCAACATTTACTTACGGCTAAATGAAGGAATAAATCAAATTCCTGCTCGTCCAATTATGCTAAAAATTAAACACATGATCTAAATCGTACTTGACAGAAAAAATCGAACCACGCGGTCTTCAATGTAGTCTTGTGGTACCTAGTCTAAGAAATACCACAAACAGCCCCCAAGGTGACATATTTATGTGAAATCAAAGTAATATTTTACCAGTACATAGGTGAAACTCCATATATATATATATATATATGGATATCCTAGAACTCCTTAAGAAAACTAAAATAGGGGCCAGCAGTTGGCATGGTGGTTAAAGCACTGAACTCCCCCGTGACCAACCATGGTTCAAATCCCAAACTTTGGTGGCTTGCTTTCTCACTTTCTCTCTCTGATGTACTGAAATAATAATAATGAATAAAATTAAATAATTCTCTAAGAAGGAAAGAAAACGGAAATAACTTAACTCAGATATCATTCAAGTTCATTTACACATGGCTTTAGAAAACTTTAATTTGGGAACCAGCAGTTGGCGTAATGGCTATGTCGCTGGACATAGTTGACCGCGGTTCGCATCCTGGACCCGGTGGCTTAAAACTCACGCCAGGTGCGTGTGCGTGCATGCCCAAGATCCTGAGAGGAGACTGGAGGAAAAGGGATTGCGGCATGACCATCCCCCCTGGGGGGTGATTTCTCGCTTTCTGTCTCTATGTCTCTGTCTCTCTGGTGAGTGCACGTGCCCTATAGCGAAAACCTCTCAAAAAAAAAAAAAGAAAACTTTAATTTTGGGGCCAGCAGGTGGCGTAGTAGTTAAGAGCACTGGACACCCACATGGCCAATACTGTGGTTCAAGCCCAGGACATGGTGGCTTGCTTTCTCGCTTTTTCTTTCTCTCTGTCTCTCGCTCTGTTCCTCTCTGGTCAAATGAAAATAAATGAATAAAGTTAAGTAAAATAATTCTTAAAAAAAAAAAAGAAAACGTTAATCTCTATTTGGCGGTATATATCTTTCCTGTAGTAAAGTAGAAAAAGTCACGAAACATACAGAATTTTTATCGCATCACCAATTACTACAGACCAGGCTTCACCTTATGCCACCCTGACTCCAATCCTTAAACGCTTGTATGTGAGAAGAAACAGGAAATAGGTCTTACCTACACCTTAAGTACTGCCTCTTGCTGTGTTCAATCCTAGTAATATTACAGGGATTTCCCCAAATGACGAACTTTCAACTCTAGGGGGTAATTTCTTGCTTTCTGTCTCTGTGTCTATCTGTCTGTCTGGCGAGCGCACGCACCCTATAGTGAAAATCTCTCCAAAAAAATAATAATAATAATAAATAAATAAAAACAAAGAAAGGAAAAATCAGCTTATTAAAATTATTACTTCCCCCAAAATTTCCAAAATATCTTACAGGGAGACTTCACACTGCCTTCTTTTCAGAACAACTGCTCTGGACAATTCCTGCTATATCTTTTTTCTCTCCTTTCTTTTTAATAATTATTTTATTTAACTTTATGTAACTACTTATTTATTTTTATTTGACCAGAGAGGAGCAGAGAGAGAGAGAAAGACAGAGAGACAGACAGAAAGCAAGAAAGCAAGCCACCAGGTCTGGGAATCAAACTGCGGTCGGCCATGTACGTGGGAGTCCTGCACCCTTAACCGCCACGCCAATTTCAATGAGCTATTTCCAAAAGTAGTAATGGGGTCTCTACAACTTATCTAGACCACTGTATCCTGTATTTTAAAAAACAATGAACACAACTTCCACTTACCCATCAGTAGTGCTTCTTAAATTATCTATGTTCCCTTTGGCTCATCTGCGAGGGGTACGAGCTCTAAGTTATGAAAATTAAGCATCTTAGCTGAGCAGGATGTAACTCCAACAGAACCATCTCTTAGTTTTCAGGTCCTTTACTAGTAGATTTAATGATGGCATGATCAAACTAGTGGTAAAGCCCAGGTGGCCTGTAGTTCCTGAGTCCCGTACACAAACGGCTTTGGCAAAGAGCAGAGCACTCACAAGGCACTGGGCTGCAACGCCAACGGCTTATCCTCAGTTAGATCTAAAAGTGAGATGCAGTTTCTAAGCAAATGAAGTAACAAACCCACTGGTACAGGTAAACCTTTGATTCTAGAGCTGCTTTGAAGAAAATAAAACTATTGCTATGAAATGGAAAATAAAACACATTCTGGTTTGTTTCCTGTAGTCAGTCTTATTTGTATGGAGTACTACATGCAAGAGTCCAGCCTGAAAAGTGACTCCTGGATGGGAACCAGCAGTTAGCGTAATGGCTATGTTGCTGGACTCCCACGTAGTCGACCGCAGTTCACGTCCTGGACCCGGTGGCTTAAAACTCATGCCGGGCACGTGTGCGTGCGTGCCCAAGATCCCGAGAGGAGAATGGAGGAGAAGGAATTGCGGTGTGACCATCCCCCCTGGGGGGTGATTTCTCGCTTTCTGTCTCTATGTCTCTCTCTCTCTGTCTGGCGAGCGCACGCGCCCTACAGTGAAAATCTCTC
>NW_006160088.1:2689253-2698828 GCF_000334495.1 Tupaia belangeri chinensis | reverse complement strand
CGACCCAGTCCTGTGAAAACCCCCCCAAAAAAAAAAAAAAAAAAAAGTGACTCCTGGCTTCAGCTTCACTGTTAATAGACCCCATCCATTTTAAAGATGAGAAAACTGAAGCCCAGCGAAATCAGGTTCCACCCTTCTTCAATTAGCATTTTTTTTTTTATCTTTTCTTTTTGGTTTAAAGGAAATTGTTTTGTTTTGTTTTGTTTTGATAGGCTATAGGGCACGTGCACTCACCAGAAACAGAGAGACAGAAAGCGAGAAATCACCCCCCAGGGGGGATGCCCACACCGCAATCACTTCTCCGTTCTTTTCTCGGGATCGTGGGCACACACCACGGCGTCCAGCGTTGAGTTTAAGCCACCAGGCCCAGGACTCGAACTGCGGTCGACTACGTGGGAGTCCCGCGACATAGCCATTACTCTAACTGCTGGTCTCGAGGAAATTGCTCTTCATAGGGATGCACAGCCTTGCCAGTGCGAGTCTTGTGTCATTCTTTTGTTTGAGTATCAAAGGAAAAGATCAAAGGCTGAGGACAAGCAGTTTTTAAAACTATGAAAACAACTTTTCAAGGAAGCTATCAGAGGGCACAAAACTTTGGTAGTGACAATTAGCTCAACTAAACCGTAAGTTATAATTATAACCCTTATCCTGTGGGTTGTCCACTGGGAGAGCGTTTTAAAGGCTCTCCACCTCCCCAGTAATGGGTCAGCAGAGCTGTACTCTTTAAATTAAACGATAAGCAGAAATCAACGAGAACCTGTTCTACAGCCAAGCAAGTTCAACCCAAAACCACTCCGAAAGATAATGGAACTCAATTAAAAAGAAACTGAAGGGAAGTTTTTAAAAATTTAAACGAAATAGTGTTTGCCTTTTATTTCTCTGTTTCATGATATGCTAGAAGAAAAGTGAATGTTCTTTTAAAAAAAAAAAAATCCTAAAACACTAGCAGGAGCAGGAGCCCCGCCCACAGGAGCAGCCCCGCCCACACAGCCAGCTCTGCACTTGTCATGGCAACTTCAGGTTTCATGGGGCAACTTAAGTCACCGGATCTTGATTCATCTGAGCTTCAGACCTCCCCCCCAACACACACAGCTTAAAGATGACACATCAGCCTTCACTGTTGACTTGTGAGTATGCATGATACTGGGTATTTAAAAACTGAACATGTACAACTTCATTTTCTTGCTTTTGTTTTGTTTTGTTTTGCTAGAGGGTGCATGCACTCACCAGAGAGGGACAAAGTGACAGAGAGGAGAAGCCATCCTGCACAGGGCCTACGCACACCACAGTCCCGTCTCCTCCATCTCTCCCCACTTTCAGGATCTGGGGCATCCACATGCATGTACTCAGCATGTTTCTCAAGGCACTGGGTGCAGGACTCGAAAGTCATCCCAGTATGTGGGATTCAGGTCCTTTAAACACCAGGCCAGTGGCTGATCCCTATTTATTGTTTTAAAATTTATTTATTCCAGGGACCAGCAGTTAGTGTAATGGCTATGTCGCTGGACTCCCATGTAGTCAACCATAGTTCGAGCCCCGGACCCAGCGGCTTAAACTCACACCGGGCACATGTGCGTGCGTGCCCAAGATCCCGAGAGGAGAATGGAGGAGAAGGGATTGCAATGTGGCCATCCCCCCTGGGGGGTGATTTCTCACTTTCTGTCTGTCTTTCTGGCGAGCACATGCACCCTATAGCAAAAAACGCTCCCCAAAACAAAATAAATAAAAAATATATATATATATATATTCCTTCCGCGAGGAACAGAAGGAGAGAGACAAAGAAAGAGACAAGTTAACACCGTTTCTTCGCCCTACATGCACATCCCCAGCTTCAGCCAGCCAGAATCACAGGCACGTGAGCAAGGTCACGCACACACAGACAAAGCGTGGGGTGCGAATCGGGGGCCTTCACACACAGGTTCATCTCACCGGAGCATGGCGTGACCATGAGCCACCACAGGTGGCCAAACTTCATTTTCTAACCATGTTTATTTTATCTGAATCACTGTAATTCTATGTTAAGAGATCTCTAAAGTAAAGCCATAAGTTATTTAAGAATACTTGCTGGTGGGGCTGGCAGGTGGCATGGTGGTTAAGGTGCTGGACTCCCACATTTGACTACAATTCCAGACCTGATGGCTTACTTTCTCACTTTCTGTCTCACCTTCTCTCTCTGGTCAAATAATAAAATAAAAAATAATAACGATGATGAATAAAATTAAATAATTCTTTAAAAAAAAAATAATTGCTGGGGACCAGCAGTTGGTGTAAGTAATGGCTTTGTTGCTGGACCCCTATGTAGTCAACCACAGTTCGAGTCCGGACCCGGTGGTTTAAATTCACGCTGGGCGAGTGTGCGTGCATGCCCAGGATCCTGAGAGGAGAATGGAGGAGAAGGGATTGCAGTGTGGTCATCCCCCCTGGGGGGTGATTTCTCATTTTCTGTCTCTCTGTCTGTCTGGCGAGTGCCCGTGCCCTACAGCAAAAACCTCTCCAAAAAAAAAAAAAAATCTAAGCTACAAAAAAATTGCTGAAGGCACCAGTAGATGGCACAATGGTTACATTGCTGAATTCCCACGTGGTCAACCATGGTTTGAGTCCTGGACCAGTGGCTTCAAACTCATGTTGGGCCTCTGTGCACGCATGTCCAAACCCCTGAGAGGAGAATGGAGGTGAAGGGACTGCAGTCATTTCTCACTTTCACTCTCTCTCAGGTGAGCACACATGCTCTATAGCAAAAATCTCTTTAAAAAAAAAAAATGGCTGGAACATATAATTTATCATTTATGCTTATATTTAAGCATAACCTCTTAGGCCAACCCAGCGCCTGGTGGTTAAGGGAGCGGATCGCACATGGCCAACAGCGTGTTTCTATTCCTAGACACAGCAGCTTAAAACACGTGCCTGGTGTGAGTGTGTGTGTGTATGTGCCCAAAATTCCCAGAAGGAGAGAGGAAGGAAGGAGAAAGGGTTGCAGGGTAGCCGTGCTCCATGGGGAGGGCACTTTCTCCCTGCCCTGAGTCTGTCTGTCTCTTTCTGGCATGCACAAACACCCTTAGGCAAAATTTTTTAAAAAGGGGGTAGGGGGAAGACAAGATAAAAGTTCATCCTCTCAAACTGAAGATGGCATTCTATCTGCCTTTAGGAAATACTTGCAAGGGGCCAGATGACGTAAGAGCATTGATGCAACTCAAGCCCCGTGAGAAGGTTCTGGTGGTACCCTGAGACCTCCCCATAAACGCTGTGCACGCGTATGCCGCAGATCCAGGCTGGCTGAGGCTGGAGGCAGACCCTGCCTGAGAACCCAATGGGGATGCTCGTCTGTCTATTACTCTCACAAGAAAGAAATGAATACTTTTTTTTAATTTAATAAGTAATTTTAAAAAGAAAAAGCCTTAAAAATAGGTACTAGGTCTTAACTGTATACCTCTTAACCCAATAATTCCAATTCTATAATGTACCTCTTTAAAAGCTTGAACACCGGGACCAGCAGTTAGCGTAATGGCAACATCGCTGGACTCCCATGTAGTCGACCACAGTTCAAGTCCCAAACGCGGTGGCTTAAACTCACACCGGGCACATGTGCGTGCATGCCCAAGATCCCAAGAGAGACTGGAGGAGAAGGGATTGTGGCGTGGCCATACCCCCTTGGGGGGGGATTTCTCGCTTTCTGTCTCTCTCTGTGTCTCTGGCAAGTATGCACATCCTATAGCAAAAACCTCTTAAAAAAAAAAAAAAGCTTTAACACTTGCAGGGGCAGCAGGTGGCATGGTAGTTCAGGCTCTGGACTCCCACATGACCAATCATGGCTTGAGTCCTGGACCTGGTGGCTTGCTTTCTTTCTCTTTCTCTCTCTCTATGGTAAGCATACATGCCCTGAAGCAAATAAAGAAATAATAATAAATAAAATTAAATAACTATATTTTAAAAATTAAAACTAGAACACCAGGCCTGCCCTGCAGCCTGACAGGCAAGGAAGGGAAGCTGCATCCCTTGAGTCCAGGCCACGGTGGCTTAGGGAACAGACCGGGTGTGTGTGCACGCATGCCCAAAATTCTGAACGGATGGAGAAACAGAGAAAGGACGACAGTGTGCCCATGTTCCACTGAGGGGTACTCTCTCCCTCTCCTCTTGTCTGTTTCTGGCGAGCATACATGTCCTCTGGCAACTCAAAAAATAAATAAATAAAATAGATAGGCCAGCAGGTGGCATGGTGGTTTAGGCGCTGGACTCTCACATGGCCAACCATGGCTTAAGCTCCAGACCAGGTGGCTTGAAATTCATGACAGGCATGTGTGCGTGTGTGCCCAACATCCCAAGAAGAGAATGGAGAAGGGACGGTGGTGTGGCCATCTCCCCTGGGGGCGATTTCTTACTTTCCTTCTCTTTGCATCTCTCTCACAGTCAGAAATGGCTCCTAGCTCTGCACTCCAGGGGCTCCAACCGCAGCCAATACACGGCATCGGCTCTGTATTCCAGTACTCCCCGAACTCCACGGGGCTGAGTCCACTATGTGCTCACTTAAACTGAAGTTTGCTAAGTGTGTGCAGCAATGTTTACACGTGACATGAAAAAATCAAAATATTAAACAATAGAGTATACATATAACTGAAGTCACAGTAAAACCAAAATAAAACACACCAAAAAAAAAAAATATATATATATATATATGAGTACAACCTAATGTCCAGTAATTAAGGCTGAAAAAAAAAGACAGAAGTGCTCTTAAATGGATTTTTTCCCATGTTTCTTTAATGAGAGCACACAGCTCATTCAGAACACTTGGGACAGGCCCAAGAAAAAGACTCGAGTTAGAAACGGCGATCCACGTTCTCTCCTGGGGGTGCTCGTGCGCACGCGTGCAAGCACATGCACATCCATCCACGCGGCGTTTTAGGCGGGGGCTGTCTCCAAGATCGTCCTGCCTCGGCCTCCCAAGGAGGTAGGGCGAAAGTGCACACCACACGCAGCTCCTCGGGACCAGATCTCGCAGTGTGGCCCACACAGCCACGTTCACACTCCTTCTGCCTCGGCCTCCCCAGTAGCTGGGACTGCAGGCCTCCCCGGCTTCTCAGCCCGCCAGCCACGGCACACGGTGCACTCCCAAAGTGGGCCGTGGTCATCTAAAGTGGTTTTTATTGACTGACGGAGGGCACATGTGGTCACCATAGGTGGGGGAGGGGAGGAAAGCACACCCACAACCACACTCCCAAACGCACGCGCGCGCACGCACACACACACACACACACACACACACAGTGAGACACAGTCATGCTGCAATCCCTGCCCTGTATTTCCCCATCACATCATGATTTGGGGCACACACATCCGCTTGTTTTTCAAGCCACAGGGACTGGGATTTGAACCATGGTTAGCCATGTGGGATCCAGCTCCCTTAACCACGGGGCTGCAGGCCAGCCCGTATTATTTATTTTATGAGAGACAGGCACCTGTGACAGGGTCTGGTCACACTGCAGTTCCCTTCCCCTGCCTCGCCACAATTAGAGATCTTGGGTACCTACACGCACCATGTTTTCTGGGTGACACGGGGTCTGAAACCACGGTCAGTCATGCGGCTGCCAGCACTCCAGGTCTGTAGGCTACCTGCTACCTGCGTCCCCGAGGTTGGGCCAGAATCTTTATTTTCTTTCTTTATTTATTTTGAGAGGTTTTTGCTATAGGATGCGCTTGCCAGAGAGACAGAAAGCGAGAAATCACCCCCTGGGGGGATGGCCACGCCGCAATCCCTTCTCCTCCATTCTCCTCTCGGGATCTTGGGCACGCACGCACATGCGCCTGGCGTGAGTTTAAGCCACTGGGTCGAGGACTTGAACCGCAGAAGGCTACATGGGAGTTCAGCGACATAGCCATTATGCTAACTGCTGGTCCCACAGAATCTTTATTTCTCTGAGAAACAGAGATAGAGAAACAAAGAAAGGAAGGCACACCCAACAGGGTTTTATACACTAAACCTTTTTCTGTTTCAATCAGGTTTAAGAAATTTTAAAGACACAGAGAAACAAAGGCACCCCCAGCAGGGTCCTCAAGTTGCAAAGCACCGCAGCTTGGGCCAGACCGGAACTGCCTGAACACATGCATCCAGCGTGCAGGGAAGTCTCCGGACACGGACCCAGAGCCCTCCTCACATGGGCAGCCTCACAGGACTGCGGAGTGCTGCGTTGCAGCTTTGCCACTATCGGGTCCTTCATGAGTCTTTCCGGGTCCAGTTTTCAGTCTGCCTTCCTTTTTTTTCCTTTTTAAATTTTGACAGAGGGCAGATATACAAAAGAGAGACAGAGACAGAGAGAAAACTCCCCTAAACGGGAGAGTCACACCACAATCCCTGCTCCTCCGTTTCTCCCTCCTTTCAGGGTTTTGGACACACATGTGCATGCTCCCGTGTTCTTCAAACCACAGGGCTCAGGGCTCAAACCACGGCTGTCTGAGTGGGATCCAGCGCCTTAACCATTACACCACCAGCTGGTCCAGCCTCCTCCTCCTTAATGAAGTGTTCACACCCTGCCAGCCCCTTTGAAAACATTTTTGATACACAGAACTGTATCAACACACTGAACTGTACAGTTGAACAAATTATTATAAATCAGCCAGCTATTTATAAAGCAAATGGCTGTACAGGTCAGGAAACAACACTTTCAGCATCTCAGAGACGCCTGAGTCTTGGGCCGGCCCACCCCCTCTCCCTTTCCAATCTCACAGCAGTAGGAAGCCCTCTGGGCTATTTCATCCTTTTAGGTTAACAGTACAGGAATGAAGTAAATACCAAAATAATTCCAGCTCAGTTCTTCTCGAAACTGAACCAGACACAGCTTGAACTATATTAAACACTTTTTAAATTCAAAAGTAAATAAATAAATAATTCCAGCTCACTGGATAAACAAATAGAATTAAGGCGTTTATATTGGTGCAGTGAAATTTTGAAATCTACGCCTAGTGTTTTCATAATACCCATTTTTCATGAACTTTTTAGAGACCCCTCATACATATCGTAGACAAAAGTCTCATTGTCTGGGGACTGCTTCTGTTCCTCACTCCAGAGGCGACGGATTCAAAGGCGTGCTTTTGAACATCAACACATCTTCCTCCCAGAAGTGATCTCCAATCCTTTCTGGTTCTTGTTTACAAGTGACATTATGGCAATCAGGAATGACCGTGTGTGTGGCAAAGGGTACCCACGTGTAGCTGCCGTGGGGTGAGTCAGGAACTCTGGCCACGAGTGGAGCAGTGCTGGTGAGTAACTGCCCGCAGCCTGCACATCTAGGAACTGAGCGGGTGCCAGAAAGCCATCTGGATGGCAAACAGTAACACGAGAAGAATTTTAAATAGCTTACAGCTGGAGAAAAATCACTATTCCAGGCTCTGAACCTTTTCGTTATTTCTGTCTACTGTCGTTCTGAAAGTAAGTTATAACACATAAAAATGAAAAGAGCATCCTATACCGGCTGGAACCCCTCCAAAGCCACTTCGGGACGGCTCCTTTGCACAGTTTAAATTGCGGCTGCACAAGTACTTACCACTTGTCTGCTCTGAGCCTTTTGCTTGGAGACCACTTTTCCTCCTAAGCTATCTAGCCATGAATGACAAACCCCGTGGAGCTTTCCCATCTCCCTCCCTCCTGACAGTAAAGGGGAGTTGGGGGCAGGGGAAGGGGCGCTAGAACGTGAAGAGCTATCATCCTGGGGCGAGGCTTCCCTCACTGTGCTCTGAAGCACAGGGTAAGCCAGGAGAGGCCGTGGGATGGTGCTGTCTCAGCAACTTCTCAGCCTCCACCAAAGACAGGAAGCCAGGAAATGTGCAGAGGGTTGGAAGGGGGAGACAGTCAGACTTCTAACCAATGACTAAGCACTCAGCCTGGTTAAGTACTAAGTCACACACTTGACTGGGGGCAGGGTGGGAGGCCTTGGATGGGAGGGGATTACCAAAAAATAAATAAATAAAACACATCCAGAATAAATTTTAAGTCTTCAGGCCCAGGACTCGAACCAGGGTTGACTATGTGGCAGTCTAGCACGTAACCATTACGCCATTTGCTGGTCCCTATTTTTTAAAGAATTATTCATTTGGGGGCTGGTAGGTGGTGTGGTGGCTATGACACGGACTCCCACGTGGCCAACTGCAGTTCAAGTTCTGAACCTGACAGTTTGTTTTCTCACTTTCTGTCTCTGTCTGTCTCTCTCTCTCTGGTCAAATTTAAAAATTATAATAATAATAAATAAAATTATTAATTTTACTTATCATCTTTTTTTTTTAAGTGTGACTAGAGAGAAGGAGAAAGAGAGGAAGCAAGCTGCCAAGTCTGGGACCCGAACCGTGGTCAATCACATGGGAGTCCAGGGCCTCAACCACCACGCCACCTGCTGCCCCCAAAATGGGCTACAGAATTCTCTCACACTCCCCCCAGGTGAGGCAAGGCCCTTGAATCCTGGCTGTGACTGCTCTGCCAGCTGAGGGCAGGCAAGGCCCAGGGTTAGGAGGCAGCAACTCCCCCTGCTTTCTCTAAGGACACTCTCATGGGCGCTCACCCACCAGAACTGGGAACCCACAGGGCATGTGGGCAGGCTGTGGTAGGCGCTGAGACCCACTCCTGCTGACTCTCAGCCCCAACAGCCGGACTTCGAGGTGAAGAGGCCTTTAAGGACGCCCGCCCTCAGACTTCCATCCTTCAGGTTTCAAGTTTCTTCTACCTAAGGCCCAGACCTCACGGCCGATGGAGCCAGGGCATAAGAGAACGATGCTACGCCACTGAGGTTCGGGATGTCTGTCAGGACGAGCGGTGTCCAGCGTGACCTGTTGGACTGAAGCCAGTCGTGCAACCACGGCAGCGTGCTTCCCGGCCAAACCCAGAGGGCCGCGTGGCTCTGCACCGACCGAGACGCTGGCTGAGCTAAGATGACTGTCTGGAAACCAGGGCCAGCCCCTGAGATGCCGCTAGCAGCATATTGGAACGAGGGGCTCGAAGCCACACGCTGACCACAGTTCACGTCCCCAGCCTGGCTGGCCTGAAAACACACCAGGAGAGCATGGAGGCCCAGGATCCAGGCAGGCTAGAGGAGAAACGCAGCGTGACCACGCCCTGTGAACAGTGCTTCCCCCTCTCTCTCGTGCATACTCTCTGTCATGAACGCAAGAAAAGATATATAAGGACCAGCAGATGGCGTACTGGTTACATCACTGGACTCCCACGTAGTCGTCCACGGTTTGAGTCCCAGACCCGGCAGCTGAAACTCGCACCAGGCATATGTGCGTGCGTGCCCAAAATCCTGAGAAGAGAATGAAGGAGAAGGGATTGCAGCATGGCCTTCCCAGCTGGGGAGGTGATTTCTCGCCTTCTGTCTCTCTGTCTCTCCAGCAAGCACACGTGCCCTATATCAAAAATATCTCTCTTCAAAAAAATTTTAAAAGTATATATATTTTAGGGACCAGCAGGTGGCGTGGTGGTTAAGGCGCTGGACACTCCCACATGGCCGACCAGGGTTCGAGTCCTGAATCCGATGGCTTGCTTTCTCACTTCCCCTCTCTCTCACTCTCACCCTCTGTCTCTCTCTGGTCAAATTAAA
>NW_006160088.1:2673962-2689221 GCF_000334495.1 Tupaia belangeri chinensis | reverse complement strand
ATATATAAAACTTATAGTTTATATATAAGTTATAGTCCAGATTTATGAATGAACTGACACAAACTCTAGCCAGCTTTCTTAATGAGCTGCTTTGAAATCTATCTAAAATTCCTGTATTTTCCAAAGAAAATGTAGTATACTGAAAAAAAATCCTAAAATTAATATTTCAAGCGACAGCCAGTGGCACAGTAATTAAGGCAGCTGGGTCCCACGTGGCTAACTGTGCAATTCAAGTGCTGGACTGGGTGGCTTGAAAAACATGCTGGGAACACAGTGCATGCGTGCCCAAAATCCCTGACATTGAAGAAGGGATTGTGGCATGATCATCCCCCAGGGGAGGGGCTTTTTTACTTTATTTCTCCCTTTGTAAATTAATAATAATGCTTTTTCAATTTATTATTTTTTTTAAATAATTATCCACTTTATTATTATTTTTCAATTTCACCAGAGAGAGAGAGAGAGAGAGAGAGAAAGGGAAAGTGAAAAACAAAGCCACTAAGTCGAGGACTTGAACCATAGTCAGCCATGTGGGAGTCCAACGCCCTTAACCACCGTGCCACATGCTAGACCCTATTATCATTAATAATTCTTAAAGATTTAATTACTTCATTCATTCATTCATTCATTCATTCATTCATTCTAATTTGACCAGAAAGAGACACAGAGAGAGGAAAGCGAGAAAACAGGCCACCAGGTCCAGGATTTGAACCATGTTTGGCCACAGGGGAGTGTCCAGCACCTTAACCGCTGGTCCCATTATTATTATTATTATTTTTTTTTTTTAATTTGCTGTAAGGCATGTGTACTCATCTGAGAAAGAGGGAAAGTGAAAAAACAAGCCTCCAGGTCCAGGACTCAAACCATGGTCGGCCATGTGGGAGTCCAGTGCCTTAACTGCCACCTGCTGGCCCTCTCTCCCTTTCTCTCTCTCCCCCTAGTGAGCACACATACCCTTTAACAGTTTTTTTTTAATTAGTATTTCAAAAGCAACTAATGCTATAACAATAATGCCTACAACTAACGCTATAACCAATAATGCCTACAACTAATGCTATAACCAATAATGCCTACAACTAACACTAGACCAATAACGCCTACAACTAACACTAGACCAATAACGCCTACAACTAACACAAGACCAATAACGCCTACAACTCAAGACCAATAACGCCTACAACTAACACTAGACCAATAATGCCTACAACACTAGACCAATAATGCCTACAACACTAGACCAATAACGCCTACAACTAACACTAGACCAATAACGCCTACAACTAACACTAGACCAATAATGCCTACAACTAACACTAGACCAATAACGCCTACAAGTAACACTAGACCAATAACGCCTACAACTAACACGAGACCAATAACGCCTACAACTAACACTAGACCAATAACACCTACAACTAACACTAGACCAATAACACCTACAACTAACACTAGACCAATAATGCCTACAACTAATGCTATAACCAATAACACCTACAACTAACACTAGACCAATAACACCTACAACTAATGCTATAACCAATAATGCCTACAACTAATGCTATAACCAATAATGCCTACGACTTGATATGAACATCACCTCCAAATTACTTCCTACTACATGGTAAGCTTCCGTGTTCTATAGGATCATGACGCAGTTTGTCCCTAGGACCTGAGTGAAGACGTAAAGTAGCAAAGAGCCTGGCTGTGACAAGGAGCTGAGAATGACCAAAACAAGCTTTGGCAGCTATATCCCTTCAAAACAACGGAATAGCAGCACAATGAAGGCACGCTGCTTGTCTTCCACTTCACCACTAAGGAAGAAGGGGGTATGAGCTATGGACCCTGTGCGTACAGGACTGAGCTACCTCAGACACCGAGACTCCAGGAATGGGGTCACTCTATCGAGGTCCCTGTGGAAGGGACTGTCTTCGGTGGAGTTCGAGGCTGGCTGGGCACGTGGCAGGTCCACCTTCCTCACACTTCCAGCTTCCAGCGCCGTGTCCTACGCCCTCCCTGAACACAGTGCTGAGGGGAGGTGACCTGTGCCGCTGCAGGGCGGAGCTTTCGAGAAAGCTAGTGTGCCCTTACACTTTCTCTTCCCTCCTTCACGTGTCAGAGACGATGAGAGTCACAAAACGGAAGAAACCACCTCAGAAAAGGACCCGGGCCAGCCAGGGGTGTGGTGGTTAAGGCGGCTGGATCCCACATGGCCGACTGCAACTAGTCCCTGAACCGGCAGCTTGAAAAACACGCCAGGCGCATGTGCATAATACACAGAGAGTGGAGAAGGGACTGCGGCATGGCCATCCCCTCTGGGGGTCCATTCTCATTTTCTCTCTCCTCTCTCTGTCTCGGGAGAGTGCATGCACCCTACAGCAGACTTTAAAATAAATTAATAAAAAGGCCTTAACAGTTTCATGAATGAGAAATAAGTATCTATTTACTTGCAGTCTGTTATGGCAATTTCGCCTTCATTTATTTAGTCAAACATATAGTTTAAGCAGCTCAAAGCCATGATTAAAACACAGTATCTGGGGGCCAGCAGGTGGCGTAGTGGTTATATCACTGGACTCCCACATGGCTGACTGCAGTTCGAGCCCCAGATCCAGTGGCTTGAAAGCCACACCGGGGGGGTGTGTGGGTGGGTGTGTGTGTGTGTACGCCCAAGATCCCAGAAGAACAGAGGGGAATGGATTGTAGCATGGCCATCTCCCCTGGCAGGTGATTTACTTTCCCTCTCACTGTCTCTGACTGTCTCTCTCTCCGCTGAAAAGCAGAATTCTTTAAAAAAAAAAAAAATGATAAAAATAGGGGCTAGTAGGTGCAGTAGTGGTTAGGGGCAGAGGACTCCTACATGGCTGACCACAGTTTGAGTCTCAGACCTCCTGGAGGCTTTGTCTCTCCCTCTCTCTCTCTCTCTCTTACTCTCTCTGTATCTCTATCTGGTCAAATTGAAAATAATGATAAATAAAATAATGGAATAATTCTTAAAAAAAATAATAAGGAAAGAAAAGAAAAACAAAAAAGAACACGAACAATATAATTCCATTTACGTAAGAATAAAAGTGAATGTTAAACCGTGTATAGGGATACAAACAGGTAGTAAAAGTTTTAAAGACAAGTAAAAAAATAACACAAATTCAGCAAAACGTATCCTGGGAGAGGGGGTTAAAATAACAAGAAGAGGGACCAGCAGTTAGCGTAATGGCTATGTTGCTGGACTCCCATGTAGTTGACCGTGGTTTGCATCCTGGACCCGGTGGCTTAAACTCACGCCGGGCGCGTGTGTGTGCGTGCCCAAGATCCCGAGAGGAGAATGGAGGAGAAGGGATTGCAGCATGGCCATCCCCCCTGGGGGGTGATTTCTTGCCTTCTATCTCTCTGTCTGTCTCTGACTTTCTGGTGAGCGCACGTGCCTAATAAGAAAAAACCTCTCCTAAAAAAATAAATAATAACAACAATTAGAAAGGGACCAGCAGTAGGTGTAATGGATCTGTCGCTGGATTCCCATGTGGTCGACTGTGGTTCAAGTCCCGGACCCGGTGGCTTAAACTCACGCCGGGCGCATGTGCATGTGTGCCCAAGATCCTGAGAGGAGAGTGAAGGAGAAGGGATTGCGTCATGGCCATTCTCCCTGGTGGTGATTTCTTGCTTTCTGCGTCTCTGTTTCTTTCTGGCAAGTGCACGTGCCCTATTGCAAAAACCTTTCCAAAAAAAAAAGGAAAAAAAACAACATGCGTGACGTTATTGTAGTGGAAAACTGCACTGGAACCAGTGAGGCAGCCGTGCACACCGCCCTTTGCGTACTGCTGCTCCACCACGTGGTCCACAGGCTCAGGAAGCCGGAGCAGCAGAGAAAACAGTTACGGAAGGTCACCCACGCACACAGCCAGAGTCCCTTCCACAATACCCTCAGTGTCTGCGGCAGGCGACACGACAATCTGACCAGTTATTTCTGCGTAAAAGTAAAAAGCATGTCACATTATCGAGGAGCAGAAACAGCAGGCACTCAACAATATCATCTTTATGAACACGTTTTCTAACCACATAAACGTCTCATGCATATTAACGAAAAAGGACGCCAGGGCAAAGACAAAGAACTGGAGGAAGGGAACCAGCAGTTAGCGTAATGGCTATGTCGCTGGACTCCCACGTAGTCGACCAAGGTTCACGTCCCGGACCCGGTGGCTTAAAACTCACGCTGGGCGCGTGTGCGTGCGTGCCCAAGATCCCAAGAGGAGAATGGAGGAGAAGGGATTGCGGCATGGCCATCCCCCCGGGGGGTGATTTCTCGCTTTCTGTTTCTATGTCTCTCTCTCTATCTGTGTGACGAGCTCACGCGCCCTATAGCAAAAACCTCTCCAAAAAAAAAAAGTAAACTTTCTCAAATTAAAGCACATCATTTATCGAGGAACACCATAACAATATAGAAGCCGGTGGGATCATGCTTCTTTTTTGTTTTGCTTTAGGTTTCTTTTTGGCCAGAGGGCAATGTGAGCTCCCGGAGACAGAAGAGAAAGTGAGAAAGCACCCACCACGGGGCAACTCCGAGTCACGGCCCCACCTCCTCCACCTTTCTCTCCTTCTGGATGCCGGTCACACACACAAACACCTCATGTGTTTCTCAAGTCACGGGGTCCAGGACTCAAACCGTTCCACTGACCTTGTGGGATCAAGCCACCTTAATCACCATGCCATGGGCTGGCCTCATCTCTCAAAACTTCTGTTTTGGGCCGGCAGGGGGCGTCGTGGTAAAGGGTGCTGGATTCCCACATGGCTAACCTCAGTTCGAGTCCCAGACCTGGCAGCTTGATTTTTTTAATTTCCTTTCTCTCTCTCTCTCTCTCTCGTCAAATTAAATAATAACAAACAAAATTAAATAAATAATTCGTTTGAAAAAATTTTCTGTATCAAAATCTGTCTGGGGGCCAGCAGTGCATAGTGGTTAAGGTGCTGAACATGGCCCACTGCGGTTTGAGTCCCAGACCCAGCGGCTGGAAACTCATGCTGGTTTCGTGTGCGTGTGTGCCCAAAATCAAGAGCAGAGTGGAGGAGAAGGGACTACGGCGTGGCCATCTTCCCTGGGGGGTGATTTCTCTCTCGTTCCTCAAGTGAGCGCATGTGACCTATAGCAAAAATCTCCCTTAAAAAAACAAACACCCAAAACCGCCCGGAAGGCCAGCCCCACAGACTGATGGGTAATGGAGGTCTTACCTCACTGGCTTACCCCAGGCAGCTTCGAACACACACCAGGCACGTATGTGTGCATACCCCAAATCCCGACAGGGTGAAGGAATGGGAGAGAGAAGAGAGCTGCATCGTGACCTTGCCCCTGAGCCGTCCTTTCTACCTCCCTCTCTCTGTCTCTTGGTCTCTCTCTGAGGAATGAATGCACTCTCTGGCATGTAAAAACATAAACCCTCTACAGGCACCTGCCTGCAGATGGTGCAGTGGTTACAAAGCAGGGCTCTCATGGAGTTGAATGCAGTTCGAGTCCTGGACCCAGAGGCTTCAAACTCAAGCCAAGGCGTGTGTGTGCGTGCCCAAGATCCTGAGAGAAAAATGGAGGAGAGATTGTGGCATGGCCATCCCCCCAGGAGATGACTTCTTGCTTTCTGTCTCTGTTTCTCCGGCAAGCGCACACACCCTATAGCAAAAAATCTCTCTCAAAAACAACAGCAAGGGGCTGGCAGGTGACGTGGTTGGTAAGGGCACTGGGCTCCCATATGGCTGACCACAGTGTGAGTCCCAGGTTGGTGACCTGCTTCCTCCCCCTTTGTCTCTCCCTCTCTGTCTGGTCAAGTTAAATGGTAGTTAAGGTGCTGGACACTCCCACATGGCCAACTACAGTTCAAATCCCAGACCTGGAGGCTTGCTTTCTCGCTTTCTCTCTCTAAAATATGTGAATAAATTTTTTTTAAATTAAATAAATAATTCTTTTTTAAAAAGTAATAAAAACAAATGGAATTAAATAGATAATTCTTTAAAAACAACAACAATGCGCTCTAGGATCTATTACGCCGTCGGCTTTTCCCCCCATAACAGTATTCATTTGTCGATCGTCCACCTGAATGGAAAATGTCTCTTCCAACTGTTACACAGGCAATGAACCAGTCAACACCAAGAGGAAAATCTTTCCAATTCCATACAAAACTCAGAGGCTAACAAATATCAGTATTTCTCTTTTAAGTTTTTCTATTTATTTCTACTGAAGATAAGAAGGCAGGGTTGGGCACCATGATCAGCTGCAATCCACAGCAGTGAATGCCAGCCCGATCACTCAGGCACGGTGGCCCAGCATGTGCGGGAGGTCCCCGGACGTGAACCCACGACCTCCCCAGTGTGGGTCCACCTGCTCTACTGCTACACCAAGACCTGCCCCAACAGGTACACGCTTTGAAAAAAATCCACCTTGCTCATTTAACTCACTTGTCTGTTCTAAAGAGATCAAAATGTATGCCTATTATTCAAAATACATAGCTTTCTCCTGAATCAAGTGAAGCAACTTAGTTACTCAGGCATAGACATACCAACCACGATTTCTGACGAACCATTTTTTTAAAATTTATTGTTATTACAATTATATTTTAAATTTGCCATAGGGCATGTGCACTCACTGGAGAGAGAGACAGAGAAAGTGAGGAGCAAGCCGCCAGGTCCAGGACTCCAACTGCGTTTGGCCACGAGGGAGTCCAGTCCCTCAACCACCAGACCACCTGCTGGCCCTAGTGCTCTTTTCAAGATATCAGAATTTTCAGGACCAGCAGATGGCGTGGTGGTTAAGGAGCTGGACACTCCCACATGGCTGATCATGGTTCGAGTCCTCAACCTGGTGGCTTCCTTTCTCACTTTCCCTCTTTTTCTGTGTGTCTCTCTCTGGTCAAATTAAAAATAAACGAATGAGTAAGTACAATTTTTAAAAAAGATATCAGAATTTTCATTCCTATGAGGATCTCTCATTGGAATTGTTTAAAGAATTATTTATTTAATTCTGTTTGATATTACTATTGTTTAGCTTGATCAGAAAGAGACAGAGAAAGAAAGGGAAAGTGAAAAAGGAAGCCCCCAGGTCCGGGACTCAAACTGGGAACGGCCATGTGGGAATCCAGCGCCCTTAACCGCCACGCCAACTGCCAGCCCCTCTCAGTAAAATTTAACTTGAAAATAACTTGATTACAGTTCTGACCCTGTAACAGAACATGAGGGCTTGTGCTGCCTCTAAAACTACTTGAAAACAGCTTATACGGATAAGCATTCTTTTAAGAAAATATACTGAAAACATTCTACTGCTACGTGCCAGCTTGTGTCATAGTGGCTAAGGTGACCGGATCCAACAGTGTCAACTGTGTGGTTTGCGTCCCACATCCGGCAGTTTGAAAATCATTCCAGGTTGGGACCAGCTGATAGCATAAAGGCTACATCACTGGATTCTCAGAGTCCAACGTGGTTTGAGTCCCAGACTCGGCAACATAAAACTCAGGCCAGGCACGTGTGCACGTGTGTGTGCGTGCATGTTCAAGATCTCAGAAGGAGACTGGAGAAGAGACTGCAGCGTGGCCATCCCCCTTCAGGGGTGATGTCTCAATTCCTGTCCGTCCCTGTCTCTCTGGCAAGTGCACGCACCCCATAGCAAAAAATCTCTCTAAAAAAGTGAAAAAAGAAAATCAAACCAGGTGCTTGTGTGCTTGTCCAAAATCCTGAGAGGAGACCGGAGAAAGGACTCTGGTACAGCCGTCCTTCCTGTCTGTTTTTCTCTCTGTGTCTCCCCCTCCTCCTGCTTTTCACAAAACAAATGAAAAAAAACAGCTCCCCCCCTTTTTTTTTTCAGTAAAGTTCTGGAAATGATGGGACGAGCAGAGGGTACAATGGTTAAGATGGCTTGATCCTACAAGGCCAACTGTGTGGTTCTAGTCCCGGACCCAGCAACTTGAAAAATTTGCAAGGTGTGCATGCGTGCCCCCAATCCCAAAAGAATAACAGAGAAGAAGGGACTGCAGCGTGGTTATCTCCCCACGGGGTCACTTCTACTCTTTCTCTCTGCCTCTCTCGGGCAAGCGCATGTACCCTATAGTTAAATGTACACAAAAAACGTTCTGGAGGATAGCGGGGATGTTGCGCACCGTTGTGAATGAACTAATACCACGGGGCAAGGTATACTTGAAAATGACTAAAATTGGGGGCCAGCAGGTGGCATGGTGGTTAAGGGCGTGGAACTCCCACACAGCCAACTGCAGTTTGAGTCCTTGGCCTGGTGGCTTGCTTTCTCACTTTCTCCCTCTCTCTCATACTCTGCCTCTCTCTGGTCTAATTAAAATAAGTAAAGAAAGTTAGATAAAATAATTCTTTAAGAAATTATTAAAATTGCAAATTTTATATTATGTATACAATGCCACAATTTTTAAAAATCTAAATAAACTAGTTCATCAGGAAGAACAGATCTTCTCAACTCACCTTTTTTTTTTTTTTTGAGAAGTTTTTGCTACAGGGCACGTGCACTTGCCAGAGAGACAGAAAGCAAGAATTCGCCCCCCCACCCCCCGTGGGCAGGGGATAGCCACGCTGCAATCCCTTCTCCTCCATTCTCCTTTCGGGATCTTGGGCACACACACACATGTCCCCAATGTGAGTTTAAGCCACCGGGTCTGGGACCCGAACCACAGTTGGCAACATGGGAGTCCAGCGACATAGCTACAACGCTAACTGGTGGTCCCTCAATTCACTTTCTCTACTCTTCCTACCTCACCAAGGTATTCAAAACTCTGTTTTGATTATACACTCCTTCTCTCGCTCTTCCTTCTTTTTTCCTTAGGTTTTCTGTCATAGGGCACGTGCACTCACCAGTGAGAGGGAAAATGAGGAGCCATGCCCTGGGGCTGGCATGTTGCAGTCCTTCCTCTTGCCATCTTGCACATGCACACGTACACGCCTGGCATGTCTTTCAATCCGCTGGGCACGGGGCTTAAACCACAGTCAGCCATGTGAGAGTCCAGTGCCTTAACCACCATGCCCCCCGCTGGTTCCTGCCCTCCTCTTATCATCAGCCTGATATGTCAACCACCTGGCCTCACTGTTCTTTGGCAACAAGTTACACTCCCAGTCACAGCTTTGCCCTTCACTGCCCCACACCCTCATGCCGGCTCTTCTTCCCCATCATCACACAGAAGAAAACCCAAAGGCCTGGATCTGGTCTGCACTTGGGCCACGCCTCTACCACAATCGAGAGGCCACTGTGGGCACCGACTGCCCCCTCTCGCTCCACTGCAGGCACGCAGGCCCTCACTGCTCAGAGCACAGCCCGGGCCGAGGGCCTTTGTATCTGAGTTCTGAAGGCAGCCTAGAAGCCTCCCCGCCCATACTCCAAAGTTCACGTGGTTGCTCCTTTACTTCATTCAGAGCTGCCAGTTCAGAGGTCACCCTGTGAGAGGGCTTCCCTAAGAACACCTTATACAATAATAAGCCTACCCCACCTGCATCCACACTGCCCTCTACCTAACATATTTCCCTATACCATGGACAACGGCGAGACGGTGTGAAGCCGTAAGATAAGCCGTCCCCACCTAAAATCTTACACGTTTGTTGTCTTCCTTACCCTCACTAGAACATCAGCTCCATGAAACAGAATCTATTTTTGTTCATTATTATAAGCTTAGCAGCTAACCAGCTCTTCCTCTGTCGGCAGATGCTCAGCAGGCCCTTCCAACGGCCCCGCAGGCCTGTCCATGCCATCCGGATGATCTCACGTCGCTCCACCACCGCCTAGCCAGGCCAGTTCATACAGCCTCTGTACCTACCACCCACCTTCATAGAGCAACCAGAGGAATCTTTTTTTCTTGGAGTGGTTTTTGCTAGAGGGCATGTGCACTTGCCAGAAAGACAGAGAGACAGAGAGACTGAAAGCGAGAAATCTCCTCCCCAGGGGGGATGGCCATGCCGCAATCCCTTCTCCTCCATTCTCTTCTGGGGACCTTGGGCACGCATGCACACGCGCCCAGCATGAGTTTAATCCGCCGGGTCCAAGACTCGAACCGCAGTCAACTACATGGGAGTCCAGCGACATAGCCATTATGTCAACTCCTGGTCCTAACAGCCAGAAGAATCTTAAAACATACATTACGTTATGACAATTTTGTGTTTAATGGCTGGTTAAAGCGGTTGTTAAAGGCACTGGATTCCCACAGGGCTGACCGCAGTTCGAATCCCACCCGTGGCGACTTGTTTTCTCACTTTCCCTTTCTCTCTGTCTCTCTCTGGTCAAAGTTTAAAAAATAAATAAATAAAATAACAAATGGAATTAATAATTATTTAAAAAAAAAAACACCTTCCCAAGACTGGGGTCAGCGGATGGCATGTCTAAGGCACTGGATTCCACATGGCTGATCAGGGTTAGAATCCTGGACCTGTGTCAAGCATGTGAGTATGAGTGCCCAAAATCCCAAGAGGAGAATGGAGGAGAAGGGACTGTGGCATGGCCATCCCAACTAAGGGGTGATTTCCCACGTTCCCTCTCTGTCTGTCTCTCCAGCAAGTGCATGTACCCTATGACAAAACCTAAAAAATAAAACTTTAAAACCTTATAACACCTCTTTCAGTCTAAACTCCTTTTCAGGGCCACAGGGCCCTGTGGCTGGGCTCTGATGACATCTTCACCCTCTTTATCTCACGACACCGTAGATCTCATCCTCCCTGGTCCTACCGCTGGAATTTTTCACATCCTTCAAACACATCCAGCCCATTCCATCCTGAAGTCTGTACTTAGTCTGACCTCCAAGTGCCTAAATTCTTGCTGTAGTGTCGACCTTAGTGTTAACTCTTCACAAGCATCAAACAGTCCTCTGGCAAGTGTCCTGCTTTAATTCTCTTCCTGTTTTAATTACAGGGTGATTCAGTGTCTGTCTCGTTCACGTCAATGTTTAGCGCCGTGAGGAGGCCGATGTTGGCTATAGAAGTGCCTGACACAGTGTAGGCACTCGGTAAACACCTGGAGCATTTGGTAATCACCCGGCGACGCTTTCCTAAATGCTTCCCTCATGATCCCAACTCTACCACCAACTAACTACCTATACGCCTAAGAGATAACCTCTACATTATTTTAAAAATAGGGTAAGAAATCCCAGTTTTCTTCCTCTTCTGCCCCAAAATGTCTTGATTCAGGATCTCCTTTATTGAGGACCAGCAGTTAGTGTAGTGGCTATGTCACTGGACTCCCAGGTAGTCCGCCATGGTTCGCGCCCCAGACCCGGTGGCTTAAACTCATGCCAGGTAGGTGTGCGTGCGTGCCCAAGATCCCGAGAGGAGAATGGAGAAGGGATTGCGGCATGGCCATCCCCACTGGGGGCTGATTTCTCACTTTCTGTCTCTCTGTCTTCCTGGCGAGCGCACGCGCCCTATAGCAAAAACCTCTCCAAAAAAAAAGAAAAAAAAAAAAAAAGGATCTTTATCTTCTAGTTTTTAAGCAGAAAGATGGCTATGTTTTTGTGTGAATTAAGCCACTGCCTATGTCCTTAATCTCCAACTTTCTTACCTACTCAGTAGGGTAAGAAACGAATTCCTCTTGTGTAATATTTAAACTACTGTAACGGATCATTCCCTTTTACCTAAAATATATTACTTGCTAATGCTAAAATATCTAGCAGGCAAGATAAACCCAGGAAAAGATTATGTCTTCTTAATAGTATACTGTCTTGTGTACAGAATAACTAGGGTACAGAAAAAAATAAACCCAGCAGGGATAGTGTAGACTATGTTACTTACTATTTAACCAGTAAACTTGAGAAAAAAAATAAGGATATTTAAAATAGTTGGGTGGGGGAACAATTAGGGAGTATGGTGGCTGAGGCACTCGACACTCCCACATGGCCGACCACAGTTCGAGTTCTGGACCTGCTGGCTTGCTTTCTCGCTCTCTCTCTCTCTGTGTGTGTGTGCTTCTCTCTGGTCAAATTTAAAAATGGGTGAATTAATAAATAAAATTGAGTAAATAATTCTTTAAAAAAAAATAGTTGGGACCAGCAAGTGGCGTGGCAGTTAAGACATTGGACACTCCCACATGGCTGACCACAGTTCGAGTCCTGGACCTGGTGGCTTGCTTTCTCAATTTCCCTCTCTCTTTCTTGTCTCTCTCTGGTCAAATTAAAAAATAAATGAATGAAGATAAATATACTGCTTAGCAAACTCCAGGAGAAGATATTCATCATCAAATAGATCATCACGTACTTAAATAAGTTTTTGACTTTTTAAATTACCATTAAGTGGGTAATTAATCAATCTTTTGTTTACTTACACTCCTCAAATAACATAGTTTTCATCCATGGCCCTGAAACCTCACTTTGCCCACTGATTAAAATGAACGATTAAAAAAAAAAAAAACAGTTGGGTGGGATCAGCAGATGGTGTAATGGTTACATCACTGGACTACCATGCAGTCAACTGCAGTTCAAGTCCTGGACCCAGAGGCTTAAAACTCACACTGGGCGCCTGTGCATGCATGCTCACAATCCTCAGAAGAGATTGGAGAAGAAAGGATTGTGGCGTGATCACTGTTTTGGGGGGGGTAGTCTCTCGCTTTCTATCTCTCTGGTGAGTGCACACACCCTATCGCAAAAACCTCTCCAAAAAAAAAAAAGGAAGGAAAAAAAAAAAAAAAAAAACAGTTGGGGGGGATCAGCAGATGGTGTAATGGTTACATCACTGGACTACCATGCAGTCAACTGCAGTTCAAGTCCTGGACCCAGAGGCTTAAAACTCACACTGGACGCCTGTGCATGCATGCTCACAATCCTCAGAAGAGATTGGAGAAGAAAGGATTGTGGCGTGATCACTGCCTTGGGGGGGGGGGGGGGCTCTCGCTTTCTATCTCTCTGGTGAGTGCACACACCCTATCGCAAAAACCTCTCCAAAAAAAAAAAAGGAAGGAAAAAAAAAAAAAAACCAGCAAGCACATGCACATGCATGTATGCCCAAATCCCAAAAGGATAGAGAAAGGAGACAGGATGGCAGCATGACCACACCCCACTGGGGGTTGCTTTCTTCCTCTCTGTCTCTGAACAAGTGCACACTTTCTCTGGCAGGAAAAAAAAAACAGCTGGGTCCGAAGTGGTCGACGAGATGCTTGAATCAGGACGGATGGTCAACCTGACTATAATGCTAACGCTGAGAAGTGACTGGTGCATCCTGAATGGCGGGAACCAGCAGATGGCCTATTGGTTACATCGCTGGACTCCCATGTAGTCGACCAAGGCCCAAGTCCCAGGCCCAGCAGCTTAAAACTCACATCATGAATGTGTGCATGCATGGCCAAAATCCGTCAGGAGAGGGGAGGAGAAGGGACTGTGATGTGGCCATCACCCCCTGGGGGGGGTGAGTTCTCACTTTCTCTTTGTCTTTCTCTGTCTCTGGCTAGAGCACCCGCCCTATAACAAAAGTCTCTCTAAAAGAAGCACATGCGCGCGCACACACACACACAAAAGTAAAGTCTCTCTAAAAGAAGCACATGCGCGCGCGCGCGCACAAAAGCATTAAGGAGACAACAGGTAGCATGGTGGCTGGGGTACTGGACTCCCATGTGGCCAACCATGGTTCGAGTCCCGGACCTGATGGCTTTCTCTGTCTTTCTCCTTCTTCCTCTGGTGGGCACGTGGACTGTATAGCACATTAAAAGTAATAATAAAAATAACAAAATTAAATTAATAATTCTTCTTTAAAAACTGAGTGAAGAGCTGAAACCCTCAGACTGTGCTGCCTCTTCCTCACTCTCCACTCCACTGAGACCTGAGCAGCAGCTGCGACAACACCCTCCTGACATGCTCCGTGTCGGTCACCAATCAGGTCCTCACTGCGGGCGCTGAAAAGGTCTTACCGGGTTTCAATTAGCCTCCCAATGAGCTCCCGACGCTCCTGACTCTCCTGAGAGAAGCTCGGCTTCTTCACGTTCACTCCGTGGTCAACCTCACCCTCAATACCAGACTGGCTTTACGGAAGACCCAGGTGGCCCTGGCCACCCCGTAGGTTAACGAAAACATTAGGAGGTGGGCGATATTCCCTTTTTCCTTGTGTTTAATTTCCGGAAAAATTATATAAAAAGTTAAAAACAGAAAACTGGACACTTACCTCGAAATGACAGCCCCCATTTCAGTCTTTCGGGAAGACGGGTGTCGTTACTTGTCTCTCAGATTTCATGGAAGGTTTTTTTCAGATTAGAAGATACACTACAAAAAAGGGTGAAGGCAAGAGTATGAATATAAATGGGCTAGATCAAAATACACCACACACATTTTATTATCTATATGATAGTTGGTAGCTTATACCTCTATACATTTTAAAGTGTACATTGAAAATGGAATGAAGCTCAAGAACTATTCATATTTTATTATTTACAGGGGACCAGCAAACGGCGTAGCAGTTAGGTCACTGAACTCCCACAGGGCCAACTGCAGTTCAAGTCCTGGACCCAGTGGCTTCAAAATCATGCCAGGTGCATGTGCAGGCGTGCCCAAGATCCCGGGAGAATGGAGAAGGGACTGCAGTGTGACCATGCCCCCAAAGGGTGATTTCTCACTTTCCTTCTCACTGTCTCTGCATCTCTTAGCACCTACCCTACAGTACAAATGCCCTAAGGCAAAAACCTCCTTAGGGGGAAAAAAATCCAGGCAGGCAGTTTGAGTTCCGGGCCTTGCAGCTTACTTTCTAACACTTTCTCCCCCGCCCCCCACCCCTCTCTGTCTCTCCCTCTGGGCAAATTAAAATAAATAAATAAATAAAGTTAAATAAAATAATTCTTTGCGGGGGTGGGGGGACTTCCAATGACTTCCTTCCTGGCCCCGCCTAAACTTCAGCTATGAACCCTGCACACCCATACGACCCGGTGTATGGAGACACTGAGCTCCTCTCCCACTCTCCTCTCCATTCACCACTCTCTAACCACATGGTTTGCTTTCTCTTCCTCACACTGTTTCTAATTTAGGGATTTCGGACACGTTCTTTCCGTTAGGAATGTTCTACCCCCAAGTATTCTGTCGCTTCTTTATTTTTTAAAGAATTATTTATTTAACTGTATCCAACATTATTTTTTTAATTTGATCAGAGAAAGAAAGATACAGAAAGAGAGAGAGTGAGAAAGCCAGCTGTCAGGTCCGGGACTTGAACCAATGTCGGCCATGTGGGAGTCCAGCACCGTAACCACCATGCCGCCCGCCGGCCCCAGTATTCTGCCACTTCTAACACTCACGTCTTACCCAAAAGTTACCTCTTCCAAGAAGCTCTCTGT
>NW_006160088.1:2663533-2673391 GCF_000334495.1 Tupaia belangeri chinensis | reverse complement strand
TCGCTGGACTCCCATGTAGTCGACCAAGGCCCAAGTCCCAGGCCCAGCAGCTTAAAACTCACATCATGAATGTGTGCATGCATGGCCAAAATCCGTCAGGAGAGGGGAGGAGAAGGGACTGTGATGTGGCCATCACCCCCTGGGGGGGGTGAGTTCTCACTTTCTCTTTGTCTTTCTCTGTCTCTGGCTAGAGCACCCGCCCTATAACAAAAGTCTCTCTAAAAGAAGCACATGCGCGCGCGCGCGCACAAAAGCATTAAGGAGACAACAGGTAGCATGGTGGCTGGGGTACTGGACTCCGATGTGGCCAACCATGGTTCGAGTCCCGGACCTGATGGCTTTCTCTGTCTTTCTCCTGCTTCCTCTGGTGGGCACGTGGACTGTATAGCACATTAAAAGTAATAATAAAAATAACAAAATTAAATTAATAATTCTTCTTTAAAAACTGAGTGAAGAGCTGAAACCCTCAGACTGTGCTGCCTCTTCCTCACTCTCCACTCCACTGAGACCTGAGCAGCAGCTGCGACAACACCCTCCTGACATGCTCCGTGTCGGTCACCAATCAGGTCCTCACTGCGGGCGCTGAAAAGGTCTTACCGGGTTTCAATTAGCCTCCCAATGAGCTCCCGACGCTCCTGACTCTCCTGAGAGAAGCTCGGCTTCTTCACGTTCACTCCGTGGTCAACCTCACCCTCAATACCAGACTGGCTTTACGGAAGACCCAGGTGGCCCTGGCCACCCCGTAGGTTAACGAAAACATTAGGAGGTGGGCGATATTCCCTTTTTCCTTGTGTTTAATTTCCGGAAAAATTATATAAAAAGTTAAAAACAGAAAACTGGACACTTACCTCGAAATGACAGCCCCCATTTCAGTCTTTCGGGAAGACGGGTGTCGTTACTTGTCTCTCAGATTTCATGGAAGGTTTTTTTCAGATTAGAAGATACACTACAAAAAAGGGTGAAGGCAAGAGTATGAATATAAATGGGCTAGATCAAAATACACCACACACATTTTATTATCTATATGATAGTTGGTAGCTTATACCTCTATACATTTTAAAGTGTACATTGAAAATGGAATGAAGCTCAAGAACTATTCATATTTTATTATTTACAGGGGACCAGCAAACGGCGTAGCAGTTAGGTCACTGAACTCCCACAGGGCCAACTGCAGTTCAAGTCCTGGACCCAGTGGCTTCAAAATCATGCCAGGTGCATGTGCAGGCGTGCCCAAGATCCCGGGAGAATGGAGAAGGGACTGCAGTGTGACCATGCCCCCAAAGGGTGATTTCTCACTTTCCTTCTCACTGTCTCTGCATCTCTTAGCACCTACCCTACAGTACAAATGCCCTAAGGCAAAAACCTCCTTAGGGGGAAAAAAATCCAGGCAGGCAGTTTGAGTTCCGGGCCTTGCAGCTTACTTTCTAACACTTTCTCCCCCGCCCCCCACCCCTCTCTGTCTCTCCCTCTGGGCAAATTAAAATAAATAAATAAATAAAGTTAAATAAAATAATTCTTTGCGGGGGTGGGGGGACTTCCAATGACTTCCTTCCTGGCCCCGCCTAAACTTCAGCTATGAACCCTGCACACCCATACGACCCGGTGTATGGAGACACTGAGCTCCTCTCCCACTCTCCTCTCCATTCACCACTCTCTAACCACATGGTTTGCTTTCTCTTCCTCACACTGTTTCTAATTTAGGGATTTCGGACACGTTCTTTCCGTTAGGAATGTTCTACCCCCAAGTATTCTGTCGCTTCTTTATTTTTTAAAGAATTATTTATTTAACTGTATCCAACATTATTTTTTTAATTTGATCAGAGAAAGAAAGATACAGAAAGAGAGAGAGTGAGAAAGCCAGCTGTCAGGTCCGGGACTTGAACCAATGTCGGCCATGTGGGAGTCCAGCACCGTAACCACCATGCCGCCCGCCGGCCCCAGTATTCTGCCACTTCTAACACTCACGTCTTACACAAAAGTGACCTCTTCCAAGAAGCTCTCTGTGGACCACTGCGCTGGACAGCAGCGGGTCGTTCTCTACCACTGCACTCTATCGCCTTCCTGATGTTTAGCCACGTTGCTCTCAGCCCTGCTATAGTGTGTGTGCACTTGCAGGGGTGGAGGGGGAGAGACAGAGAAAGCAAGAGATCACCCCCCGGGGGTGGCCAGGCCAAATTCCCTTCCTCCCTTCTCTCGGGATCTTGGGCATGCAGCCACACACGCTTGGTGTGGTTTTCAAGCCTCCCGATCTTGAGAATCATGCCAGGTGCATGTGCGCGCGTGTGTGTGTGCCCAAGATCCCAGGAGAAGGGACTGCAGCATCGCCACTGCCCCTAGGGGGTAGTTTCTCACTTTTCCTCTCGCTGTCTCTCTCTCTCCCTCTCCCGCAAGCATACACGCCCTGCGGCAAAAACCTATGAAAAGGTAATGCTGACAGGAGTGAGCAGTGCTAACAGTTCCATGTATCAGCTGTTACGTGCATCGAATACAAAGCCTCCCCATTTCATGTTTGTTCTGTGTTCCTCATCATGCCACAGCCACATCGCTGCATTCGGTGGATTAAAATGACCTGTAGTCAAAGTTCTAAGAAAGACAGAACAGGGGCCGGAAGGTGGCATGGTGCTTAAGGGCACTGGACTCCCACATGGCCGACCGCGGTTCAAGTCCCAGACCTGGTGGCTTGCTTTCTCACTTTCTCTCTCTCACTCTGTCCCTCTGTCCCTCTCTGATCAAATTAAAGTAAGTAAATAAATTAATAAACAGAGTTAAATAAGAAAAATCTTGAAAAGAAAAAGAATGAGAGAATAGTTACGTTTGCTGTTTGAGAACCGTCAGCACTGTGCTAGCTTAAGCCATCCACTGGGGTTTCCTCCATCAACCGGGAAGCACCACTGCGTTGCCAGTACCCTTCCCCCACTCACGGCCTCCTTTTTTAGTCACTGAGGAAGGAGGTCCTTGGAAGTGAGTCTGTCAGGTCACTCGGGACAGCTAAGTAGCCCCAGAGCAGCACACTTCACACATCAGCGAGGGAGGACTGCATCTTGTTTTGCCACAATGGCACCCAAGGCAAAGGCAAAGGGGGGAACTGAAGCCAAAGCAAAGGCTTCGAAGGCCAGGCTACAAAGCACCCACGGCCACAAGGAAAAGAACATCCACATGGCCACCCCCTTCCAGAGGCCCAAGACACGTGGAGCTGGAGTCGGCGCCCAGATCCTTGGAAGAACGCCCCCGGGAAAACCAGCCTGGCCACGATACCATCGGCAAGTGCCCTGAACCCCAAATCTGCCACAAAGGAGGTAGAGTTCCCGGAGCTGGCAGGGCCAACGAGGGCCAGACGGAAGGGGGCTGTGAGCAGCTCTGTGAGAACGAGGTAGCCGAGGTCACCCCATCGGCCTGCAAAGGAGAGGCTGCTGCGCCGGCTCCTCGGTAGGTTTTGGGTGTTGCCAACAAAACTGAGATCGCCTGAGTCCACGGCCAGCGGTGACATGCAGGTAAGGCAGCTACATCCCAGAGGCCTCAAACACACGCCATGGGGTGTGTACCCAGAGCCCTGAGAACATGGAGAAGGGACTGCAGTGGGCCATCCGCTGCTGGAGGTGAGGAGAGGCTGCTGCGCCGGCTCCTCGGTAGGTTTTGGGTGTTGCCAACAAAACTGAGATCGCCTGAGTCCACGGCCAGCGGTGACATGCAGGTAAGGCAGCTACATCCCAGAGGCCTCAAACACACGCCATGGGGTGTGTACCCAGAGCCCTGAGAACATGGAGAAGGGACTGCAGTGGGCCATCCGCTGCTGGAGGTGGTCTCTCTCCCCAGAGCCCTGAGAACATGGAGAAGGGACTGGGGTGGGCCATCCACTGCTGGAGGTGGTCTCTCTCTCTCACACACACACAAACACAAGGCCATGCACCTATAGCAAACATGAAAGAAAAGAAGGAATGGAAGAAAGTCTTGCCACGAGCCCCACATGCAGTGGAAGTGCTACACAGAGGGAGAAGGATCTCCCATGGCCAACACAGTTCAAATCCCGGCCCCGGCAATTTGCAAGACGCACCAGACAGGTGCCATGTGCGCCTAAAATCCTGATGCGGTGGAGATGTGGAAGAAAAACTACCGCAGCACGACCACACCCCGCTGGAGGGGCTGTTTCCCCTCTCTCTGGCAGTGCACCCACCCCCGGCCAATAAAAAATACAGTACTTGTGGTTCATCTCGGGAACTTAGTCACCAGCAAATGAAGCTGCAGTGCTGAGTCACGTGGCTGTCACGGGAGGGGAGGGTGATGGGCTGAGCTGTGTGAAGGCCTTGGTTCTTTGCGTCCAGATCACTAAAATGAGAGACCTGTCCCTAGGTGCAAAATAAAGCCAAAACCGCAATAAAAGTAGGTAGGAAAGAGAATTTAATAGGACAGAAAGATTTCAGAAAAGACGTTCACCCAGAAGACCTTGGGGTGGGCAGGACCCAGGTAGCAGCTGCGTTTGGAACTGGCGAGGTGTTATGTTCATTCCCAGAGGCGATCGTGAACATTCAGCAGGGAGAGGTCTGTCCCGATATCTATGTCCTCTCCTTGAATTCCGGCGTCTCCAGAGCTCGTGCGTCTCTCAGGGGAGGAATCTGAGGAATCCGGTGACCTAACTGCGCATGCCCAGTGTGAGCCCTGATGCCTAACCAGGACAGACTGCCCATTAGTTTACTGCCCCAGTGGGAATCGGGATGTTGACCAGAATGTCTGGTTGGGCCTTTTTGTATTCATGGGATGATAAGAGGGAAATTTACAATCATCCCTATGCGTCTTCCACAGGTACCAAGGAAGAAAAATGGTATTTGCCTCGCCCTCCTGGCGCCAGGAGCTGGGTGGGAGGAAGGCATCTCACGGAGGGTCTGGTTGTAACTGCTGACACCTTGTGATCGATGTGACTCATCCTGCTGTTCTCTTAGGGCTGCCCGCTCAGTACCAGCTACCTGCCTACCACAAGTTCAGATCCCAGGCCTGGCAGTTCTGAGTCAGGGTCCTGATAAGCTGAAAGGCCAGGGAAAGGGGATTGTGATGAAATGAGACTGTGGAGGATGCTTTTCTCTCTGCATTATCACGAAAAAATTAAACTGTAGAAACCTTATGATGGGGGCCAGCAGGCCGTGTGCTGGTTAAGGCTCTGGACTCCCATGTGGCCGACCACGGCTAGAGACCTGGTGGCTTGCTTTCTCGTTCTCTCTCCCTCTGGCTTTCTCCCTCTCCCTCTCTCACTTTCTTTCTCTCTGTCTCTCTGGTGAGCTGCACACACCCTGCAACGGAAATCTCTCTCTTATTCATTTTGGGCATCTCCCACTCTGGTAAGTGCACATGCTCTATGGCAAATTTAAAAAGCAAAAATAACAGTAATTAATAAAATTAACTAATTAAAAAAAAAAAACTTATGACAGGAGTCAGCAGGTGGTACGATGGTTGAGGTGCTGGGCTCCCACGTGGCCACCCACTATTGCTCCCACGTGGCCAACCACTATTTGAGTCCTAGACCTGGTGGCTTGCTTTCTCAGTCTCCCTCTCATGAGTGCACATCCCTGTAGCAAATTAAAAAATAATAAATAAAATTAAATAAATAATTCTTTTTAATTTTTCTTTGGAGGGGTCTTTGCCGGAAAGACAGAGAGGCAGAGAGATAGAAAGCGAGAAATCACCCCCAGGGGCGATGGCCACGCCGCAATCCCTTCTCCTTCATTCTCGGAATCTTGGGCACGCACGCACACGCGCCTGGTGTGAGTTTAAGTTGCTGGGTCCGGGACTCAGACCATGGTCAACTACATGGGAGTCCAGTGACATATCCATTACGCTAACTGCTGGTCCCAATAAATAATCCTTAAAAAAAAAGAAAAGAAAACTGTGATAAACTGACAGCAGTGCTGGAAGGAGAAGAAAAGTACAGTCGGATTCTGGTGGTACGACCACACGAGACCAAATTCCTCCCAAGCTCAGCCCTGAGGGACCAAGGAAAGCAGGTGCAGAAGGTACCTCACACTGTAAACACACACCCACTGCTCCAAGCTGACTGAACAGAAAGGAGCTACCTCTGCAAGGAGACCACCGTTTAAAAGAGGTGGGGGAAGGAGGGGTGTCAAGGCAGGAAGAATGCCAGTGACTGACTGACCACCAAAAATACAACGGGTATCCTCATCTTCTGAAACTGGCGTGTACTCGAAAGGCTGTTAAATCTGAATACTACATATACACGCATGCA
The DNA here is from genome assembly GCF_000334495.1 of Tupaia belangeri chinensis. NCBI lineage: Eukaryota > Metazoa > Chordata > Mammalia > Scandentia > Tupaiidae > Tupaia > Tupaia belangeri. The sequence continues at coordinate 2,667,162 of NW_006160088.1, read as the reverse complement.
TATACATATATGTACATATATCCACACATATATCCACATGCACATATATTTACATACGTATGTGCTCGTGTACATGTACCCACACATGCGTGTGTACGCACATATATCCAAACACATATATCCATGCACGTGCATGTATCCACACGTACATATATCCACATGTGTACATATATACATACGTATGTGTATAAGTCTGCATGTGCACACACACACAGGTTCCCATCTTTATCTGCACTGGCTCTGAAATCGACGCCGTCTCACATCTCTCTGAGTGACCCCCCCCTCCACACACACCGCCATGAAAGCGCTATGGAACACAGGACGCGACTGGCCTCTTCCTTATTATCACACTTGGCCCAAGTACCCCCGTGCTCAACTAGCACATCTAGATGTATTCATTAGTCGGGTGTCTGAAGAAGCCTTTGTGCCAAGAAAAAAAGAAATCCTTGTAGAGGAAGGCCCTTGGATGCAGGAGGGCACCGTGCCAAGAACATGCAGGCAGCCCTGGCAGGCGGGAAGACCCCAGAGCTCTGCTGGTGGCCTCCCGCACGGATCTCCGCTCCCCTCTGTAAAACGAAGGCAGCAATGCAGAGGCTCCCCGCTACAATTCCCAGCAAGTCTCCCTGGGGGGTCCCAGGAATAACCTTGCTGCGCTGCGTAACTAACTATTCCCACATTCCAAAGGTCTGAACGTGGACCAGGGTCAACTCTGGTGGTCTATGCCATGTTGCAGATTAATACTGTTACCACATTAGCTGGCTACAGAAATCGATACAACGACTCAGTCTCCCTGAGACAAAGCCATGTTAATATTTTCAGAGATAAATAGTACCACATTAGCTGGCTACAGAAATCGATACAGGAGTAACGTAACAACTCGGTCTCCCTGAGACAAAGTCATGTTAATATTTTCAGAGATAAGTCATTAAAACTATGTTCCTAGTTCCTATTATGTTTTATAAAACAGTCCTGGGATCAGCAAAGAGTATAATGGTTACAGTCAACTGAGGATCAAGTCCCAAACCTGGCAGCTTAAAACTCACGCTGGGTGCATATGCGTGTACACCCAAAATCCCAAGAGGAGAATGGAGAAGGGACTGTGGCATGGCCAACCCCCCGGAGGTGATTTCTCGCCTTTTTTTCTCACTGTCTCTGTTTCTGTCTCCTGGAGAGGGCAAGCACACTACAGCAAAAATCTCTTTCAAATTTTTAAAAAAATAATGGGACCAGTAGATGGCGTAAGGGTTATGTTGCTGGATGCCCACGTAGTCAACCACAGTTCGAGTCCCAGATCGGTGGCTTAAACTCACACACGTTGTATATGCATGTATGCCCAAGATCCGGAGAGAAACAGAGCAGGGACTCCCCTCATGTATTTTCTGAGGTTCTTGAAATATAAGGTCCATTTACATTGTAATGGCCCGGAGTAAGAGGTCAGTCTTCAGACTTCGGTTATGATAATGACCAACATGGACCAAGAATGAGGGCCATTTGACCTCTAAAATTCTCACTTACAGGAAAAATAAGGTTTTTGTTTCAATATGCAAGATGTTTCTTAGGCTGGAAACCACTGGCTGTGAGCTCAAAGACCCCAGGCTGGATGGCTCCAGACACCTGAACAGAAATGCGATTATCTGAGGCCTCCCTAAACAAGAATGCCCACGAGATGATCACGCCCTCTTGAATGAATCACTGAACTGAGCATGCGCCTGGGCCCTCTGCCCCTAATTTTGTCCTTAAATATGCACGTGGGGACCATCTCGGGGAGAAGGGTCTTTTCAGCATGAGCTGCCCGCTCTCCTTGCTTTGCGCTTTGCAGTAAGGCTGTCCTTTCCTTCATCACACCGCGTGCCTGTGGTTTGGTTTATAGCGCTTGGGGGAGCGAGCCTGATTTGAGTTCAGTAACAAGAGGTGAATGGAGAAGGTAGAGTAGCGTGGCCATCCCCGGGGGCTAATCTCCCGCTGTCTGTCTCCCTGTCTCTCTCTTTCCAGCAAACACTCATTGCCCTATAGCAAAAACCTCTTAAAAAATTAAAATGAAAAAAACAAATTTTTTTTATGTTAGTCATTTAACCTTTTTGTTTATATTTTAATTGCCAGAGGGGGCAGGTGATCGCCAGAGAGAAAGAGAGAGAAAGGAGGAGAGCACGGTCAGGCACAAGCCTCTGCCCTCCTTCCACCATCCACCGTGGTCTGGAGCGAGCACCTGCAGGCACTCGCACGGCACTCGGCGAAGTGGGATCTGGCTTTCTCTGTACCTCGCTTAACCACAGTGCCACAGGCCAGCCATCACCTAAACTTCTAGGAGTTAAAGTTGAAAAAAAAAAAAAAAGTACAGATCTTTTGTTGACATCACAACTTGTATATAAGACACCAAAGTCATTCAATTCAGCATACTTGAAGAACAAGGCTCACACGGGACCAGCAGTTGGCATAATGGCTATGTTGCTGGACTACCGTGTAGTCGACCGCAGTTCGAGTCCTGGACCTGATGGCTTGAACTCATGCCGGGCATGCGTGCATGCGTGCCCAAGATCCCAAGAGGAGAATGGAGGAGAAGGGATTGTGGCACAGCCATCCTCCTCTAGGGGGGTGATTTCTTGCTTTTCTTTCTCTGTCTCTCTCTTTCTGGTGAGAGCATGTGCCCTATAGCAAAACCTCTCAAAAAAAAAAAAAAACAAAAAAAACCCCCTAAAAAAAAAAAAAAACAAAAAAAACCCCCTAAAAAAAAAAAAAAACAAAAAAAACCCCCTAAAAAAAAAAAAAAAAAAAAGACAAGGCTCACAAAATCATAATAATACCATAGCCTAGAAAACTAGCTTTTGGGGGACCAGCAGCTGGCATAATGGCTATGTCAGCGGACTCCCATGTAGTCAACCACGGTTCAGGTCCAAGACCCAGCAGTTTAAACTCACACTGGGCATATGTGCATGTGTGCCCAAGATCCCGAGAGGAGAATGGAGAAGGGATTGAGGAGTGGGAATCCCCCTGGGGGGTAAGTTCTCGCTTTCTGTCTTTCTGGCAAGCGCACCTGCACTATAGCAAAAACCTCTCAAAAATACACCTAGTTTTTGGAACCAGCAGATGGAGTAAAGGTTACATCGCTGGACTCCCACGTAGTCAATCGCAGTTCGAGTCCCAGACCTGGCAGCTTAAACTCACACTGGGGACATGTGCGTGCCCAAAATTCCAAGAGGAGAAAAAAAGAAGGGATTGTGGTGTAGCCATCCTCCCAGGGGGAGGGGGGTGATTTCTCGCTTTCTGTCTCTCCAGTGAGCACACGTGCCATACACACATACACACGTGCCCTATAGCAAAAATCACTCAAAACACACACACACACACACACACACACAGAAAAAAAAAAAAACCCTAGCTTGTTTAAATGAAGGAGTAATTATCCATTATGATCACTAAAATAAACTTAAATTTCACTCTATTTCCAACCTCATTTATTATATTATCTATTCGAAAAGCCTTGAAATTATGGTCTTTCAGTGTAGTAAGTGAATAAGTGATATTATCATTTGATATTCTCGTCAATTGATAAGAATAAAGTATCTGCAAAATAAGCTAAAATCTGGTCATTAAATGCATGACCCATCATTCCTTCTTTTTTCTTTTTTTAG
>NW_006160088.1:2663001-2663429 GCF_000334495.1 Tupaia belangeri chinensis | reverse complement strand
CCCGCGCTTCCATTCCCTTCCTGGGACGTCAGGCACACGCATTCACCTGGTTGAGCTTCAGGCTTTCAGGTCTGGCCCTCAAGCCGCAGCCTGACACGCGGGTTCCCAGTGCCTTAACCACTACACCACCTGCTGGCCTCAAGACACGTTTCTTAAGAATTCTTCATCTGTGCAACTTTCTTTCCGAAGTATAGTGTAAACAATCATTAGAAAACTTAGTATGGGACCAGCAGGTGGCGTGGTGGTTAAGGTGCTGGACACTCCCACGTGACTGACCACGGTTCGAGTCCCAGACCTGGCAGCTTGCTTTCTCAGTCTCTCTCTCTCTCTCTTTCTGGTCAAATTAAAATAAATGAATGAATAAATAAAATAAATAATTATATATTTTTAAAAAAGAACACTTAGTGTGTATAAAATCAGAATTAGAA
>NW_006160088.1:2657425-2658764 GCF_000334495.1 Tupaia belangeri chinensis | reverse complement strand
AAAAACCCACCCAAAAAAAAAAAAAAAAAAAAAAGACAAGGCTCACAAAATCATAATAATACCATAGCCTAGAAAACTAGCTTTTGGGGACCAGCAGCTGGCATAATGGCTATGTCAGCGGACTCCCATGTAGTCAACCACGGTTCAGGTCCAAGACCCAGCAGTTTAAACTCACACTGGGCATATGTGCATGTGTGCCCAAGATCCCGAGAGGAGAATAGAGAAGGGATTGAGGAGTGGGAATCCCCCTGGGGGGTAAGTTCTCGCTTTCTGTCTTTCTGGCAAGCGCACCTGCACTATAGCAAAAACCTCTCAAAAATACACCTAGTTTTTGGAACCAGCAGATGGAGTAAAGGTTACATCGCTGGACTCCCACGTAGTCAATCGCAGTTCGAGTCCCAGACCTGGCAGCTTAAACTCACACTGGGGACATGTGCGTGCCCAAAATTCCAAGAGGAGAAAAAAAGAAGGGATTGTGGTGTAGCCATCCTCCCAGGGGGAGGGGGGTGATTTCTCGCTTTCTGTCTCTCCAGTGAGCACACGTGCCCTATAGCAAAAATCACTCAAAACACACACACACACACACACACACACAGAAAAAAAAAAAAACCCTAGCTTGTTTAAATGAAGGAGTAATTATCCATTATGATCACTAAAATAAACTTAAATTTCACTCTATTTCCAACCTCATTTATTATATTATCTATTCGAAAAGCCTTGAAATTATGGTCTTTCAGTGTAGTAAGTGAATAAGTGATATTATCATTTGATATTCTCGTCAATTGATAAGAATAAAGTATCTGCAAAATAAGCTAAAATCTGGTCATTAAATGCATGACACATCATTCCTTCTTTTTTCTTTTTTTAGAGAGAGATTTTTGCTATAGGGTGCATGCCCTCGCCAGAGAGAAAGTGGGAAACCAGTGCCCCGGAGGGACGGCCACACCACAGTCCCTCGCTTCCATTCCCTTCCTGGGACGTCAGGCACACGCGCTATAGGGTGCATGCCCTCGCCAGAGAGAAAGTGGGAAACCAGTGCCCCGGAGGGACGGCCACACCACAGTCCCTCGCTTCCATTCCCTTCCTGGGACGTCAGGCACACGCATTCACCTGGTTGAGCTTCAGGCTTTCAGGTCTGGGCCTCAAGCCGCAGCCTGACACGCGGGGTCCCAGTGCCTTAACCACTACACCACCTGCTGGCCTCAAGACACGTTTCTTAAGAATTCTTCATCTGTGCAACTTTCTTTCCGAAGTATAGTGTAAACAATCATTAGAAAACTTAGTATGGGACCAGCAGGTGGCGTGGTGGTTAAGGGGCTGGCCACTCCCACCTGACGGA
>NW_006160088.1:2647235-2657409 GCF_000334495.1 Tupaia belangeri chinensis | reverse complement strand
AGACCTGGCAGCTTGCTTTCTCAGTCTCTCTCTCTCTCTCTTTCTGGTCAAATTAAAATAAATGAATGAATAAATAAAATAAATAATTATATATTTTTAAAAAAGAACACTTAATGTGTATAAAATCAGAATTAGAAGTCAATTACCCCTTTTTAAACGATTCTTTCCATTAGAAAAACATGTAGTATTACCAGGCCAGACAGCTGGCGTGGTGGCTAAGGAGCTGGCCCCCCACAGGCGACAGAGCGGTGCAAGCTCCAGACCTGGGCACGTCGGGTGTGCCCACAACCCCAGGAGGGAGTGTCATTTTTCACTTCCCCGCTCTCTCCCTGCTGCTCTCTGGTGGGCACATGTAGGAACAAGGAAAAAGGGGGGGGGGACCCTGGCAGGGATGCTGTCTCTGTGTGTGTGCATGTACGCGTGTGTGTATGTGTCACAAAAAAAATAAACTCCAAAAAGTAATCATAATTACAGCTACCCTGCTGCCTGTCTGTAACTTTTTTTTTGAGAACCATGTTACAGTATATCCCAGCATAGTGGTATCACATCACCCAGTGTGACCCAAGGAACTGAGAGGTTACGGAACAATTAAGATATTTTTAACAGGGAACCAGCAGTTAGCGTAATGGCTATGTCGCTGGACTCCCACGTAGTCGACCGCGGTTCATGTCCCGGACCCGGTGGCTTAAAACTCATGCCGGGCGCGTGTGCATGCGTGCCCAAGATCCCGAGAGGAGAATGGAGGAGAAGGGATTGCGGCGTGACCATCCCCCTCTGGGGGGTGATTTCTCGCTTTCTGTCTCTATGTCTCTCTCTGTCTGTCTGGCGAGCGCACGCGCCCTACAGTGAAAATCTCTCCAAAAAAAAAAAAAAAAGATATTTTTAACAATAAACAAGGTCGAGGGTGCACGGTTAAAGCAGGGCAGATTACTGAGAGGTCGGATGGCAAAACGAAGCTCATCCTGACACAAACTACACCCCCAGCTCAGAGTAAGGCTTTGCCACTTTGTTCCACTTCTCACGTATCTCTTTACAAGTGACTAGGACACATCTGTACCAAAGAAACATTGATGCCATAGAACAATTAGCCCCAGGGTTTCCCCACCCTCTACAACTACAACAGCCACATTCCCTGGGGTTCCAGGCCTGGACCCAGCAGCTTGAAAATCACGCCAGGCATGTGATCACATGTGTCCAAATCCTCAAGAGAATGACGGAAGAATTTCAGTGTGGCAAACCCCACCCACAGAGGTTATTTCTCACTTTGCCTCTCTCTGTCTCTCTCCAGTGAGACCAATACTATAGTAAAAACCTTTAAAAAAGAAAAAAGTTTAAAAAAAAGAAAAGTCACTTCTAGGGTCAGTCCATGGCCACGTGGTTAAGGCTGCTGGAATTCACGTGGCAAACTACACGGTTTAAGTTCTGAACCCAGCAGCTTGCACAGGTATGTGTCCCCAAAACCCCAAAAGGAGAGTGAAATGAAGAAGGAAATACAGTGACCATTCCCATGGGGGTGGGAGCGAGCCTTCTCATTCCCCCTTCTCTCTCTCTCCGTCTTTCTCTACCAAGCACACGCTGTCTAGCAAAAAACAAACAAACAAAAAAGGTAAACTAATCCCATTTAAAATAATCTATACAGGAGTGGCAGGTGGCATGGTGGTTAAAGCATGGGACTCCCACATGGCCGGCCATAGTTCAAGTCCTGGATTTGGGGCTTGCTTTCTCGCTTTCCCTTTCTCTGTCTCTGTTGCTCTGGGGTCAAATTGAAAAAATAATAATGATGATGAAAAAAATCAGACAAATAATTCTTTAAAATAAATAATTTCTACAGCCTCCGTGCCGTGTGTTAACAGAGATCTCTGGGAAGGGCAGGGAAGGGGGAAGAGCCACTGTCCTCTACTCTCCTTCTGTTTTAACTGCCAGGAGTGTATGCTAGCCAGGGCAAGAGAGGAGGCCCTGTCCAGTGGAGGGTGCTCACGCCACAGTCCCTTCTCTCCACCTGCCCACGCCTGGGACTGGGCATCCACGCACACGTGTCCAGAGAGACTCCAACTGCAGTGGGCCGCATAAGATCCGGCTCCCTCGGCCCTAGGCTACGGGGCTGGCCCTCTCTCCCTTCTTGATCTGAGTCTCTCACTACTGGTACATGGCCACTGGGTAGCTAGGGACATCTCGGGAAGGTGAAAACACATCTAACAGTGGATCCCCCTTGACTCTGTTTTTTTAAAAAAATATGAAAATAACAGGAGTGTCAGAGTAATCTAAATGAAAAAACGGTACTTTTCCTCACTGAAGAAATTGACTCAAACTTGGGACCAGCAGATGGTGTAAAGGCTATGTCACTGGACTCCCACGTAGTCGAGCGCTGTTTGAGTCCCGGACCTGATGGCTTCATCTCACACCGGGCACCTGTGTATGTGAGCCCAAGATCCCAAGAGGAGAATGGAGGAGAAGGGATTGCGGTGTGGCAATCCCCCCAGGGAGTGGGGAGGTGGTGATTTCTTGCTTTCTGTCTCTCTCTTTCTGGTGAGTTCTTGCGGCCTACAGCAAAAACCTCTCCAAAAAAAAGAAACTGACTCAAATTTACACACCTTGCAGTAGACTCTTGTACATACCATATAAACACAGATACACACCCACAGTCCTAGACCAGCAGTTTTTCTGTTCCTCCTGGTATTTCTCTTCTTCCTAGTGTTCAACACAACCTCTCTGACCTCTCTGACGACCTCTCTGACTTAAGCTTCTCCTTCCCACACCCACTGCCCCAGCACTCCCCAGCTCTCCTGGAGGACTTCAGTAACTCCCCTCCCATGTGCGGGTCCAGTGCCCTTAACCACCAGCCACCTGCTGGCTGTGGGAATTTTTTTTATAAAGTACAAATAATTCTTTAACCTTATAGTGGCTTTTCTGTTTACTTTTGTAGTATCTTAAGGAAAAGTTTATTTTTTAACCCTTCAAAATGGCTCAATTTCGGGGCCGGCAGGTGACGTGGTAGTTAAAAGGTACTAGATTCCCACGTGGCAGACCACGGTTCGAGTCCCAGACCTTGCATCTTGCTTTCTCACTCTCTGTCTCTCTCCCCTGCCCCCCCCCCATCAAATTGAAACAAACAAATGAATAATTTTTTTTAATGGCTCAATTTCTCTCTCTTTTAAGCATTTATTTATCAGTTTGTGATGTTCAAGCCGCCAGGTTTGGGACTCGAACTGTGGTTTGGTTATGGGGGGGAACCCAACGCCTTAGCCACAATGTCACCTGCTGGCTCATAATTTCTCTTCTTTTGATTATACATGTTTAACATATTCACATAGTGCACAATTTTGAAATGCAAAAGGATATACACTAAACTATCCCTACTTAACAAAACTGAGCCAGCTCCAGTAAGGCAGCTAGATCCCGCGTGGCCGACGGGTGGTGGAAGCCTCAGACCTGGCAACGTGAGAAAAGCACGCCAGGCACTTAGACATGCGTGCCTACAATTCCAAAAGGGAGAGACAGAGGAGAAGCGACTGCCCTGGCCTGTTACCCATGGGGAGGGGTGGGTTCCTTCTCTTTTCCCACTCTCTCTCCTGAACAAATACACACCTTCACACTTTAAAGACAAGACGAAACAGAACACTCTGCAGCCACGTCCCCGAGTAACACAGGTTCCCTCCCCAGAGGTATCGACATTCGTCGGCTTGCTCTTTTAGACTGCTGGACTCCCACAGCTGATTATGGTTCGAGTCCCAGACACGGTGGTTTGAAACTCACGCTGGGCGTGCGTGTGTGTGTCCAGGATCCCGAGAGGAGAATGGAGAAGGGACTGCAGCATGGCCATCCCCTAGGGGGTGATTTCTCACTTTGTCTCTGTCTCTCTATTTCTCTCCAGCAAGTGCACATGCCCTGTAGCAAAAATCTCTCTCAAAATAAAAAAAAAAAAAAGATATACTACAGTCATATAGAAACAAATATATTTTTTCAAAAAACTAGTAATAGTAGTATTCTACACATACTGCGAGGTCTTTTTTTAAAACCTTACTCACTTGCGTTATGAAACCATCCCACATCATTATATAAAAAACTTTACTCTGTTTTACACTCCAGAGCATTTAATTATCTGATGTACTACTTTTATTTTTTTTAGAGGTTTTTGCTATAGGGCGCGTGCACTCGCCAGACAGAGAGAGAGAGACACAGAGAGAAAGAAAGTGAGAAATCACCCCCCAGGGGGGATGGCCACACCACAATCCCTTCTCCTCCATTCTCCTCTTGGGATCTTGGACACACACGCACACGCACCCGGCATGAGTTTAAGCCACCGGGTCCGGGACGCGAACCGCGGTCAACTATATGGGAGTCCAGCGACATAGCCATTATGCTAACTGCTGGTCCCTGATGTACTATTTTTTTTAAACAGTCGATCTCCACTCTTGGACCCTTTAGTAATTTCAAGGCTCTTGCTATGGGCCAGCCCACAGTGCACAGGTAAGGTGCACTGCCTAGGGAACTGGGTTCCATGACAGCCAGGGTTCAAGGCCCATCTCCAGGGGCTTGAAAATCACACCAGCCATTGGGGCCATCAGGGAGCATGGTGGTTAAAGTGCTGGAATCCCCACATGACTGACTGGTTCAAGTCCCAGACCTGGCAACTGCTTTCTCTCTCTCTCTCTGTCTCTCTTTCTCTGGTAAAAGCTATATAAAAAGAAATAAGAAGAAATGAATAAAATAATTAAAAAAAAAAAACACTTTAGGAAAACACACCAGCCCACATGTGCATGCATGCCTGTGCATGCCCAAAACGCTGACAAGATGGGGAAATGCAGACAAAAAGACTGTGGCCTGGGGAACCAACGGTTAGCGTAATGGCTATGTCGCTGGACTCCCAAGTAGTCAACCGTGGTTCACGTCCCGGACCCAGTGGCTTAAAACTCACGCTGGGTGCGTGTGCGTGCGTGCCCAAGATCCCGAGAGGAGAATGGAGGAGAAGGGATTGCGGCGTGACCATCCCCCCAGGGGGTGATTTCTCGCTTTCAGTCTCTATGTCTCTGTCTGTCTGGCGAGCGCACGTGCCCTGTAGCGAAAAAACCTCTCCCCCCCCCCAAAATAAAGACTGTGGCCTGACCCACTAAGGGTGCTCCCTCCCTCTCTGGTGGACAAAAAAAGGAGAGCAATGTGCACACCACCTGCTGCCACCCCAGCATGGGTTTAAAGTGCCGGTCGGGGCCTTTCCAGTCTCAGCCCCGGACCCTGCAGGTGCCGCGATGTTGATGCCCAAGAAGAACCGGATTGCCATTTACGAACTCCTTGTTACGGAGGGAGTGATGGTAGCCAAAAAAGACGTCCATATGCCCAAGCAGCGGAGCTGGCTGACAAGCATGTGCCCAACCTTCACGTCATGAAGGCCACGCAGTCTCTGAAGTCTCGCGGCTACGTGAAGGAGCAGTTTGTCTGGAGACATTTCTACTGGAACCTTACCAATGAGGGTAACCCAGTACCTGCACGATTGCCTCCACCTGCCCCCCGAGATTGCGCCTGCCACCCTGCGCGAAGCTGTCCTGAGACTGGCAGGCCCTGACCCAAAGGTCTGGAGGGCGAGCGACCTCCAAGACTCAGAGGAGAAGCTGACAGGGACACCTACAGACGGAGTGCTGCGCCCCCTGGTGCGGACAAGAAGCCGAGGCTGGGGCCAGGTCAGCCACTGAGGTCCAGTTTAGAGGCGGATTTGGTCGTGGACGTGGCCAGCCAACTCAGTAAAGTTGGGGAGATTATTTTGTGTTGAATAAACTTGTAGCCAGAAAAAAAAAAAAAAAAGGTGCCAGTCTGGGACTCGAACAGCGATTGTCCAGCAATGGAACCGTTATGCCACCTGCTGGTCCCAAATAACTAATTCTTTTTTAAAAATGCATGGGGAGGCCAGCATGGTAACTGAGGCATCTGGGTCACATGGTCAACTGAGTAGACCCGCAGCTGAGTGGTCTGAGTCTCGGACTCAGTGTTGAAAACACATGTTGGGGGTGCTGGCAGGTGGCGTGGAGGTTAATAGCAACTGGACTCCCACATGGCTGACCGCAGTTTGAGTCCTGGGACTGGCGGCTTTCTTCCTCACTTTTTCTCTCTCTCTCTCTCTGTCTCACTCTATCCCTCTCTGGTCAAATTAAAAAGTAAAGTTAAATAAAATAATTCTTAAGAAAAGTGCTGGGCATGTGTGAGCGCACCCCCAAAATCCGGAGAGGGAGACAGGATTGCAGCAGCATGGCCATCCCCCTCTGTGGGGGGTGACTGCTCTCTCTTTCCAGTGAGCACACGTGTCCTAGAACAAATGAAAAAAAAAAAAAAAGAAAGAAAGAATAATGGGTCAAAAAGTATGTCCTCTTGGGACTAGCACGTGGTGTGGTGGTTAAGGTGCTGGACACTCTCACATGGCCGACCACGGTTCGAGTCCCCAGACCTGGTAGCTTGCTTTCTCACTTTCTCTCCCTCTCTCTGTCTCTCTCCAGTCAAAGTAAAATAAATGAATGTATAAATAAAAATAAATTTTTTATAGTATGTGCATTCATATTTAATAGATATTACCAGTTTGTACTTTTTTTTCTTTTTTGAGAGGTTTTCGCTATAGGGCGCGTGCACTCACCAGACAGACAGAGAGAGACATAGAGATAGAAAGCGAGAAATCACCCCCCAGGGGGGATGGCCACACCGCAATCCCTTCTCCTCCATTCTCCTCTCGGGATCTTGGGCACACACCCACGCGCCCCGCGTGAGTTCTAAGCCACCGGGTCCGGGACACGAACCACGGTCAACTACATGGGAGTCCAGCGACATAGCCATTACACTAACTGCTGGTTCCCCAGTTTGTACTTTTAATAGCAATGTATGAAAATGTTTTCTCCTGTCAGAAGTATTAAAATAGATTATCTCTGCCAAGCTCGAACATGAAAGCTACTCAGCGTCATCTCACCATTTTTGGCCAGAGGATGCCTGTGCTCACTGCAAGGAGGGCTGATAAGGCACTTGCCCGCGAGAAGTGGCCACACTGTAAGCCCATCTCATCTTCCCCTTTTCCTTTCTTTTTCTTTTTCTTTTGTTTGCATACAACATAAGCACTCCATGGACAGAGACAGAGAGACGGAGAAAGGGAACATGGGAACGCACCCTCCAGGGGATGCCCACACAGCCCTTCTCCTCCATTCTCCACTTGGGATTGGGGCACGCATGCACACACAGGCGATTCTCAAGCTGCTATGTCTGGGAGTTGAACAGTTCGGTAGGCCATGTGGGATCCACCCATCTTAACCACCACACCACAAACGGCCCCCAAATACTGAACACTTCAATGCCTCTAAATCTCCATGCTTGATAATGAAAAACTGGAACCAGCAGACAGCATCGCGGTTATGCTGCTGGATTCCCACATGGTCGGCCATGGTTCAAGTCCCAGATCTGGTGGTGTGAAAACCACACTGGGCACGGGACCTGCAGATGGCATACTGCTTAGGTTGCTGGACTCCCACGTAGTTGACTGCGGTTGCAGTCCTGGACCCAGTGGCTTAAAACTCACTCTGGGTGAGACCAGCAGTTGGCATAATGGCCATGCCACTGAACTCCCACGTAGTTCGAGTCACGGACCCAGTGGCTTAAACTCACGCCGGGCCTGTGTGCGTGCGTGTCCAAGATCTGCTCAAAAGGAAAATGGGGAAGGGATTGCGGTGTGGCCATCCCCAGGGGGGGGGGGGGGGATTCTCGCTTCCTGTCTCTGTCTCTGACTTTTTGGCAAGCGCACATACCCTATAGCAAAAACATCTCAAAAAACAAAAACGACTCACTCTGGGTACATGTGTGCACATGCTTTCTCTCTCTCTCTCTCTCTGGCCAAATTAAAAATAAATAAACAAATAAAATTAAGTTAAATAAAGAAATTCTTTAACAAAAAAACTAGGTAACTAAATTAACATTAACACCAGTAATACTTGCCAATAGGAATAGTTCACACTAATCAGAGGGGAAATTGACCCTGCACCAGTTTAAGTCCACTCACTGCCAGTTTGCAGAAATACGCAGTATCATTAAGAGTTCAATTCTTGGGGCCAGCAGGTGGCGTGGTGGTCAAAGGTGCTGGATTCCCACATGGCTGACCAGTTTGAGTCCTGGACCTGGTGGCTTGCTTTCTCTGTCTGTCTCTGTCTGGTAAAATAAAAAAATACCAATAATAACAAATGGAACTAAATAAATAATTAAAAAAAAAGAGTTCAATTCTTGGGGCTGTCAAGTGGTGTGGTAGTTAAGGTGCTGGACTCTCACATGGCCAAAATTGGCTGAAGTCCTGGGCCTGGAGATTTGCTTTCTCACTTTCCCTCTCTCTCTTTCTCTCTGGTCAAATTGAAAAATAAATAATAACAGGGGCTAGCGGGTGGCACAGTGGTTAAGATGCTGGACTCCCAAATGGCTGACCGTGGTTCAAGGCCCAGACCTGGTAGCTTGCTTTCTCACTTTCCCTTTCTCTCTGTCTCTGTCTGGTCAAATAAAAAAATAATAACAACAAAATAAATAATAATAAATAAATAATAACAAATAAAATTGGGTACATAACTCTTTAAAAAACAAAGAGTTCATTTCTTGGGACGAGCAAGCGACGGATGACGTGGTAGTTGGGGTACTGGACTCCCACATGGCTGTGGTTCAAGTCCCTGACCTGGTGGCTTGCTTTGTCACTTTCTCTGTCTCTTTGGTCAAATTAAGAAATGAGAATGACCTGTGTGCCATTTGCATGTTCACTTCCTGAAGCTCAGCTTCCTCATCTCCTACATCGGGATACCAGCAGTACCTTCATTAAAGGGTTGCTACAGTGATAAAATGAAATAACAGGGCCCAGCAGGAGGTATGGTGGTTGGGGTGCTTGACTCCCACAGGGCCCAAAACAGTTCGAGCCCCAGACCCAGAGACTTTCTTTCTCACTTTCCCTTTTTCACTCTCTCTGTCTCTGTCTGGTCAAATTTTAAAATTAAATAACGATAGCAAATAAAATTAAATAATTATTTTTTAAAAAGAGATAGAGGGACGAACAGCTAGTGTAATGGCTATGTTGCTGGACTCCCGTGTGGTCGACCGCAGTTCGAGTTCTGGACCCGGTGGCTTAAAACGCCAGGAGCGAGCGTGCATGCCCAAGATCCTATTTTTTTTTTGAGAGGTTTTTACTATGGGGAACGTGCACTTGCCAGACAGACAGAGAGAGACAGACAGAAAGCGAGAAATCACCCCCCAGGGGGGATGGCCACGTCACGATCCCTTCTCCTCCATTCTCCTCTCAGGATCCTGGGCATGCACACAAACGCGCCCAGCCTGAGTTTTAAGCCACCGGGTCCGGGATGCGAACCGTGGTCAACTATGTGGGAATCCAGAGACCAGGCCTTGAGGCTATCTGCTGGTCCCCGTGCCTAAGATCCTGAGAGGAGAAGGGATTGCAGTGTGGCCATCCCCCCTGGGGGTGATTCCTCACTTTCTGTCTCTCTGTCTCTCTCTGTCCTTCTGGCAAGTGCACGCGCCCTACAGCAAAAACCTCTCCAAAAAAGAAAAAAAGGAGAGATAGAGAAATAATAGGATCTAACAAAATTACAAGCACCTAATACCCAATTAGCATCCCCAATCTAAAGATTTGCAATCTGAAATACCCTCAAATTTGAAACTTTCTGAGTGTCAACATGACTCCACAAATGTGAAATTCCACGCAACTGACATCATGTGACAGATCACAGTCAAAACACTGCAATACCTGGGCCAGCAGGTGGCATGGTGGTTAAGGGCACTGAACTCCCACATGGCCGACCATGGTTCAAGTCTCAGACTTGGCAGCTTACTTTCTCACTTTCTCTCTCTCTCTTTCTCTCTCTCTGTCCCTCTCTGGTCAAATTTAAATAAATAAATAAATAAATAGCTTAGGAAGCTAGATCATATAGAGCTGACTGTGATTAAACTCCTGGCCCAAGTAGCTTAAAAAACACACCTAGTAAGGGACTGGCAGGTGGCATGGTGTTTAAGGGTGCTAGACTCCAACATGGCCGACCACGGTTCAAGTCCCAGACCTGGGGCTTGCTTTCTTGCTTTCTCTCTCGCTCTTTTACTCTGTCCCTCTCCGGTCAAATTAAAAATAAATACGGGACCAGCAGTTAGTGTAATAGCTATGTCACTGAACTCCCAC
>NW_006160088.1:2636090-2647050 GCF_000334495.1 Tupaia belangeri chinensis | reverse complement strand
AACCTCTCTCAAAAAAATTAATTAAAAATAAATAAATAAAATAAAGTTAAATAAAAATAACTCATAAAAAAATAAAATAACACTGGGTGAGTGTGTGCAGTCCTGACAAGGTGGGTATGAAGCAGTGTGACCACACCCCCCAATGGGGAGTGCTTTCTCCCTCTCTGTCTCTGTCTCTCCTGGGCAAGCACATACATCCTCTGGCAATTAAAGAAAGAAAACAAAAATATGGTAAAAATTCCCTTCAGACTACATGCAATAGCATATGTGAAACATAAAGGAATTTCACTTTTAGACCTGGGCCCCATGCCGGATATCATGTGACATATAAGCAAATGCCACAGAATCGGAAAAAATCCAAAGTCCAGAACACGCCTGGCTGCAGGAACTTCAGGTAAGAAATGCTCAACCTGTACACGTTTATTACTGCGGCTCTAATTCTTTTTTTTTTTTAATAGAGATTTTTGCAATAGGGCATGTGCACTTGCCAGAAAGACAGAGAGAGACAGAGAGACAAAAAATGAGAAATCACCCGCCCGTGGGGGGATGGCTACACTGCAGCAATCTTTTTTCCTCCATTCTCCTCTCGGGATCCTGGGCATGCACGCACACAAGACCAGCGTGAGTCTGAGCCACCGGGTCCAGGACTCGAACAGCAGGCGATTACGTGGGAGTTCGGCACTGTAACCATTATGCCATCTGCCCGTTCCAGCTAGTCTATCTAATTCTAACAGTAAGGCGTTCAGAGTTTTTCTAACAGCCTATATTGACAGCCACAAATATAGATGGCTGCATTTATAAAGCTTAATTATAATTCTTTAAATATCTTAAATTATAATTCTTTAAGAATTAGTTATTTATTCCTTTTTTTTTTTTTTTCAATTTTCACAGGGCATGTGCTCTCACGAGCGACATTTAAGTTGTCAAGTCCACGAACAACTTGAACCACGGTGGGGCTTGTGGGAGTCCAGTGCCTCAACCTCAATGCTATCTGCTGGCCCAGTAAAACAATCTTAAAAAAAAAAAAAAGATTAAGTGGAGCCAGCAGGTGGCATGGTGGTTAAGGTGCTAGACACTCCCACATGGCTGCCCACAGTTCAAATCCTGGACCTGGTAGCTTGCTTTCTCACTTTTTCTCTCTGTCTGTCTCTGGTCAAATTAAAATAAATGAATGAAAAAATAAAATTAAAATAAATCATTCTTTTTAGGGACCAGTAAGTGGCATGGTGGTGAAAGCGCTGGACACTCCCTCATGGCTGTCCACGGTTCAACTCCTGGACCTGGTGGCTTGGTTTCTCACTTCTCTCTCTCTCTCACTCTTTCTGTGCCTGGTCAAATTAAAATAAATAAATGAATTAATAAAAAAAATTTTTAATAAATTTAAAAAAATAAATCATTCTTTTTTAAAAAAGACAATAATTCCCTAAAAAAATGTTAAGTTTCTATAATTATCGAAAGAACAAAAATTATTTTAAAATTATTCCAACTGATTACACACCTGTCCGACACCCATCAACTCCTGTGAGTATTTCCTTAGGCGCATGTAATTAGTACAAAAATAAGCAGGTGGGGGAAAAGGCATGTTAAGAGAATTCCAGCTGTTTCTACCCAGAAACTTGCCCTCAAAATTACCCATGGAGGGAACCAGCAGTTAGCGTAATGGCTATGTCGCTGGATTCCCACGTAGTCAACCACGGTTCGTTTCCCGGACCCGGTGGCTTAAAACTCACGCCAGGCGCGTGTGCGTGCATGCCCAAGATCCCGAGAGGAGAATGGAGGAGAAGGGATTGCGGGGTGACCATCCCCCCTGGGGGGTGATTTCTCGCTTTCTGTCTCTATGTCTCTGTCTGTCTGGCGAGTGCACGTGCCCTACAGTGAAAATCTCTCCAAAAAAAAAAAAAATTACCCATGGAATGAGGTTTTTGTAATATGCTATAGGAGATGTGGGCTCATAGGAGACGCAGAGAGCGAGAAAGTGAGAAATTGTCCTCGAGGGCGATGGCCACGCCGCAATCCCTTCTCCTCCATTCTCCTTTCAGGATTGTGGGCACGCACACACACATGCCCAGAATGATTTTCAAGTCACCGGATCCAGGACTTGAACCATAGAGTCAACTCTGTGGGATCCAGCCCCTTAATTTCCATCCCATCTACTGGTCCTGGAATAAATATTTTAATTTTTATTTTAATCTTATTCGTTGCTATTATTGTTATCATTTTTGGAGAGGTTTTTGCTCTAGGGTACATGCGCTTGCCAGAAAGACAGAGAGAGACAGAGAGACAGAAAGCGAGAAATCACCCCCAAGGAGTGATGGCCATGCTGCCATCCCTTCTCCTCCATTCTCCTCTTGGGATCTTGTGCATGCACATGCGTTTGGCATGAGTTTAAGCCACCAGGTCTGGAACTTGAACCATGGTCGACTACATGGGAGTCCAGCGACACAGCCATTACGCCAATGGCTGGGCCCATTATTACTGTTTTTAACTTGACCAGAGAGAGAGGGGGAAAGCAAGAAAGTAAGCTGCCAGGTCAGGGACTCACTCTGGTCAGCCATGTGGGAGTCCAGCACCCTAATCGCCATGCCACCTGACAGCCCCCTTGGAATAAATCTTAATTAAGGGGAATGATATTTATACAGCTCATAAATACTGAATCTAACTTTTGAACATATAACTGCATAAGTGTTTTAGCTATCAAATTACCTATTTTGTTCAGATCACATAAAAGCAACAATTTGGTAATAATTTATAAAGCTAGAAGATAACAGATTTTGGGGCTGGTAGGTGGAGTGGTGGTTAAGGGTGCTGGACTACAACATGGCCAACCACGGTTCAAGTCCCAGACCTGGAGGCTTGCTTTCTCACTTTCCCTCTCTCTCTCTCTCTCTCTCTGTCCCTCTCTGGCCTAATTTAAATAAATAAATAAATAGAGTTAAATAAAATAATTCTAAAAAAAAAACAAACTGATTTTATTTTACTTTATTGCATTTGAGAGAGGTTTTTGCTGTAGGGCACATGCGCTTGCCAGAGAGAGCGTGAGTGAGCACGAGGGAAAGTGAGAAACCACTCCACAGGGAAGATCGCACGCTGCAATCCCTTCTCTGCTTCAATTCCTTCTCCTCCATGTTCTGAGATTTTGGGCAAGCACGCAAATGCAGCATGTGATTCTCAAGCCACCGAGTCCAGGACTGAAACCCCTTGGTCGGCCTTGTGAGGTCCAGTCACCCTAGCTCTCATGCCACATACTGGCCCAAGGGTAAACCTTTTTTTTTCTCTTTTGGAGAAATTTTTGCTATAGGGCACACGCACTCACCAAAGAGAGATCCCTTCCCCTCCATTCTCCTCTTGGTATTTTGGGCATGCACACCCACATGCCCTGTGTGAGTTTCAGGCCTCCAGGTGGGAATCTAGTGACAACCATTACACTATCTGCTGGTCCGAGGAAACAATTTTACTATTTTTTAAATAATTATTTAATTTTTACTTATTCATTCATTTATTTTCATTTGACCAGACACAGACACAAACACACAAACACACATAGAGAGAGAGAGAGAGAGAAGGAGGGAAAGTAAGAATGCAAGCCACAAGGTCCAGGACTTGAACCACGGCCAGTCATGTGGGAGTGTCCAGTACCTTAGCCACCATGCCACCTGCCAGTCACCCAAGAAATTATAAATGATCGTATTTCAACTATTTAACGGAAATTAAGCACTAGGCAACAAAATGCATGTAACTCGGTGGAGGTACGACACAGCCTGCAGAAACTCGGCATGGGCCAGCCTGTGTAATGGTTCAAATCCAGGAACCAGACGCATGAAAAACACACCAGGGGCACATGCCTGCAGACTGGAGAGCTAGAGAGGAGGAAGAAAATGGAGGGACAGGAATGACAGCATGGCCACTCCCCCTGGGTGGTGCTTCCCTGCTTCCCCCTCTCCAGCTACCTCTGGGGCACATGCACCCTCTGGCAAAGCTGAAGGGAAAAACAACCTGAGTATTTTCCCATTTCAAATGACAGGTCTTCTCGTTATAATGACTATGAAAACTGTTACTGAGCTTATATTAAATAAGCAGTAAAGAAGACTTCAAGTTGGACTACAGTTACAATATCTGAGATACCAATTATTTAAATCACAAAAGATCATTGAACCTAGCAAAGTGCAAATGTGTCAAAACGGAGTTTGACCTCTTCCTGACAGCAACCTCAGATTCTTTCCACTGGCTCAGCAGGTAAGGAATTCAGGGAATTCGGGTCCTCAAGGTCTACCAAACGCTGTGGTTTAAACCACTCAGCTACACCCAGTTATATGGGGGCCAAGCTGCTTGGCCATCTAACTCCTTAGACACCTTCCATCTCTTCTCGACTTCCCAACTGCCATTACTGCTAAACAGGAGAAAGAGAGAGATGTGAAATGTATCCAATAAACTAGAAATGCGAGCAAAACTGAGCTCAGGAATGTGGTCAAACTGTAGTTTAAAATAAGGCTTCTGGATTACCCTGGATTTCTTTTAATCCACATAATCCCCCGTAGGCAGGCATGGATAATCAGGATCACATTTCCCTTGATGGCAAATAAGCATTTGCCTCGTTTCCCAAGTGGCTGGAGCACCAAGGGACCAGAAGCGACAGGGCCAGGGATGCTGCGGTCCTCGGTCCTTCCTCCTTCCGGGTTTGCAGGAGGAAGGAAAAGCAGTTCAGGCCTGGCTCTAAGGATACCACAACACAGGGGACTGTCCAAGCTAGAATTCTCGATTTCAGCAGAAAACTCCCGCAGTGCAAGGGTCAACTCCAGGTAAGCTGCTAAATATTCAAGAAGCTGTTGTAAGAAAAGGAAATATACATTCCAAGAGAGGAGGAGGGGCTAGAAGAAAATCCTGGAGCAAGGACCGCAAAGAAGCCAGGGCAAGGATGGGTGGGAGCTGCTCCAGGGTGGGACCAAGTTAAAGGGACGATGGACAGTAACGGTGGACAGTAACGGTGGGCAGTAACGACGCGTATATGGTCTCTTCTCAGAACCCAGGAAAGCTGAGGACCTAAAACTACTCCAAGTGCTAGAATGAAACAGACTGGCGAGAGGAAAGTGACAATGCTGGAAGATCAGGGACAAAGGCCAGGACTTCCAACCACAGTCCTGGACAAGACCATGGCCCGTTCACCCTGTGCAGGTGGTAGCCCAGGCAGGAATTCCATGTTTATGACAGACAGGGGAGGCTGGCTCGGTACACGGAGGTCATATCAGATCCCCCATGGTGACTGGTTTGAATCCCCAGACTGGAGAGCCCGAAACATGCCAGGCACATGAGCCGGGGTCCACGAGCCAACCAGCAGCAGACTGTGGGAGAGGACTGCAAGCACACGCTGTCACCGGTAAAGAAGAAAGATCTTAAAAGCAGAGAGGGGGTGAGAGGCTATCTGACACCATCTCTATATGACCTCATGACACGCTTAGCCCCTAAATTTCTTGGTTACTCCCTAGCGTGCCCTAAATTAAGCAACGTGCCTAGCTTGAAGAGTCTAAAAGTTCTTTTTTTTTTTTTATTTATAACATTCTTCTATCTACAAAGTCATTTTTTCCCCCCAGGTAAATCCATTACGCTGAAGATCAGCATTCTCTATTTCTGAAAGGTGGGACCAGCAGTTTGCACAATGGCTATTTCGCTGGACTCCCACGTAGCCGATTGTTTCAAGTCCCGGACCCGTGGCGTGTGTGCGTGCGTGCCCAAGATCCCGAGAGGAGAATGGAGGAGAAGGGATTGCGGCGTGGCGATCCCCACTGGGGGGTGATTTCTCTCGCTTTCTGTCTCTCTCTGTCTTTCTGGTGAGCGCACGCACCCTATAGCAAAAAAACCTCTCCAAAAAAATAAATAAATAAAAGGAAGCCAACAATTAACTTAATCATCTCCTAATCTACTAGCTCTACTTTTGACATAGAACTGTTTTCTATACATGAAAAATTTTCTGAAAGAAAGTCTGGGCGGGGGGTGGGGGGGGAGGACAGCAAGTAGCATGGTGGTTAAGGGCACTGGACTCCCACGTGGCCAAGTGCAGCTCAAGCCCTGGACCTGTGCGTGCATGCCCAAGGTGGCTTGCTTCTACTTTCTCTGTCTCACTCTGTCCCTCCCTAGTCAGATGAAATAAATAAATAAGGTTAAAATAATTCTTTAAAATAATAATGATAAATAAATAAATAAGCAGCAGGTGGCAAGGTGGTTAAGGTGTTGGACGCCCACATTTCGACACCTGTTGGTTTGAAAATCAAGCAGGCATGGGGCTGGCAGGTGCTGTGGTAGTTAAGGTGCTAGATTCCCACATGGCCAACTGTGGTTCAAGTCTTGGCCTTGGCAGCTTGCTTTTGCACTTTGTCTTTCTCTTTTTCTCTCCAGTCAAGTTTTAAAAATAATAAAAGCAAATAAAATTAAACAATTATTATTAAAAAAAAAAAAAAAAGGTAAAGAAAATCAGGCAGGCATGTGTGCATGGATGTCCAAAATCCCAGGAAGAAAACTGAAAAGGAACTGGGGCGTGGCCGCCCACCCCCACCCCCGGGGGTGATTTCTTACTTTCCCTCTGACTGGCAAGCACACAGTCCCTATGGCAAAAATCTTAATAATAATAAAATAAATCTAGAGATTAGGAATGGCCGGGGGAGGTGAACAGGTGAACAAAGGTTTGACTACAAAGGGATGTTGGAGGAAAGTCGTAAAACTCTAGGATTCTGGAAGGTTCCACTTTATTCAGGATGTGCTGAACTTGCCATCAGATTTTATAACCAACTGCATTCCTACGTTCATCCATTCATTCAACAGTAAATGTTCCAGGCTGTTCTGACTCCTGAGAATAGCCCAGGAAGAAAGAGACAAAGTTCCTGCCAGCTCAGAGCTTCTATCAAGAAGAAAGACCATAATCAAATAAATAAGGGAATAAGCAAAATCAGCAGATATGCAGGTAAAGTTCACATTTACTTCTTTTTTTTTTTTAGAATTATTTATCAAGGGGGGTGCCAGCAGGTGGTGGTGTGGTTAAAGGTTCTGGATTCCCACATGGCCAACTGTGGTTCAAGTCCTGGACCTGGTGGCTTGCTTTCTCGCTTTCTCGCTTTCTCTCTCTCTCTCCGCTCAAATTTAAAAAATTACAATACAACTAACTAACTAAATAAATCTTTTAAAAAATAGAATTATTTATCAAAGGGTCAGCTGGCATGGTGGTTAAGGGTGTGTACATTTTAAAATATAAATAAATAAATAAAGTTAAATAAAATAATTCTAAAAATTTATCCAAAATGAATTCTTTATTTAATTTTAAGGATTTATTTATTATTTTAGTTCACCAGAGAGAACGTGAGAAAGCAAGCTGCTTGGTCTGGGACTCGAACCGCGGTCAGCCATGTGCAAGTCCAGCACTTTAACCACTATTCTACCTGCTCGCCCCCAGATTTACTACTAAGTGTAATGAAAAGTTACTGGGACCAGCAGTTAGCATAATGGCTATGTCGCTGGACGCCCACGTAGTCAACCACGGTTCGAGTCCCAGACCCGGTGGCTTAAAACTCACGCAAGGCGCATATGTGTATATGTGTGCGTGCCCAAGATCCAGAGAAGAAAATGGAGAAGGGATTGCGGCATGGCCATCGCCCCCCCCCGGGGGAGGGGTGATTTCTCGCCTTCTATCTCTCTGTCTCTCTCTGTCTGGCGAGTGCACGCGCTCTATGGCAAAAACCTCTCAAAAAAGAAAAGTTACTGAAGCAGGAAGTAAGTGAAGACCATTTTAAAGAACTGAACAATGGAACAAGAGCAGAAGTCAGGAGGGGGGGGGGCAACTCTCCTGCCCCTGGAAGGACTGGGCTGTGAGAATAAAATGGAAGTCAAGGAGCCAGCAGGGGGTGTGGTGGCTGAAGCTCTGGGCTCCCACGTGGCCCACCACAGCTGAGGCCCCTCATTCTCTCCTCCTGATTCTCTCCTCCTGTCTCTCTGGTGAGTGTATGTGCCATATAACAAATTAAGAATAATACATAAAATGAAGTAAACAATTATTTTTTTAAAAAGTAAAGTAAATGCTGGGATCAGCAGTTGGCATAATGGCTATGTCGCTGGACTCCCAGGTAGTCGACCAACGTTCGAGTCCCGGACCCGGTGGCTTAAACCCACACCAGGCGTGCGTGCCCAAGATCCAGAGAGGAGAATGGAGGAGAAGGGATTGTGGTGTGGCCATCCCCCCTGAGGGGTGATTTCTTGCTTTCTCTCTGGCTCACTCTCCAGGAAAGGGGAAAAAAAAAGAAAGAAAGTAAATGCATTGGGGATATATTCTGGAAATAGAACTGATATGGTTTGGGACCAGCAGATGGCTAGTGTAATGTCACTGGACTCCCGCATAGTCCCCCGGGGGCTTAAACATGACTCCCACATGGTCACCTGGGGGCTTAAACTCCCAGCGGGCAGGCAGGCAGGCATGCCCAAGATTCCAAGGAGAGAATGGAGAAATGACTGCAGAGTGGCCATCCGCCTGGGGGGAGATTTCTCACCTTTCTGACAAGCACACGCACCCTATAGCAAAAAAATCTCTCCCAAAACATGGATGGGGTCTGTTTTAGGGCTTGCTGTATGGAGAGTGGGGGGAGCAGCAAGGCAAAGGATGAATTAAGGGTGACTGCCAGCGGTTTCACTCAAGCAGGGTGGGGATGGCACGGAGGGGTGCTCTTAGGAAACTAATTCTGCTGGGAAAGTAACAGGTGGATGGGTGGAAATAAAGAGCTCGGTTTGAACACGTTCCGTTTAAGATGCTTATAAACAGATGAAGATGTCATGGGGGCAAGAAGAAGTATGAGCTTCAAAATTGGAGATAAAAATCTGAGAGTCAAGAGCATATGACGACGCGTTTAAACTACAGGACAGGGTGAGCTCACAAGGAAAGGAAGGGGACAAGCTAGAAGCTCTGAGGCATCAGAATGTTTTAAATTCAGGAGAGAGAAACTCAACAGAAGAGTGAAGAGGAAGATTCTGGAAGGCTCTGGAAGGTTCCAATTTATTATCTGATTCTCTAATCATCCACCACCACTATCCCCTGCCCACCACATACTCAATTTTTTTATTGCCTGAGGGCATGTGTACGCAACATAAAAATGGAGGCCCTGAAAAAGCAGGGGACGAACATTCCTATACGCCCAACGAACATTCCTATACCGACCTGGAGCCAAGACTCCAGCCTAGAACCAAGAAGTGACTTCTGATCCCCCAACTTTTCCTATATATTTTTTAAAGAATTATTTTGTTTAGGGACCAGCATGGTGGTTAAGGCACTGGACTCTCTCACTCGGCTGACCACTGTTTGAGTTCCGAACCTGGTGGCTTGCTTTCTCACTTTCCCTGTCTTTCTCTCTCTCTCTGTCTCTCTGGTCAAATTAAAATAAATGAATGAATAAATAAAATTAAATAAGTAATTCTTTGAAAATACATTTAAAATAAATATTTAATTTTATTCATAGTTTTTTTAAAAAAACAGTTGATCTGAGAGAAACAGAG
This sequence comes from Tupaia belangeri chinensis, assembly GCF_000334495.1. NCBI lineage: Eukaryota > Metazoa > Chordata > Mammalia > Scandentia > Tupaiidae > Tupaia > Tupaia belangeri. The sequence continues at coordinate 2,637,531 of NW_006160088.1, read as the reverse complement.
ACAGAGGGAAATTGAGAAAGCAAGTAACCAGGTCCAGGACTCGAACCGTAGACCACCAGGTGGGGAGTCCAATGCCTAAACCATCACACCATCTGCTGCTCAGCCTTCCCACCCTCACCCTACAACTTTTCACAATGGCTACAGTGGTTCCATTGAAAAGTTCAAGAGCCTAAGCTGGGCAACAGAGAAAAATCTCAAGTAAGAACATCATTTAGACTACATGGCTCAGTTTGGATTGTTTTCCATGTAGTTTGTGGAGACTCACAAAACAAGTTAGGGCAAAAGCTTTTTATGGATAAGTTTCTAAGGAAATCAGGAGAGATACAAGAAGTACAAAACAGCAATCAATCAAAACCCTATTTATTTTCTGCACTTGGGAAAAACATCCTGAAGGTGGAAGATGATTCAGAGTGTGAATGAAGGGTGTAAACTAACACGATTTTGTTTCTTAAATCATTTTCGCTTTGGGGAATCCAGTTCCAGTTTTAAACCTTAAGATTTTGACTTTGTTCTACACCTGGGTTCTGAAACTAGGCTAAGATCCTTATCCTGAACCCCTCCTCCTTTCCCATGCTACATTATGACTGAAAGAGTTCTGCTTTTACTATAAAGCCTTACAATGTAGCACAAAAACCCCCGAATGATTAATGAACTGCTGAGAACTCTGACTCGTTGAATGATTTTATGAGGAATCATATTTCCAAACATCCATTCACTACTTCAAAATAAGCACTCATCTCACTTAATTGTGATGACTTCACCCAACAGTAACACTGCCCACAACGATGTTTACGACAGCAATTGTCACCCCCTCTGGATGTAGCAAAGCAGAAAAAGGAGGTCTGTATCCATACTCCCCGTGCGCGCTTATACTCTGTAACAAGCGACAGAGATTAAGTGTCACTTAAAGATTATTTAAACACCCAAACTCTTCACATCTACCTGTCCCACCACCCTCTTCCATCCTATGCGAATCCTAAGTCGCGTGGTTTCATTACAACAGCAATTCCCACTCGGCACTTGAGAAAGGTTTCCAAGTCAGCTTTTGCAAGGGAGAGACGACACGATTCTAGGGGAAGCCTTTAGGATGCTACTGTGGCCACTGTACGATAACCGGCTCCAAAATGAAGCAACTCCAGAAGAGGCTATTACACCACCAGGGCAGTTCAGAAATAAATGTGCCCCCGAACGCCCGCCCGCGGCAGGAACCAGCAACCGTAGCAGGGGAGCAGCTCCCGGGCTGCACAGTGGCCGCGCGCCGGCTCGGGCACGCCTATCCCAACCCGTGATGTGCGCGTTATTCTTCTCGCTCCCATTGAGCCGATCGGGACGTTCCGGCCGCGGCCCCAGCACCGGTCAGTGGCGGCGCCGGGGTTCGAAAACAGGTCCATAACTCAAAAGCCCAGGATCCCCGCCCCTTACACACATTTAGGTGCAAAAA
>NW_006160088.1:2629248-2635411 GCF_000334495.1 Tupaia belangeri chinensis | reverse complement strand
CCGCAGCCAGCCAGCCCCGCAGCCAGCCGCCCCCGCAGAGCCCCCGCACCTGCTCCCGCCTCCGCTGCCTCCTCTCGGGAGACCCCTCCGTTCCTCGGCTCGTCGCCGGCCTTCCCTAAGCAGCCCTCTGCCCAATTCCTTTTTGAGACGTGGAAACAGTCTCTTCGGTTCCTGGGCGCAACACTTTGCTGTTCCCGCTTTGTGTCACTCTGCAGTGGGGGTGGCGGAGCTGGGTCTGCTGCGTCGCTGCTGGCCCTCCAATCCCTGCACCTGAGTAGTTCTGGAGAGGCAAAAGTCCAGCCGTTCTAGCCCAAGGCTGTTTTACTGCGTGCTCATTTTTGCGACAACAGCAGCTAACATTTGTCTGCAGCGCCTAACACTTTAACACGCACCTCCTGTTATCTTTGACTTCAACCAGGAAATTTCGTAGTCCTGTTTTTAGTAGGACATTTATTACTTTTTAATTTGCTATGAGGCATGTGCTCTCACAGGAAAGAGAAAAAGTGAAGGTCTCCTTCCCTTCCAGGGAGGATGGCTACCCCGCAATCCCTACTACCCCCTTCTCCCATTGGGGTTCTGGACTCCACTCTCCTGGTGTGTTTCCCAGGCTGTCGCTGTGGGAGTGGTTTAGGCACTAGGCCCTGTGGGATGTAGCCGCCTTCACCTCCTTGCTAGTCCAAGGCACCTACATTTTACCTAGGAAGACCAAAACTTTTAAATTATTGTAAAGCTACCTAGTGCAACATTTTTTTTTATTTTGAGAGGTTTTTGCTATAGGGCGCGTGCACTCTCCAGAAAGACAGAGACAGAGAGATAGAAAGCGAGTAATCAACACCCTGGGGGATGCCAGGCTTCAATCGCTTCTCCTCCATTCTCCTCTCAGGATCCTGGGCATGCACGCACATGCGCCCAGCGTGAGTTTAAGACACCAGGTCCGGGACTCGAACCATGGTTGACTACGTGGGAGTCCAGCGACATCGCCATTAGGCTAACTGCTGGTCCTGCTACCTATTGTAACTTAATGATATTGTAATAGCTTCAACAGTTAAGTTGTTTGGAATAAATCTGCAAGTAGAACCTAAGCAAAGAAGGCAAATCAATCAAATGATAATCCTTTATTTGATCATGGTCAGAGTTTTCATTGATTTTGTTTATATAATAAAACAAGAACTCCCACATGACCAACCATAGTTCGAGTCCCAGACTCAGCAGCTGGAAAGTGATGCCAGGTGAGTGTTGCATGCATGCCCAAAATTCCTAGAAGAGAATGGAGGAGAAGACATTGCTGTGCAGCTTTGCTCTGTCTCTCTGATGAGCGCACACACTCTATAATAAAAATCTCTTAAAAAATATATATATATGTATATATACATACACACATACATAATACCATACATATATAATCTCGTGGTGGGTTTTTCCCCCTATTTATTTTTCAAGTTTATTTATTTTTTCAATGAGAGACAGAGAGAATGGAAGAGGGTCCCAGCACTGTGATCTAACCCAGCCTCAGTCATCCCTGTATCTCAGGCACATGCATGTGTGGCGTGCTCAGGGAGTTCCCTGGACTCAAACCCAGAACCTTCTCACGTGGGGCACCCTTGCGGAGTGTCCCATTTTACTGCTATGGCACATCCAGCTCCTTTTTTTTTTTTCTTTACAAATATTTCTGAGTCTGTCTTAGTGCTATGGTTTGAATGCATCCCCCCAAAATTTACATCTTGGGATTTAGTTGTATTGTGAAGATTTTAAGAGCAGACTTTAATTTGACCCAGTAGATGGCAAGGAGGTTAAGGCATTGGACCCCACATGGCTGGCTGTGGGTGTCCTGAACCCAGCAGCTTGAAAATCATGCCAGGTACATGTGTACGTGTGCCCAAACATCCTGAGAAGAGACTGGAAGAGACGGGACTGTGTCAGGGCCATCTCTCTTGGGGTGTGATTTCTTGCATTGCCTCTCTCTCTTTTTCTGTTTCTCTCTGGCTAGCACACATACCCTGTAACCAAAAAAAAAAAAAAAAAAAAATTTTTGTTAAAAAACCCACAAAACTCGCCACTGTGTGGAGCCACCAGCATATGTGATAATCTTCTGCTTCCATTTTGGCCATGGCCCATGTGGTCCTTGGCAGTGCTGACCAGTTTCCTTTGGGTTGCTTCATGCCGGAATCTCTTGTATTAAAGGCATTGTGGCATGGCCATCCCCCCTGGGGGGCGATTTCTCACTTTCTGTCTCTCTGTCTCTCTCTGGCTTTCTGCCACATGCATGCACCCTGTAGCAAAAAACTCTATTAAAAAAAAAAAAAAAAGACAGGGCCCTCGGCCCTTGGTCAGGGATTAGGTATCAGTGGGAGGAAGTCCTGGCTAAGTCCTGGTGGGTTTATGAGAAAGAATGCTACAGCCCACGTGGACGCGGACATGCTGTGTGCTCTGCTCAAGCGCCTGCCTGTTGACAAAGGAGACTGTCCACATGTTATCCATGACCAAAAGGACTCACCAGCTGCGGCCTCTCCACCTTGGCCTCTAAACATATTAGATACGCTAATACTGTCTGAGGTCAACCCCAGAGTACAGTGGTTCAGTGCTGTGTAGAGGGAACTGGACCCCACATGGCTGACCACAATTTGAATCCCAGCCCCAACAGCTTAAAACCATGCTGGGCAGGACCAGCGGGGGTGTAGCTGCTGAGGTGCTAGACTCCCACATCGACTGCGGTTCAAATCCTGGACCTAGCAGCTCGAAACTCACTCCAGGCACATGTGCATGCATGCCCACAATCTCGAGAGGAGAATGGAAGTGAAGGAATTGCCACAAGACCATCCCCCCTGAGAGGGTGATTTCTCACTTCCTGTCTCTCTGGCTCTCTGTGTCTCTGTATCTCTGGGACAAGTGCATACGTTCTATAGCAAAAATCGCTCAATAAACAGACATGCTGGGCCCAGGATCCTGACAGAATGCAGAAGTGGAGATGGGAAAAAAAGAAAGGCTCATGCCACGGCCCGGTTTGCACTCACTGGGCCCCCGACCAGAACCACACCGTTGGCCATGTGGAATCCAGTCACCCCAACCATCGCACCGCCGGCTGGCCTCTGCCCATTCATCTGGACAGGGAGACAGAAGCCTTTAAGAACTGCACAAGGACATGGAGCAGGTCAGCTATTATTACCACGTTCTGATAGGGGAGAGCCAGCGAGCCTCCGACACCCCGTCTTGCCCACAGAAATCACCCCCCAGGGGGGATGGCCACGCCGCAATCCCTTCTCCTCCATTCTCCTCTCAGGATCTTGGGCACGCATGCACACGCGCCCAGCGTGAGTTTTAAGCCACCGGGTCCGGGATGCGGACCGCGGTCGACTACGTGGGATTCCAGCGACATAGCCATTATGCTAACTGCTGGTTCCCGTCCCCACTGCCTTCTAAGACTAGCACAGAAGGCCCAGGCACACGCCAGGGCTACAGCCTTGCAAGGAAGAGACAGGAAAGGAAAGGCGGAGGGAGGGCGGGGCGAGGTGGGGGAAGAAAGAGCACCAGCCTATTGAAGACAGAGACATACGCGGGCCAGCAGGTGATGTGGTGGTTAAGGCACTGGTCTCCCACTCAGCTGACCACAGTTTGAGTCCCAGATCTGGCAGCTAAAAAATCCCACCAGGCACATGTGCTTGCCTGCCCAAAGCCCCCAAAGGAGAACAGAGGAGAGGGGATTGTGGCGTGGTCATCCCCTGGGGAGTGGTGTCTCACTTTCCCTCTCACTGTAGCTGTCTCTCTCCAGCAAGCCCCTGTACCCTATGACCAAAACAAAAACCGACCAACCAACCAAAAAAGAGACAAACTACGTAACAGAAAACAAAACAGGCAGCAGATAAAGTAAGGGGTGTTGTTGGAGGGAAACGGTGACGCAAAAAGCCATTTGGAGTTTTTTAATTTTTATTTATTTTGTTTCATGATAGAGAACACATGTGTGAAAAAAGAAGGGAAGAGGGAAAGGGAGGAAGGATGCCGGACGGGGTCTCACCACGCCGCAGCCCTCCAGCTTCCCAGGATCGTGAGGGCACGGACATGTGCCCCCGGATTTTCGGGCAGATTCAGGGATCCTACCTGTGGCTGGCCACGTGACTTCCAGCACTGCAGATTCCTTTGCTGCTAACTGTGCTAACACGCTGGGTCAAAAAAGTCATTTTCGGGGAACCAGCAGTTAGTGTAATGGCTATATTGCTGGACTCCCACGTAGTCCACCGCGGTTCGCGTCCCGGACCCGGTGGCTTAAATTCACACCAGGCGCGTGTACATGTGTGCCTAAGATTCCAAGAGGAGAATGGAGGAGAAGGGATTGCGGCGTGACCATCCCCCCCTGGGGGATGATTTCTCGCTTTCTGTCTCTATGTCTCTCTCTGTCTGTCTGGCAAGCAAACGCGCCCTATAGCGAAGAACCTCTCCAAAAAAAAAAAGTCATTTTCGGATTCCTATCTTAATGGAAAAATGCAGGAGAAGGGATCATAGCATGACCAAGCCCCACTGGGGGATATGCTCCCCCTGGCAAGTGTATGTACCCTCTGATAATTTTTTTTAAAAGAATTATTTTATTTAACTTTATTATTTATTTTAATTTGAGAGAGTGACTGAGTGAGGGAGAGAGAGAGAAGGAAAGTGAGAGAGCAAGCTGCCAGGTCTGGAACTCGAACTGTAGTTGATCACGTGGGAGTCCAGCGCCCATAGCCACCATGCCACCCGCTGGCCCAGCAATCTGTTTTTTGTTTTGTTTTATTTGGTTTTTTTAAGAGATTTTTGCTATAGGGCACATGCACTTGTCAGAGACACAGAGAGAGACAGAACACCGCCATGTGCCATCCAGAGCCTTCGCCTCCATGTCACCCGCTGGCCCTCGCGACTCGTTTTTAGCCATGATTTTTAGGAAAGAGTTCAGAGTTCACACACACCAAAGTACAGCCTACAGGGCTGGAGGATGAGGGAGATAGATAGGGAGGGCATTTGGAAAAGGTGAAGAATGCCAGGCATTTGGGACTCGGGGAACCAGAGATTCTCCGAGAAATGAAACTGAAATTATAAGGCTTTGGAGGGAAGTTTAATAACACACACACACAGCTTGTAAATTATGTGACATTATTCAACCTTTTTGTTTTTAGGAGAGATTTTTGCTATAGGACGTGTGCATTCACCAGAAACACAGAGAGAGACAGAAAGCAAGAAATCACCCCCCAGGGAGGATGGCGCAATCCCTTCTCCTCCATTCTCCTCCTGGGATCTTGGGCACGCACACACAAACACACACACCTGGTGTGAATTGAAGCCACCGGGTCTGGGACTCGAACTGTGGTCAACTGCATGGGAGTCCATTAACATGGCCATTATGCTAACTGCTGGCTCCAACATTATTCAACTTTGCAAAGGTTTTCGTTTTTGCCTTGTGACAAAGGGCATGTACCTTATCAGAGAGAGAGACACAGTGACAGGGAGAAGGAAGAAGTATCTCACAATGGGGTGTGGTCACATCCCATCAGGACTTCGGGCACCTGTACACTCGCATGTTTTTCAAGCCACCAGAGACAGGACTTGAACCATGCTGTCAGCCATGTGGGATCTCGCTTCCTTAACCACTAAGCCATGACGCCAATCCAGGAATGAAGTATGTCATAATATTTAATGAACTAGGCAATGGAGTATGGTAAAGTATGCTACTTCTTAACTATGCATAGATCCTCATCAAAGACAGGGGACCAGCAGGTGGCGTGGTGGTTAAGGTCTGGACACTCCCACATGGCTGACCAGGGTTTGAGTCCTGGACCTGGTAGCTTCCTTTCTCCCTTTCTTTCTGTGTGTCTCTCTCTGGTCAAAATTAAAAATAAATGAATGAATAAATAAAGTTAAATAAATAATAGTTTTTTTTGTTTTTTTTTTTTAAGACACAACAAAGTGACAGTGCTAGCAGAAGAACCAGAGGCTGTGAAAGGAGGGTGAATTGATTTGTATGGTTATTTTTTTTTTCCACTATATGAATTTTTTTTTTTTGAGAGGTTTTCGCTATAGGATGCGTATGCTCGCCAGACAGAGAGAGACAGAAAGCGAGAAGTCACCCCCCGGGGGGATGGTCACGCTGCAATCCCTTCTCCATTCTCCTCTTGGGATCTTGGGCATGCACGCACACGCGCCC
>NW_006160088.1:2626799-2627240 GCF_000334495.1 Tupaia belangeri chinensis | reverse complement strand
CCGACGGTACCTCTGTGGGTGACGAGGGGTTGTTCTTTGCCCTCAGGGGAGAGCTACTTTCTCGGTTTCTCGGGCGCCTCTGCGGTGGTTTCTGGTCGTTCTGTGACAAAATCTCTCCTCCACTGAGCTTCGCAATGTGGTATCCACAGAAAGATTAGAAGTTCAGATTTACAAAAACAAATTTCTTCATTAAAACAGGAGGTAGGGGACCAGCAGGTGGCGTGGTGGTTAAGGTCTGGACACTCCCACATGGCTGACCAGGGTTTGAGTCCTGGACCTGGTAGCTTCCTTTCTCCCTTTCTTTCTGTGTGTCTCTCTCTGGTCAAAATTAAAAATAAATGAATGAATAAATAAAGTTAAATAAATAATAGTTTTTTTTGTTTTTTTTTTTTAAGACACAACAAAGTGACAGTGCTAGCAGAAGAACCAGGGGCTGGGGAA
>NW_006160088.1:2621861-2626636 GCF_000334495.1 Tupaia belangeri chinensis | reverse complement strand
GATCTTGGGCATGCACGCACACGCGCCCAGCATGAGTTCTAAGCCACCGGGTCCGGGACGCAAACCACGGTCGACTACGTGGGAGTCCAGCAACATAGCCATTACACTAACTGCTGGTTCCCTCCACTATATGAATTTTATCCTGCCTATTTATTACACACATGTTAAATAAAAGTTATAAGTGGTCATTGTTTTACACTAAGCTCTTACCTAGACCCCAACAGACTAGGCTAAAAATCATAATGGAGTCACTCAGGACCAGCAAATGGCGTAATGGTTATGTTGTTGGACTCCCACCTGTCAACTGTTGTTCTAGTGAGTCCCAGACCTGGTGGTTTAAAACTCACGCTGGGTGTGTGTGTGAGTGCCCAAAATCCCAAGAGGAGCACACGCATCCTATAGCGAAAACCTCTCAAAAAAAAAAAAATTCAGAAAAAAAATACAGAAGGGATTAAGGCGAGGCTAACCCCCCTGGAGGGTGATTTCTTGCTTTTAGTCTTTCCTGTCTCTGGCAAGACCATGTGCCCTCTGGCAAAAACCTCTCTTTAAAAAAATGTGGGGGGGACCAGCAGTTAGCGGAATGGCTGTCACTGGACTCCCACGTAGTCGACCGCGGTTCGAGTCCCAGACCCAGTGGCTTAAACTCACGCTGGGCGCGTGTATGTGCATGCCCAAGATCCCAAGTGGAGAATGGAGGAGAAGGGATTGCGGTGTGGCCATCCTCCCTGGGGGATGATTTCTTGCTTTCTGTCTCTCTGTCTCTCTCTGTCTTTCCGGGGAGCGCATGTGCCCTATAGCAAAAACCTCTCCAAAAAAGAGAAAAAAAAGTGGGGGAGGGGTGGCCAGCAGGTGGCGTGGTGGTTAAGGCAGCTAGACTCCCACGTGGCTGACTTTGGTTCCAGTCCTGGACCTGGCAGCCTACTCTCACTTTCCTTTTCTCTCTCTGTCTCTCTCGCTGGCCAACTTCAAAAAATAAATTAATTAATTACATAATTACAATGAACAGAATTAAATAATTCTTTTTTTTTTTTTAATGGGGGGCCCACAGGTAGCATGGTGGTTAAGGACACTGGACTCCCGTGTGGCCAAATGCGGTTGGAGTCCCGGATCTGGTAGCTTACTGTCTCTCTCTCTCTCTTTACTCCTGCTCCCTCTGGCCAAATAGAAATGAATAAATAAATACATTTTAGAAAAGAATGGAGTCACTCACTCACTCTAGTTACACTTCACCAAGCTCAAAGTGAACTGTCTCTATGACCTTCTGGGAAATCAGGAGGTGGGGATAATGGTCACCTTCTCCAATCAGAGATCATGGAATTCCCCGCTTTAATGTTTATCAGGAAAAGTAACCCCAGTAACCTGATGCTAACAAATCAATCATTTATCTATGGCTCCTTCCTTAAAAGAAAGTAACTCTGCAGTGGCTAATCTGCCTTTTGTCCTCGTTTCTGCTTTCTTCAGCCTTTAACCATCCTCCGCTCAGCTCATTGGAACACGCGTGCCTTGTTTATGAAGTATTATCCAAGTCTTGAACTACGAATAAAGTCAATTAAAATCTTTTTTTAAAAAAAAAGTATTTCCTTTATCATTATTTTTATTTTTTCATTTCACCAGAGTGAAACACAGCGAGAAAGAGAGAGAAAGCCAGAAAGCAAGCTGCCCTGTACAGGATTTGAACTGCAGTCAGCCATGTGGGAGTCCAGTGCTTTTAACCACCACCTCACCTGCTGGCCCCAAACCAATTCAAATCTTTAAACTAAATTGTAGCAATTTTGTCTTTGGAAAAGAAAACACAGAAGAGGACTGTCCTTTAGTGAGATTTATGACTGTCGCGGAGAACTGAGGGGCAAAACCTGGAGGAAAAAGGGGCGGAGCCCAGCGAGGGAGCGGGTAGGGCGGTGAGGGCTCCCTTGCGCAATGAGAAGGCCGTCACAGCTCTCATCAGTGTAATTAGTGTTCAGTCCAATTAGCTGCGACTCTGTCATAGTTTTATTAACTAAAGAAGTATAAATTGAATGTCGAAAAATAATAAATCAGACACTTTTCAAACCAGTTGGCGTTGGTATGTGGAGCCAGTGAGATCAAAGGGGGTTGCCGGGGACCCGAGGGGTTTGGGTGTGACTCCACCTTGTGGAATGCGAGGTATTTATCAACAAAGGCGCCGCCCTGTTTGTTGTTCTGGAGGGGCCATCCTAAACTACAATTTAACCTGCTTTTATGTGTAAGGAAGATCCTGTCATGGAATTAACATTTTACACGATCTACAGCAAACACTTTAAGGTGGCCCATGTGCGTTTCACGGAGACTCACTATAAATGAATTTTTAATGGGGAGCGTATGTTCAGCTCACAAGGCCTTGTATTTATAACACGAAACAAAGTCTTATCTTCCAGGCTAAAAAATGGGCTCCAACAGAGCCCTGTTTCTTTAAGAAAAGAGCAACCCAAGTGCTGAGTTGCTTTAACTGCTGCTGCTTCTTCATCAAGTCTTTATTTAAAGAATTGGCAGGGCAGTTTGGCTTTGGACACCAGCTATGGATGGTTAAGTCAAGCAGAACTCTCAGGACTAGAGACGTCGTGAAATACCTATGCAAATAAATGAGGAAGCTTGCAGGTACTGGATGGGTCTCGAAAACAAAAGTCTGGATTGCTCAATCCGAAAGGGTGGAGACTGAGGGAAATGTGAAATAACTTCCCTGTCCTGGGTCCTCTTGGTTGTTCAGGGCTGATACATGCTGTTCCTCTGACATGATCGACAATGACATGTTCTGGCGCAGCCTAGGTGGTGAGAGCTGCTAAAATGCTGGGACCATAGAGGAGACTGGGTTCGAATCCCCTTCCAACTTTAGGACTGGGCTTGCTGGCATGCGTCTGTAACCCCAAAAAGCTCAGGGTGACTGAGATTTGAGCATCTCAACATGGCTAGAATCCGGAAAAAAAAAAAAGCCACGGGGGCATCTCAGCTCCTAGGAGCAGCAGTGATGTGTTGCTCAAGAGGAACAGAATGGGGAACCAGCAGTTAACTTAATGGCTATGTTGCTGGACTCCCACGTAGTCGACTGCGGTTCGCGTCCCAGACCAGGTGGGGGCTTAAAACTCACGCCAGGCGCGTGTGCGTGCGTGCCCAAGATCCCGAGAGGAGAATGGAGGAGAAGGGATTGCGGCGTGACCATCCCCCTTGGGGAGTGATTTCTCGCTTTCTGTCTCTATGTCTCTCTCTGTCTGTCTGGCGAGCGCACGCGCCCTATAGAGAAAACCTCTCCAAAAAAAAAAAAAAGAGAGAAACAGAATGAGGACCAGCAGCTGATGTAATGCCTAAGTCACTGGACTCTCACATAGTTGAGCGTGGTTCGAGTCCCGGCTTAACACTCAGGCCAGGGGCATGAGTGTGCCTGCCCAAAATTCTGAGAGGAGAATGAAGGAGAGGGGATTGCAGTGAAGCTATCCACCTGGGAGGTGGATGCAAAAACCCTATAGAGGGACCAGCAGTTAGCGTAACGGTCATGCCACTGGACTCCCATGTAGTCGACCGTGGTTCGTGTCCCGGACCCAGTGACTTAGAACTCACGCCAGGCGCATGTGCGTGTGTGCCCAAGATCCCGAGAAGAGAAGGGAGGAGAAGGGATTGCGGTGTGGCCATCCCCGCTGGGGGGTGATTTCTCACTTTCTGTCTGTCTCTGTCTGTCTGGCGAGCGCATGCGCCCTATAGCAAAAACCTCAAAAAAAAAATTTAAAAAGAAGAGCTGGATCTCACATGTTTGATTGCCGATTGTAGTTTTGTTTTATTTGTTCGTTTGTTTGGAGAGGTTTTTGCTATAGGGTGTTTGTATTTGCCAGAAAGACAAAGAGACAGAAATCCAGAAAACGCCCCCCAGGGGGGATGGTCACGCTGCAATCCCGTCTTCTCCATTCTCCTTTCTGGATCTTGGGCATGTACGCTCACACACCCTGCATGAGTTTAAGCCACCAGGTCCAGGACTTGAACCACGGTTGGACTACATGGGAGTCCAGCGACATAGCCATTATGCCAACTTCTGGTCCCTCATGATTGTGGTTTTGGACCATAAATTTAAAATCATTATAACTAGGCTCAAACACATCTTTATCAATCAAAATATGAACCATTGCAATCAACACTTTTTTTTTTTTTCAAGAGATTTTTGCTATAGGGCACATGCACTTGCTGGAGAGACAGAGAGACACAGAAAATGAGAAATCACCCCCAGGGGCATAGCCATGCTGCAATCCCTTCTCCTCTATTCTCCTCTCGGGATTTCAGGCATGCACACGTCCGTCGTGAGTTTCAGCCACTAGGTCCAAGACTAGAGCTTGGGTTGTCGGGGTGTGAGTCCAGCAATGTAACCACTATATCGTCTGCTGGCCCCACAATCAATACATTTTGCTAACAAAAAATAAGTTTGTTTACTCCTGTAGATAAAATCTTCAGGGGCCAGCAGGTGGTGTGGTGGTTAAGGCACTGAACACTCCCACATGGTGGCCATGGTTTAAGTCCAGGACCGGGCGGCTTGGGTTCTCACTTTCCCTCTCTCTGTCTCTCTCTGGTCAAATTAAATTAATAGTAATAATGATGAATAAAATTAAATGAAATAATTCTTTTTTTTAAAGAATTATTTATTTTATTTTATTTTATTTTTTTGAGAGGTTTTCGCTACAGGGCGCGTGCACTCGGCAGACAGACAGACAGAGACATAGAGACAGAAAGCGAGAAATCACCCCCCAGGGGGGATGGTCACACCGCAATCCCTTCTCCTCCAT
>NW_006160088.1:2608606-2621246 GCF_000334495.1 Tupaia belangeri chinensis | reverse complement strand
GTTAGACTCCCACGTGGTCAACCATGGTTTGAGTCCCAGACTTGGCGGCTTGCTTTCTTACTTTTCCTTTCTCTCTCTCTGATTCTCTCCAGTCAAACTAGAAAATAACAATAATAAATAAAAGTTAAATAATATAATTCTTAAAGAATTTATTTATCTAAGTTTGACCAGTGAGGAGCAGAGAGAAAGTGAGAAAGCAAGCCACCAGGTCTGGGTCTCAAACTGCAGTCGGCCCTCTGGGAGTCCAGCACCCTTAACCACCATGCCATCTGCCAACCCCCAATAAATAATTCTTTAAAAAATTTAATGACAGATAAAGTTAGAAATTATTATTATTATTATTATTTTGGAGCGATTTTTGCTATAGGGCACAAGTTCTCACCAGAAAGACAGAGACAGAAAGTGAGGGATGGATGGGGGCCAGCAGGTGATGGTTAAAGGCACTGGATTCCCACACGGCCGACGGGTTTGAGTCCCGCACCTGGCGGCTTGTGCTTTCTTACTTTCCCTTTCTCTCTGTCTCTCTCTGATCAAGTTGAAATAATAACAACTGGAATTAAATAAATACATCTTTAAAAAAAATGGTAGTTGGTTGGCAAGAAGTCTGGTGAATATGGCAAATGAGGCAAAATTCCACAGCTGAATTCAATCCATTTTTGCAGCATTGGCTGTGTGCCGGTCAAGCGCTGCCAGGTAAGGAATCGGGCCCTCCCTGCTGGCTGGTACCGACAGCTCGCACTGCAGTTCCAGTGTCTCACGGCAGCTGAGCACGCTTCTCCCGTTTCAGACGCTGGAGTGGGTCAGACCCAATCAGACAGTGACCATGACTTTTCCTGTACACGTTTGGCTTTGGAAAGTGTTTTGGAGCTTCTTGTTACAACCACTGAGCCGGTGGTCAAGGCTGTCGTATAAAATCCACTTTTGGTCACATGTCACAATCTAATTGAGAAATGGTTCATCATTGATGTGTAGAATAAAAGAAGACAATACTTCAAAATGACTGTTTTTTAAAATTGTCTCAATTTGCTTCAAATGTCAAATGACCATAGAACAGTGGACATTGAATTCTTGGGCAACTTCTTGTGTAGTTGAAAGAGGATTGGGGCTAGCAGGTAACATAGTGGCTAAGGCACTGGACTCCCACATGGATGACAGTGGTTCGAGTCCTGGATCCGGAGGATTAAAACTCACCATGCGTATATGTGTGCATGCTCAAAATTCCAAGAGGAGAATGGAGGAGAAGGGAGTATGGTGTGGTCTTCTCCCCCGAGGGTGATTTTTAACTTTTTCTATCTCTGTCTCTCTTATGAGCATAAGTATCCCTATAACAAAAATCTTTCAAAGTATAAAAAATAGGGCTGGCAGGTGACATGGTGATTAAGGCACTGAACTTCCACATGATGGCCGACCACAGTTCAAGTCCTGGATCTTCTTTTTTTGTTTTTGTTTTTGTTTTCTTATTTAAGAGGTTTTTGCTACAGGGTGCGTGAGCTGGCCAGAGAGACAGAGAGAGACAGACAGAAAGCGAGAAATCACCCCCTTGGGGGAATGGCCACGCCGCAGTCCCTTCTCTTCCATTCTCCTCCATTCTCCTCTTGGGATCTTGGTCACGCATGCACACGTACCCAGCGTGAGTTTAAGCCACTGGGTCCGGGACTTGAACCGTGGTTGACTACATGGGAGTTCAGCGACATAGCCATTATGCTAACTGCTGGTCCCAGGTCCTGGATCTTCTGGCTTGCTTTGTCACTTTTCTTCCCTGGTCAAATTAAAAAATAATAATAATAATAGAGACCAGCAGATGGCATAATGGCTATGTCATTGGATTCCCATGTAGTCGACTTGGTTCAAGTCCCGGACCCAGTGGCTTACACTCACGCCGGGAGCATGTGTATTCGTGCACAAGATCTCTAAAGGAGAATGGAGGAGAAGGGATTGTGGCATGGCCATCCTCCCTTGGGGGGAGATTTCTCGCTTTCTGTATCTCTGTCTCTCTCTGTCTTTCTGGAGAGCACATGCACCTTATAGCAAAAACATCTCCAAATAGTAATAATAGTAATACTAGTACTAAATTAAATTGAATAAAAATAATTTTGGGGGGACCAGCAGGTGGTGTGGTGGTAAAGGTGCTGGACATTCCCACATGGCCAACCACAGTTCGAGTCCCAGACCTGGTGGCTCACTTTCTCACTTTCCCCCTCTCTCTTTGTGTCTCTTTCTCGTCAAATTAAAATAAATCAATAAAGTTAAATAAAATAATTATTAAAAAATTATTTTTTAAAAAGATTATTGATTTATTTTAATTTGACCAAAAAGGGACAGAGTGAGAAAGTGAGAAAACAAGCTGCCAGGTACAGGACTCGAACCATAGTTGGCCTTGGAGTCTAGACCCTTAACCACCATGCCACCTGCCAGCCCCAATAAAAATAATTTTTAAAAAATAATAAAAATTAGGGGACCAGCAGGTGGCATGGTAGTTAAGATGCTAGACACTCTCCCATGGCCAACCACAGTTCGAGCCCTGGACCAGGCAGCTTGCTTTCTGATTTTCTCTTTCTCTCTGTCTTTGTGTGTCTCTTTCTGGTCAAGTTAAAAAAAATGAATGAATAAATGAAATGAAATAAATAATTATTTTTAAAAATAAGAAAAAATAAAAACAAATTCTTAGAAAGTTGAAAGAGTATTAGCTTCAAAGATTGTTCTCAGTTGTCAATTTCTGATGACTGGGCACTATGCTTCTCATTTTCAAGGCTCTGGTATTTGAAAAACTTTTTTAAAAAATTATTTATTTATTTAATTCCATTAGTTATTATTTTTTAATTTGATTAAAGAGAGTCAGAGAGAGAAAGGGAAATTGAGAAAGCAAGGTGCCGGGTCCAGTACTTGAACTGCGGTTGGTCATGTGAGAATCCACCAGGCCACCTGATGGCTCCTGAAAAACTTCTTGAACCCACTGCACTGTTTGTTCATTAATAGTTCCTGGGCCAAGTGTGTTGTTGTCTTCACTGCTTTACAACCCATTTAGAACTTGAATTTAAAAATTGCTTGAATTTGCTTTTTATTTTATGGAAATATTTATTTTAATTTTATTTATTATTATTATTACTATGTTTTATTTGACCAGAGAAAGACAGAGTGAGAAAGGGAGAAGGAAAGAGGGAAAGTGAGAAAGCAAGCCACTGGGTCTTGGACTCAGAATGTGGTTGGCCACGTGGGGGTCCAGCACCTTAACCACTATACCGCCTGCTGGCCCTCAGATTTGTTTTTGTCTAACATAATTTTCATAGTTTAAAAATGCATATAAAAATACATACGATGGGGCCAGCAGGTGGCATGGTGGACAAGGGCGCTGAGCTCTCACATGGTCAACCGCGATTTGAGGCCCGGACCTGGCAGTTTGCTTTCTCACTTTCTCTCTCTCTCTCTCTCACTCTGCTCTCTCTGGTCATATTAAAATAAATAAATAAAAATATAAGTAAAGTTAAATAAAAAATAATTCTTTAAAAAAATACATATAGGGATTGGCAGGTGGCATGGGGGTTAAGGGGCACTGGACTCCCACATGGGCAACAACCATGGTTTGAATCCCAGACCTGGCCGCTTGCTTTCTTACTTTCTCTCTCTCTTACTCTGTCCCTCTCTGATCGAATTAAAGTAAATAAATAAATAAAGTTAAATAAAATAGTTATTTAATAAATACATATAAAATAAACAGCAAGTAATATGTCATTAGCAAAAAAAAAAACAAAAACCACAAATCAAGAAAAGTGCATTAAGGGACCAGCAGTTAGCGTAATGGCTATGTCACTGAACTCCCACGTAGTCGACTGTGGTTTGAGTCCCAGACCCGGTGGCTTAAACTCACGCCGGGAGTGTGTGCGTGTGTGCCCAAGATCCCAAGAGGACAATGGAGGAGAAGGGATTGCGGTGTGGCCATCCCCCCGGGGGGATTTCTCGCTCTCTGTCTCTCTGTCTCTCTCTGTGTTTCCAGCAAGCACACGCGCCCTATAGCAAAAACCTATAAAAAAAAAAATTCTTGTCTTTGTACCTCACATCCATGCTTTACTGTTCCCTCTCTACCTTCCACTCCCCTCCCTTATAGACTCTTGTACCCACACTTACCACCTAATAAAAAAAAAGAAATGTGCATTAAAATTATGCATTAAAATTCTCTTTCTCATGTGCATGCATACGCTATATCATGAATAAATCAAAGGCATAAAAAGAATGACACCTTCAGAGAGCTGAGGGAGGTCCTCTCCAGAGTAACCGTGCAGAATGAAATCAGCAAGTGTTTGTCCAGTGTGTTTGCCAAGTGTTTCCCTCAAGGCTGCTGACGGCCATTCATGCAAGGCAGTGTTCCTCAACATCAGCAACAGGCAGACTCTGGACGGTAAAAAGCAGACATGCTCCCGGTCGCTCGAGAACCCTTTCTTATTCACGCAGCAGCAGTCCAGGCACCGGGAGAGGTAACAGAGACAGGGAGTTAATAAAAACATGATTCCTGCAGGGACCAGCAGTTAGCGTAATGGCTATGTTGCTGGACTCCCATGTAGTCGACAGCAGTTCATGTCCCGGACCCGGTGGCTTAAAACTCAAGCCGGGCACATGTGCGTGCGTGCCCAAGATCCCGAGAGAAGAATGGAGGAGAAAGGATTGCGGCGTGGCCATCCCCTCTAGGGGATGATTTCTCACTTTCTGTCTCTCTCTGTCTGGCTGGCAAGCGCATGCGCCCTATGGCAAAAAACCTCTCCACAAAAACAAAAACAAAAACAATACATGATTCCTGCCACTAAGTCCGCAGAGGGAGCAGTCATTAATGAAGTCATCACACGATGGGCTGCAAATTACAGCTGGTGTCCTAAGGTGGGGGCGTCTAATGTTCTGTGAGCAGATAATAACAGGGAGAGTTGACTTACTCAGAGGGGATCGCACAGTCTCCCTATGGAAGGGGTAATGAGCCGCCTGCTGAAAGAGCCGTAGATTTGAATCAAGCGCATAGTGGGGGTGAGGGCCTGCCTTGCTGTGGCGGTGAAGGCAGGTGGATTCCACACGACCAGCTGAGTGTTTCGAGTCCTGGGCGCAGTGACGTAGTCGACTGTGGTTTGAGTCCCAGACCCGGTGGCTTAAACTCACGCCGGGAGTGTGTGCGTGTGTGCCCAAGATCCCAAGAGGACAATGGAGGAGAAGGGATTGCGGTGTGGCCATCCCCCCGGGGTGATTTCTCGCTCTCTGTCTCTCTGTCTCTCTCTGTGTTTCCAGCAAGCACACGCGCCCTATAGCAAAAACCTATAAAAAAAAAAATTCTTGTCTTTGTACCTCACATCCATGCTTTACTGTTCCCTCTCTACCTTCCACTCCCCTCCCTTATAGACTCTTGTACCCACACTTACCACCTAATAAAAAAAAAGAAATGTGCATTAAAATTATGCATTAAAATTCTCTTTCTCATGTGCATGCATACGCTATATCATGAATAAATCAAAGGCATAAAAAGAATGACACCTTCAGAGAGCTGAGGGAGGTCCTCTCCAGAGTAACCGTGCAGAATGAAATCAGCAAGTGTTTGTCCAGTGTGTTTGCCAAGTGTTTCCCTCAAGGCTGCTGACGGCCATTCATGCAAGGCAGTGTTCCTCAACATCAGCAACAGGCAGACTCTGGACGGTAAAAAGCAGACATGCTCCCGGTCGCTCGAGAACCCTTTCTTATTCACGCAGCAGCAGTCCAGGCACCGGGAGAGGTAACAGAGACAGGGAGTTAATAAAAACATGATTCCTGCAGGGACCAGCAGTTAGCGTAATGGCTATGTTGCTGGACTCCCATGTAGTCGACAGCAGTTCATGTCCCGGACCCGGTGGCTTAAAACTCAAGCCGGGCACATGTGCGTGCGTGCCCAAGATCCCGAGAGAAGAATGGAGGAGAAAGGATTGCGGCGTGGCCATCCCCTCTAGGGGATGATTTCTCACTTTCTGTCTCTCTCTGTCTGGCTGGCAAGCGCATGCGCCCTATGGCAAAAAACCTCTCCACAAAAACAAAAACAAAAACAATACATGATTCCTGCCACTAAGTCCGCAGAGGGAGCAGTCATTAATGAAGTCATCACACGATGGGCTGCAAATTACAGCTGGTGTCCTAAGGTGGGGGCGTCTAATGTTCTGTGAGCAGATAATAACAGGGAGAGTTGACTTACTCAGAGGGGATCGCACAGTCTCCCTATGGAAGGGGTAATGAGCCGCCTTCTGAAAGAGCCGTAGATTTGAATCAAGCGCATAGTGGGGGTGAGGGCCTGCCTTGCTGTGGCGGGGAAGGCAGGTGGATTCCACACGACCAGCTGAGTGTTTCGAGTCCTGGGCGCAGTGACTGGAAAAACACCAGGCTCATGTGCGTGGGTGCCCCAAATCCTAAGAGGAGAATGGGAAGAGAAGGCAGCATCACCATCCGCCCTGAGGGGTCTGTCCTCACTCTCTTATGTGTCTCTCTCTCCAGCAAGTGCACATGCCCGATGATAAAGTAATTAAACAAACAGGGACCAGCAGTTAGCATAATGGCTATGTTGCTGGACTCCCATGCAGTTGACCGTGGTTCGTGTCCCAGACCCAACGGCTTAAAACTCACGCAGGGTGCACGTGCGAACGTGCATGCCCAAGATCCCAAGAGGAGAATGGAGGAGAGGGGATTGCGGTGTGGCCATCCCCCCGGGGAGTGATTTCTCGCTTTCTGTCTCTTTGTCTCTCTCTGTCTGGTGAGCGCACATGCCCTATAGCAAAAAAAAAAAAAAAAAAGAATTAAACAAACAAAAAAGTGGGGCAAAAGGTATTGCAATTAGTGGGCAAGCAGGTGACGTGGCAGTTAAGGTGGCCGGACCCCATGTGGCCAGCTGTGCAGCCTGAGTCCCGGCCCCTCAGTGGTGGGAAGAACATGCCAGGTACGTGAGTGTGCATGCCCCAGATCCCGCGAGGGGAGCAGAGGTAGGATTGCGGCATGGCCATCGCCCCCGGAAGTGCTTTCTCACCTTCTCTCTCCCTGACAAGCCCATACACCCTCTAGCAAAACCTAAAAACTAAAGAAAAGAAAAAAGTGTTGTCATCAGAATGGCCAGCCTGGACAAAGGCCCTGTCGCAGGAAGGAACACACCTGTCTGAGAGACCAAAAAAGTCAGCGTGAAGAGTACAGAGAGCAGGGCAGGAGACACCACCTGCATCCCCTGCACTGCCACCACCCGCATCCCCAGTTCTCTCCCCTACCCCCACCCAGGGCACGCAGAGGAGCACTCCCTGCTCCCTGAGAGTCTGGTGCAATCCTCAGAGCTGGACGGGGCAGCAGAAGTGGTCCTGTTGCCTCTCAGTGGAAGCCTTTAGGAGGTTCTCCATGTTCTCTTTCTCACGTGCCGCAGGGAAGGGGCGCTCCGGGTCCCTGAGCCGCAACATGAAGGTCCGCAGCTGTGCTGTCGGCTCTGTGTAATTCTGCTGTTTTAACTGTTGGGCCAGGGGTCTAGTCCATTTACAACTGTATTTACATATCACCAACATTCATTGGCATTATTCATGGATTTCCTTAGCAAGTTTATGTTTTAAAATAGTTATTTCATTTAACTTTACTTATTTATTTACCTATTTTTAAAAATTTAACCAGAAAGGGACAGAGTGAGAGAGATAGAGAGAGAGAGAAGGAAGGCGAGAGGGCAAGCCACCAGGTTCAGGATTCGAACCACAGTTGGCCATGTGGGAATCCAGTGCCCTTAAGCACCAACCACCAGCTGGGCCCTCAAGATTTTTCAAAACTGCATCTACTTTGCAGCAAATGATAGCAAAAGTCTTTTTCTTATGAAAATTTTTAAGAATTATTTGAGGGACCAGCAGGTGGCGTGGTGGTTAAGGTGCTGGACACTCCCACATGGCTGACCACGATTTGAGTCCTGGACCCGGCAGTTTGCTTTCTCAGTCTCTCTCTCTCTGTCTCTCTCTGGTCAAATTAAAATAAATGAATGAATAAATAAAATAAGTAATTATATTTTAAAAAAAGAATGATTTGATTTAACTATTTATTTAAATTTGACAAGAGAGGGACAGAGCGAGAGCAAGAGAGAGAAGAAGTGAGAAAGCAAGCCAACAGGTCTGGGATTGAACCATGGCTGGCCAAGTGGGAGTGACCAGCACCTAAACAACCGCGCCACCTGCTGGTCCCAGAAGTAAGTAATACTGTTACACACATTTTCCAGATGAAGAAGCCGAGGCCCAGAGGGGTTAGACAATTTGCCCAAGGTCACAGGTCTAGGCGATGATTTACCTAATATTGAATCCCAGATCTGTCCAACTCCTTAATAAATTGGCCCAATTCTTTTTTGTTGCTGTTGCCAGGGGGTGCATGCTCTTGCCTAAGAGAGACAAGAGAGGGGAAGTGAGAAATCATTCCTTGGGGGAGGGCCACACCGCATTCCCTTCTCGATTTTTCTCTCAGGATTTTGGGCACACACATATACATTCCCTGGGGTCATTTTTAAGCCGCCAGGTATGGGACTCAAACCATGATCCACCATGTGGGAATCCAGAGCCTTAACCATCACGCCACCTACCAGTGCCATGGGCCCAATTCTTTTTATTTAGTTTTGGAGAGAGAGATTTTGTTATAGGGCGCCTGTACTCACCGGAGAGACAGAGAGAAAGTGAGAAATGGCCCCCTCATGCCACAGTCCCTTACTCTCCATTCTTCTCTTGGGATTTTGAGTATACACACACACACACACACCTGGAACGAGTTTCAAGCCTCCAGGTCTAGTACTCGAACCATGGTCAGCCATGTGGGAGTCCAGCACCTTAACCACCACCACCTGCTGGCCCTGATGGGCCTAATTCTTATTTATTTATTTATTTATTTATTTTTAGAGAGGTTTTTGCTATAGGGCTCTTGCGCTCGCCAGAAAGACAGAGAGAGACAAGAGAGAGCGAGAAATCTCCCCCCAGGGAGGATGGCCACGCCGCAATCCCTTCTCCTCCATTCTCCTCTCGGGATCTTGGGCACGCACGCACACACGCTCGACGTGAATTTTAAGCCACCGGGTCCAGGATGCGAACCACGGTTGACTACGTGGGAGTCCAGTGACACAGCCATTACGCTGACTGCTGGTCCCAAGCCTAACCTAATTCTTATGAAACACCGTTCATACCTGGAGAGGGAAAGCTCTCTTGGACTGAGTGCCTTCTAGGGAAGGGTGATGTCTTGGCATTCCCAGCACAGGGTCTGCCACCTACACAAGTGCCAATGTATATTTTTGGAAGTTATGAGTGACAGATTAAAAATATATATTTTTTGGCAGGGCCAGCAGATGGCATGGTGGTTAAGGGCACTGGACTCCTTCATGGCTGACTGCAGTTCGAGTCCCAGATCTGGCAGCTTGTTTTCTTTCTCTCTTTCCTTCTCTGTCTTGCTCTGTCCCTCTCTGGTCAAACGAAAAAATAAATGAAGTTGGGACCAGCACTTGGCATTATGGCTATGTTGCTGGACTGTCATGTAATTGACTGAGGTTCAAGTCCCAGACCCGGTAGCTTAAACTCATGCCAGGCGCGTGTGCATGCGTGCCCAAGATCCCAATAGGAGAATGGAGGAAAAGGGATTGTGGTGTGGCCCTCTCAAAAAAAAATAAATAAATAAATAAAATAAATAAAATAATTCTTTAAAAAAATTAATTCAGCCAGGACCAGCAGATGACATAATTGCTATGTTGCTGGACTCCTATGTAGTCCACCGCGGTTTAAGTACCGGACCCGGTGGCTTAGACTCATGCCGGGTGCCTGTGCGTGCAGGCCCAAGATCCTGAGAGGAGAATGGAGAAGGGATTGTTGATTGGCCATCTCCCCGGGGGGCGATTTCTTGCTTTCTGTCTCTCTGTCTCTGTGTTTCTGGGGAGTACATGGGCCCTACAGCAAAAAACCTCTCCCAAAAAATTAATAAATAAATTCAGCATTGATAAGCTACATTAACTCTTAGGAATTATATTTTGTATTTATGTACTCAAATTGCCTATCTGGTTTTAAATTCCTTGAGGTCAGAGTGTTGATACAATGTTTGTACCTCCCACAGTTGGCAGGGCCAGTCCTCAGCCGTAGTGTAGGGGGTCCCTTCACCTGAATCCACACAGGCTGTAAGTGCTGACAGGGCCCGGGCCTCGTCAGTGCAGGGCACAGGCCCTGTTCCTTCCACACCATGCCGCCTGCTTTCTTTCCTCCAGGATTTCATCCAGTGTTATCCAGGAACATGCAATTTATGGCCTAACCATCTATGGTAGCAAAACAAGTTGTTTTTGTTTGTTTTTTGTTTTCTATTCAGTTTTGAATAATACCCTAAGTCGTCTATTATTTGGGAAAAAAATAGACAAAACACAACTGACCGTACATGTCATTGAATGGCTTGAAGGATGTAGCACCAGCCAGCCAAAGCCCAGAAAGGCAGAGCAGCCGGCAAGAGCATCCTGAGATTGTCTCCACTTCCACTCGTCCTTTGAATGAGCTCTCCAGGTGTCATTTCCACCGATGACGTGACTCAGCTTCGGACGCCCAGGGTGCACTGAACCAGGACACTGTCTTACCCACACTTCTATCCAGACGAAGCCTGATGTGGCATTTACTGAACTTTTGTGGACCTAAACCCCAGGAAGAAATGCATTTTACAGCCCAGCAGGTGGCATGGAAGCTAAGGTGCTGGACCCCACCAGGCCATCTAGGCGGTTCAAGTTTCACGTGTGGGAGCTCAAAATCCCAAAAGGAGAATAAAGGAGAAGGGACTACAGTGTGGCCAACACCCCTGTGAGGTTGCTTTCTCACTTTTCCTCTCCCTCTCTTTTGCTCTGTCTCTTTCTGGCAAGCACCCACACCATGTAGCAAAAAAAATAACCAGCAGACAAAAGAAAGAAAGTGCATTTTGCAGGAGACCAGGAGGTGGTGTGGTGGTTAAGGCGCTAGACACTCCCACATGGCCGACTAGGGTTCAAGTCCTGAATCTGGTGGCTTGCTTTCTCACTTCCTCTCTCTCTCACTCTCACCCTCTGTCTCTCTCTGGTCAAACTAAAATATAAATGAATGAATAAATAAAATAAAATAAATAATAAAAAAAAAAGAAAGAGCATTTTGCATTGCAACCCAGTACATAGGGATGCGTGTGGCTCTTTACACTCCTGTGGGATGCACTCTGATGTCCGGTCCATTTCTACTTTGTATTTTATTCTATTTCTTCTTCTTTTTTTTTTTTTTTTTTGGAGAGGTTTTTGCTATAGGGTGCGTGCGCTCGCCAAAAAGACAGAGAGAGACAGAGAGATAGAAAGCAAGAAATCACCCCCCAGGGGGGATGGCCATGCTGCAATCCCTTCTCCTCCATTCTCCTCTCGGGATCTTGGGCATGCACGCATACATGCCTGGCGTGAGTTTAAGCCGCCGGGTCCGGGACTTGAACCGCGGTTGACTACATGGGAGTTCAGCAACATAGCCATTACGCTAACTGCTGGTCCCTCTATTTCCTCTTTTTAAAAAAATCTATTTACAAGTTTCCAGTTAAATTTCACCACCCTCTGAGTTCTGCAGCTTGAAAACACAGGTCCAGGGCATGTCAGGAAGATGCCGTCCTAGGAGTCTCAGCTCTCAGACAGCAGAACACATAAGTCTTTTTTTGCCAGAGAGATTTTTGCTATAGGGCACGTGCGCTCGCCAAACAGACAGAGAGAGACATAGAGACAGAAAGCAAGAAATCACCCCCCAAAGGGGATGGTCAAGCCGCAATCCCTTCTCCTCCATTCTCCTCTCGGGATCTTGGGCACGCACGCACACGCACCAGCGTGAGTTTTAAGCCACCGGGTCCAGGACGCGAACCGCGGTTGACTACGT
Source organism: Tupaia belangeri chinensis (assembly GCF_000334495.1). Classification (NCBI taxonomy): domain Eukaryota; kingdom Metazoa; phylum Chordata; class Mammalia; order Scandentia; family Tupaiidae; genus Tupaia; species Tupaia belangeri. The sequence goes on along the minus strand of NW_006160088.1, from coordinate 2,609,376 downwards.
GGGAGTCCAGCGACGTAGCCATTACGCTAACTGCTGGTTCCCAGAACACATATGTCTTACGTCCTCAGCATCTGCCGCCCTCTGTTCTGGATGAAAGAGGCGAGCAGCTACTTACCAGGGTGATGAACTAAGAACTGGGACTGCAAGGATGACTAAACTTGGAAGCCAAAGCGAGATCTTCGCCCTAGGAGAACTTACAGCCTAGTGAGGAAATGAACTCGCAACCGCTAATAATGTAAATTAAATTAAAATTAAATCAGAACAACTTTTTAATGACAAAATCACTGTCAGTCAGAGGACCCAGCTCCCGTGGCGTGTGCTGTTAAAATGCTATGCTCCACAGGCCAGGACCATATGGGCGACTCGGGTTGGATTTCTGTCATCCCATCAACTTGGGGAAGGTAAGTCAAGAGGATCTCAAGGCCGGCTGGCCTGGACAACACAAGATCCTATCTGGAAGAGGTGGGGTGCTGGGATCAGCAGATGGTGTAATGGTTAGGTCGCTGGACTCCCATGTTGTCAACCACAGTTCAAGTACTAGACCAGGAGGCTTAAACCTCACGCCGGGCGCATGTGCGTGCGTGCCCGAAGTTCAGAGAGGAGAATGGAGAAGGGATTGAAGCTTGGCCATCCCACCTGGGGGGTGATTTCTCACTTTCTGTCTCTGTCTCTCTCTGTCTTTCCTGTGAGCACGCATGCCCTATAGCAAAAATCTCTCTTTTTTTTTTTTTTTGGAGAGATTTTCACTGTAGGGGGCGCGCGCTCGCCCG
>NW_006160088.1:2605847-2608539 GCF_000334495.1 Tupaia belangeri chinensis | reverse complement strand
GGATAGTCACGCTGCAATCCCTTCTCCTCCATTCTCCTCTCGGGATCTTGGGCACACACGCACACGCACCCGGCATGAGTTTTAAGCCACCGGGTCCGGGACACGAACCGCGGTCGACTACGTGGGAGTTCAGCGACATAGCCATTACGCTAACTGCTGGTTCCCTAGCAAAAATCTCTCTTAAAAGGAAAAAGAGGTGGGTAGTGACATGTGGGGTGGTGACACATGGGGTGGTGACCCGTGGGGTGGTGACATGTGGGGTGGTGAGACATGGGGTAGGGACACGTGCCTGTGGGCCCAGCTGTTTGGAGGCTGAGGCAGGTGGACTGAGAGGTTTCCTCCCTTTTATTTATTTTTTAATTGCTAGAGGGCATGTGTGCTTGCCGGAAGGAGAGAGAGACAGAGAAAACCACAATCCCTTTTCCTTCCTTTCTCCCCATTTTAGGATTTGGGGCACACACATGGGCCTGGCATGGTTTTCAAGCCGTCAGGTCTGGAACTCAAACTGTGCATTTGACCATGTGGGATCGAGCCTCCGTAACACCTTGCCACAGGCTGGCCTGAGAGACTCTGAGAGAGAGAGAGAGAGAGAGAGAGAGAGAGAAGGGCGAAGGGCCAGCAGGTGGCGTGGTGGTTAAGGGTGCTGGACTCCCACTTGGTCAACCACGATTCATGTCCCGGACCTGGAGGCTTGTTTTCTCACTTTCCCTCTCTCTCTCACTCTGTCCCTCTCTGGTCAAATTAAAATAAATGAACAAATAAATAAAGTTAAATAAAAAATAATTTTTTAAAAGAGAGAGAGAAGAAAAAAAGTGAGTGAGGGGGGCTGGACAGGAGCAGTAGTAACATGTCATGTTCTGAGAGACTGACAGTGGGAAGAGTTCAGGTTGAGTCTGAAAATGGGTCCTCTGGCACAAAATGTGTCCATGACCGGGGGCTAGGCTAAAGCTGGGTACTAGTTGGGATGCTGTCTCTTTGTCTCACTGTCTCTCTCTCTCTCTGTCTGTCTCTCTTCCTCATGTAGGAAATAAACAAACAAATAAATAAATACACTTTAAAAACAATGTCAGTCACGGGAACCAGCAGTTGGCGTAATGGCTATGTCGCTGGACTCCCACGTAGTCGACCACAGTTCGAGTCCCAAACCCGGTGGCTTAGAACTCACGCTGGGCGCGTGTGCGTGCGTGCCCAAGATCCCGAGAGGAGAAGGGATTGCGGCGTGACCATCTCCCCTGGAGGGTGATTTCTCGCTTTCTGTCTCTATATCTCTCTCTGTTTGTCTGGCGAGCGCACACGCCCTATAGTGAAAACCTCTCAAAAATAAAAAAAAGTCAGTCAGATATATATGATTTAGTGTGGGGTCACAGAAAGCATCGTGGAGTGGCTCACATTTAAGCTGAGAACTAAAGACCAAATAGGGAGATCAGCAGGTGGCTTGGTGGTTAGGGCACTGGACACCCATGTGGCTGACTGCGGGTCAAGTCCTGAACCTGGTGGCTTGCTTTCTCACTTTCCCTCTCTCTCCCTCTCTCTCCTACCCCTGTGGTAAGTGCATGTGCCCGTAGCAAATTAAATAATAATGATGATAAATAAACTAATTCTTTTTTTTTTCTCCGCTATAGGGCGCGTGCGCTCGCCAGACAGACAGAGAGAGACATAGAGACAGAAAGCGAGAAATCACTCCCCAGGGCGGATGGTCATGCCGCAATCCCTTCTCCATTCTCCTCAGAATCTTGAGCACGCACACACATGCACCAGGTGGAGTGTAAGCCACTGGGTCCGGGACGCGAACCGCGGTTGACTATGTGGGAGTCCAGCAACATAGCCATTACGCTAATTGCTGGTTTCCAATAAACTAATTCTTTTTAAAAAAGATTTATTTATTTAATTTTATTTTATTCGTTATTGTTATTTAGGTTTTAATTTTACCATAGACATGTAGTCGTCTGTGGGATGAGTCCCGGACCCAGTGGCTTACACTCCACCTGGTGCATGTGTGTGCGTGCTCAAGATTCTGAGGAGAATGGAGAAGGGATTGCGGCATGGCCAACCTCCACGGGGGGGTGATTTCTCACTTTCTGTCTTTCTGTCTCTCTCTGTCTTTCTGGCAAGCACACGCACCCTATAGCAAAAACCTCTCAAAAAAAAAAAAAATTTAATTTGGGGAACTGATGTGGCCTACCCAGAAGAAAAAGATGAACCCAATTAAAAGGTGGGAAAATTAGTTGAATAAACAACTCTCTAAGGGAGATATATGAACAGACAGAAAGCATATGAAGAAATCTCAACATCCCTGATTATAAGGGAGATGCAGATCAAAACCACAAGGAGATACCACCTAACCCCAGTCAGAATGGCAAAGATTAAAAAACAAAAAACAAAAAATGATAAGTGGAGGGGATGTGGTGAAAGGAGAACACTCCTACACTGTTGGTGAGAATGTAAATTGGTCCAGCCACGGTGGAGAACAATATGGAAGTTTCTCAAAGACCTTCAAATAGAACTACCATATGATCCAGCAATTCCACTCCTGGGTATCTACCCAAAGGACAGGAGAATGCTTACACATCGATATTCATTGTAGCCTTGGGCCTCTCCGGGTCCTGCGCCTAGGCTGCGACCGGCGGCGGGTCCTGTGCGCCCCCACCCCCCCGGCGAACTTACAACCATAAGAAACAGAAAAAACCCTTAG
>NW_006160088.1:2599039-2604624 GCF_000334495.1 Tupaia belangeri chinensis | reverse complement strand
AGAGTGTGGGAGGAGAAGAGTGTGGGAAAGGAAATTTGGGGCAAAAAATATAGAGATAAAAACATTTGTGGGACAAAGATATGGTTCACTATCTGTTGATGAAGACATGTGTAGTATTTTCAACTGGGCTGAACTGAGATGTATGTCATGCTGGGTAAAGTCTCTGTATAAACTAAATTATATAGAGTGATTAAATGTATAAGTAATAACAAAAATTAAAATAAAAAAGATAAGGGAAAACTATAAAAAAATAATTAAAAAAAAACTAGTTTAACATTAAAAAAATTATCTGATTTGGGGACCAGTAGGTGGTATGGTGGTTAAGGCGCTGGACCCTCCCATATGGCCAACCACAGTTCAAGTCAACTGCCAGGGGGAGAATGCCACCTGCCAACCACAATAAATAATTATTTTTAAAAAATTATTTATTTTTAAATTTGACCAGAGAGACAGAACAAAGGAATGAGAGCGAGAGAGAGAGAAATGTGAGAAAGCAAGGCTCCAGGTCCGGGATTTGAACTGTGGTTGGCCATGTGGGAGTCTAGCACCTTAACAATTATGCCATCTCATGGGACCAGCAGTTAGCGTAATGGCTATGTTGCTGGACTCCCATGTAGTTGATCGTGGTTTGAGGCCCAGACCCAGTGGCTTAAACTCACACTGGGCACATGTGTGTGCGTGCCCAAGATCCCGAGAGGAGAAAGGAGGAGAAGGTATCGTGGCGTGGCTATCCCCCCTGGGGGGTGATTTCTCGCTTTCTGTCTCTCTTTGTCTCTCCGGCGAGCACACGTGCCCTATAGCAAAAACCTCTCAAAAAAAAAAAAAAATTATGACATCTCCTGGCCCAAATAAATCTTTTTTTGGGGACCAGCAGGTGGCATGGTGGTTAAGGTGCTGGACAGTCCCACATGGCTGACCACGGTTCAAGTTCTGGACCTGGTAGCTTGCTTTCTCACTTTCCCTCTCTCTCTTTCTCTGTGTGTGTCTCTCTGGTCAAGTTAAAAGAAATGAATAAATAAAATTAAATATAAATAAATAAAATAAGATAAAATAATTCTTTAAAAAAATAAATCTTTTTTTTATTGAGAGATTTTTGTTATAGGGTATATGCGTTCACTGGAGAGACAGAAACAGAGAGACAGAAAGTGAGAAATCACCCCCAGGGGGATGACCATGCAGCCTTCCTTTCTCTTCCTCTCAGGATTTTAGGCATGCATGCACACCCTCCTGGCGTGAGTTTTAAGCTGCTGGGTACAGGACTCGAACTGCGGTTGACTATGTGGGAGTCCAGTAATGTAGCCACTGTGCTGGTCCCAATCATTCTTTCTTTCTTTTCTTTTTTTTGGAGAAGTTTTTGCTGACATAGTGACATAGCCATTATGCCAACTGCTGGTCCCACCAATAATTCTTTTTTTTTAAAAAAAAGAAAAGACTAAGTATGAGTTTGACAAAATAGATTTGAGAGGAGGTGGGGTGAATTCCAGGCCCGAAAAGAGCGAAAAGAGCGCCCCCCAGGGACAGGGGCAAGGAGTCGGGTGTAAGTTAAGAACCGCCCCTCACCTGTTTCTGCCTGCATTTTTTCTTTGGAAAGCCTCACTCCCTAACCCACGTGGTGTGGCAGGCCACTTACATGGGAGCTCTGCCCTCACCACACAGGGTTGGTGAGTAACCCAGGCTGGCCAAAGACCTTCTCCTGGGGCCAGCAGATGGCACAGTGGTTATGGTATTGTACACCTACATGGTTGACCACAGTTTGAGTCCCAGACCTGGTGGCTTGAACCTCATGCTGGCTTGTGTGTGTGTGTGTGTGTGTGTGTGTGTGTGTGTGCTTAAAATCCTGAGAGAAGAACGGAGGAGAAGGGATTGCTTTGTGACTATCCCCCTCCACCCCAGCCAGGGGGTGATTTCTCACTTTCTTTCTTTTTCTCTCTGTCTCCAGCGAGAGCACACACCCTACAGCAAAAATCTAAGAAATTTAAAAAAAAAAGATTTTCTTTTTGGCCACAGTGATGACTGGGCAGCAACTGGGCCAATCAGAAGCTTTTTTTTTTTTTTTTTTTTAAGTTTTTTGCCCTAGGGGGTGTGTGTGCACTCGCCACAGAGACAGAGAAACAGTGAGAGGGAAAGGGAGAAATCACGATGGCCACCTGGCAGTCCCTTTGTCATTCTCCCCCTGGGATTTTGGACACACCTACATACACGCTCAGTGTCATTTTCGAGTCCCAGATCCAGGACTTGAACTGTGGTCAGCAATGTGAGAGTCCAGCGACTTAACCACTATGTCACCTACTGGCCCCCAAACTCATTTTTCTGAGTGGCACATGGAAAGGGTGCCTCTTCTGCCCTCTGGGAATGAAAGTATGAGGCTGAGTAAGGGGAAGGCTAAGCTCTCTCCCGTTGTGTGGAGAGGGAGGTCAAGAAAGGAAACCGGGATCAGCAGTTAGCATAATGGCTATGTCGCTGGACTCCCACGTAGTCGACCACGGTTCACATCCCGGACCCGGTGGCTTAAACTCACGCCGGGTGCGTGTGCATGCGTGCCCAAGATCCCGAGAGGAGAATGGAGGAGAAGGGATTGTGTTTGCGTTGGCATCCCCCCTGGGGGGGTGATTTCTCATTTTCTATCTCTCTGTCTTTCTGGCGAGTGCACGCACCCTATAGCAAAAACCTCTCCAAAAAAAGGAAGAAAAAAGAAAAAAAAAGAAAGGAGACCGCCTCCTGGGAAAGGAGAGATCAGGACAGAGGAGGCACAGGCTTGAAGCGTCAGGGTTAGGCCTGCCCAGAGCCATGCTGGAGCTCACCATGCCGCTCTCCCTTGGGTTGGCTCTAGTTGGTTCTCCGTTATAGGCAACTGACTATAGATGTAAGAGGAAGAATAGAGACTCAACTCATTTCTTTTATTCTTTTTTTATTTAGAAGGTAAGTGTGTTGGCTGGAAAGAGACAAAGAGACAGGAGGAGGGAGGGGGAGGGAGAAGCACGCCCTAGTGGGGCGCGGTCAAGTCGCTGTCCCTTCTCTTCTATTTGCCCATCCTGTTGGGATCTGGGGAACACACGCACACGTGCCTGGTATATTTTTCAAGTCACTGGGCGGCAATTCTAACCCTGTTTGGCCATGTGGGATCTGGCTGCCTTAACCACTAGGCCACGGGACAGGCCCCCAGGTAATTTCTATTAAAAAAAAAAGAATGGGCCCACTGGTTGTGATGCAGGGGTGAGGTGCCGCTGCACAGTACCCGCGCTACATGGAGGATCTGGGTTTGGATCCCGGGTGACCTGCACAGGGATACGCCATGAGCCTGCCTAGTTAGCTAGAGAAAGCTAGGATGGGGGTCAGCAGGTGGGGTGGTGATTAAGATGCTAGATTCTCACATGGTTGACAGTGGCTCACGTCCTGGAACTGGCGGCTTGAAAATCACACCTGGATGGGACCAGCAGTTAGCGTAATGGCTATGTTGCTGGACTCCCACGTAGTCAACCACGGTTCAAGTCCCGGACCCGGTGGCTTAAACTCACGCTGGATGCGTGTGCGTGTGTGCCCAAGATCCCAAGAGGAGAATGGAAGAGAAGGGATTGTGGGGGTGATTTCTCGCTTTCTGTCTCTCCGTCTCTCTCTGTCTGTCTGGCGAGCGCATGCGCCCTATAGCAAAAACCTCTCCAAAAAAAAAAAAAAAGAAAAAGGAAAAAAAAAAAGAAAGAAAATCACACCGGGTGTGTGCGCATGTCCGAAACCCCAGGAGGACTGAGGAGAAAGGATTGAGACTGGCCTTCCTCTGGGAGCTGGTTTCTCACTTCCTTTCTCTGTCTCTCTCCTTTCTCTGTCTCTCCACACACGCCCTATGGCAAGAACCTTAAAAAAAGAAAGAAGAAACGGGAGGTCTGAGACAGAGCTGGTGCCCAGGCTGTGGTGAGGGTCAGGGGGCCACCCGGGCGCACGAGAGCAGCGAGGTGAGCGAGGAACAAAGGCAGGAGGGAGAAGTACCAGCAGCAGAACCCTGCTGCCTTCGTGGGTGCGACCAGCCCAGAAGGACTGGGAGAAGCGAAGGGCGAGAAAGCGGGTGGCACCCGGTAAATGCACTGTCAGGCCAGTCATCCCGGAGGCCGAGGACGAAAAGGCGCTCAGACTCGTTATGTGCTCAAGTCCTCAAACCACGTGCTTTTTTTTTAAAAAAAAGTTTTTAAATGTACTACTATTATTATTTTTAAAATTTTGCTACATGGCATGTATGCTCACCAGAGAGAGAGAGAGAGGGAGGGAGGGAAGGAGGGAAAGGGTGTGACATAGCAAGCTGCCAGGTCCAGGACTTGAACCATGGTCAGCCATGTGAGAGTCCAGCATCCTTAACCACCATGCCACCTGCCGGCCCCCCTTTTATTTATTTATTTTTGAGAATTATTTATTGGGGGTGGGCAGCAGGTGGTGTGGTGGTTAAGGGTGTTGGACTCCCACATGACCAACTGTGGTTGGAGTCCCGCACCTGGTGTCTTGCTTTCTCACTTTCTCTCTCTCTCTTCCTCTTTCTATCTCTAATCAAAGTAAATAAATAAATAAACAAAAATAAAGTTAAGTAAAAATAATAAAGAAAAAAAAACCCTCTGGACATTAGAAATAAAAATAATGACATAAAAAAATAAAAGAATTATTTATTTGGGGTAGCGTGGTGGTTAATTGCATTAGACTCCCACATGGCCAATGGTTCAAGTCCTGAACTGGCGACTTGCTTTCTCACTTTCCATCTCTCTTATTCTCTTGCTCTCTGGTCAAAATAAAATAAGTAAATAAATGAACTTAAATAAAATAATTATTTTTAGGGACCAGCAGTAGACATAATGTCTATATTGCTGAACTTCCATGTAGTTGACTGTGGTTTGAGTCCCAGACCCTGTGGCTTAAACTCACGCCAGGAACGTGTGCATGTGTGCCCAAGATTCCGAGAAGAGAATGGAGGAGAAGGGATTGCGGTGTGGCCATCCCCACTAGGGGGTGATTTCTTACTTTCTGTGTCTCTGTCTCTCTTTCTTTCTGGTGAGTGCACCCACCCTATAGCAAGAATCTCTCAAAAATTATTTTAAAAAGAAATTATTAATTTAATTTAGAAAAAAAAAAGTTTTACGGGACCAGCAGTTGGCGTAATGGCTATGTCGCTGGACTCCCATGTAATTGACTGCAGTTCAAGTCCAGGACCTGGTGGCTTAAACTCACACCAGGCGCATGTGCGTGCATGCCCAAGATCCTGAGAGGAGAATGGAGGAGAAGGGATTGTGGCATGGCCATCCCCCCGGGGGGTGATTTCTGTCTGTCTATCTCTCTCTGTCTTTCTGGCAAGCACACACGCCCTGTAGCAAAAACCTCTCCAAAAAAAAAAAGTTTAACAAAGAATTTTTATTTAAATTTATTTATTTATTTATTTATTTAAATTTGACCAGAGAGGAACAGAGAGAGAGTGAGGGAAAATGAGAAAGCAATCTTCCAGAACTTGAACTGCAGTTGCCCATGTGGGATTCCAGTGCCCTTAACCACCATGCCACCTGCCAGCCCCAATTTTAATTTTTTTTTTTTGAGAGGTTTTTGCCCTAGGGCACGTG
>NW_006160088.1:2588789-2599024 GCF_000334495.1 Tupaia belangeri chinensis | reverse complement strand
AGTTTAAGCCACCGGGTCTGGGACGCGAACTGCGGTCAACTACATGGGAGTCCAGTGACACAGCCATTACGCCGACTGCTGCTTTCCCCAAATTTAAAATTTTTAAAAAGAGTTATTTAACTTCATTTATTGTTATTATTATTTTAATTTGACCAGAGAGAGAGAGAGAGAGAGAGAGAAAATGAGAAAGCAAGTTGCCAGGTCAAGGACTTGAATTGTGGTCCGCCATGTGGAAGTCCAGCACCTTTAACTACCATGCCACCTGATGGCCCCTATTTTATTTTATTAATTATTAAAAAAAGATATTTATTTATTTAATTCCATTTGCTATTATTCTTTTTTTCAATTTGACCAGAGAGAGACAGAGAGAGTGAAAAGGAAAGTGAGAAAGTAAACCACCAGGTTGGAGACTTGAACCACGGTCAGCCATATGGGAATCTAAAGTCTTCAACCACCACACCACCTGCTGGCCCAATTTTATTAATTATTGTTATTATTATTTTAAAATTTACTACAGGGCCCATGCTCTCACCAGAGTGAGAGAGAAAGAGAGACTAAACGAGGAAGCAAGTTGCCAAGTCTAGGACCGAAACCTCGCTTGGCCACGTGGGAGTCCAGCACCCTAATGACCAGGCCACCTGCAGGCCCATCACATGCTTTCTTAGATCAAGCTCAAACACTAGGGGAAACAGGAGGGGAAACGATGCTGCTATCGTTTAACACACTTAGGAGAGGATGTGACGGGGTGGAAACGTCACAGTGTCTGACTCCAAGAAGACACGATCGTGTGTGTTCTGTCTCTTGGTACGCCAGCCTGCACTGCTCACGGTGCGGTTCAAGGACCAGAGTCGAGGTTTGAGCAAAGGCATGCCTACAGATGGATGGTTCGCTGGGTCAATGACATACTATCTAAGGATTTTTTTATTTAACGTTGTTTATTACTATTATTTTTTTTTATTTAACTTTGTTTATTACTATTATTTTTAGAGAGAGATGTTTACTGAGAGGATGTGTGTACTCACTGGAGAGATGACCGACAGTGAGAAATCATTCTCGAGGGGGAGATGGCCACGCTGCTATCCCTTCTCCTCCATTCTCCTCTCTGGATTTTGGGCACCCACGCACACATACCTGGAACGTGTTTCAAGTCACCAGGTCTGGGACTCGAACTGCGGTCGGATACTTGGGAATCCAGTGATGTAACCATTATGCCTATTATTATTATTATATACTATTATCACTATTTTTTAACTTTAAATTTGCTATAGAGCATGTGCACTCACCAGAGAAAGATAGACAGAGAGAAAGAGAGAAAGCAAGCTGCCAGGTCTGGGACTCAAACCATGGTCAGCCGTGTGGCAGTCATATGCCTCAACCACCACGCCACCTGCTGGCCCCAGACACACTAATTATAAAGAAATGCACACAGCGTACACCAGGTTTCCACCGAAGCTTGCCAGTTAGCCAGCTGAACAGCTGTGGGTTTTATTTGTGTATTTAGGACAGAGGATGGGGCCAGAATGGTTGTCATCTTCTACACTACGCCTTCATGAGTGAATATTTAGTGCCTCTTATATATTTAGGATGTCATGAATAAATTTAGAGTTCCAGCAACTCATGCATATTTAGTATCTGAATAACAATAATTCTCTTCATTTGGTCTTTCTTTTCTCTTTCATTCATTCATTCTTATTTTAAAATAATTATTTTATTTATGTATTTATCACTATTATTTTTTCTTTCACGAGTTTGCCAGAGAAAGAGAGACAGAGAGTGAGAAAGCAAGCTGCTAGGTCCAGAACTTGAACTGCTGTCGGCCATGTGGGAATTCCAGTGCCTTAACCACCACGCCACCTGCTGGCCCCTCATTCTTTCTCTCTTTCAGTTTTGTTATAGGGTGTGTGTGCTGTGTGCTTGTCAGAGAGAGAGAGGGAAAGTGAGATAGCATCCCCTAGGGGAATGGCCACACCACAATCCCTTCTCCTCCATTCTCAGCTCAGGATTTTGGACACGTACATGTACCCTGTGTGTTTCGCAAGCCACCGGGTCTGAGACTCGAACTGCTCTGTTGGCTCTGTGGGATCCAGTTGCTTAACCTCCACATCACCTGATGACCAGGCCTTCCTTTCTTTTTTCTTTTTTCTTTTTTTGCTATAGGGTGCATGTGCTCACCAGAAAGAGAGACAGAGAGACAGAAAGCGAGAAATCACCCCCCAGGGGGGATGGCCATGCTGCATCCCTTCTCCTCCATTCTCCTCTTGGGATCTTGGGCACACATGCACATACACCCAGGGTGAGTTTAAGCCACCGGGTCTGGGACTCGAACTGCAGTGGACTACATGGGAGTCCAGTGACAAAGCCATTACGCCAACTGCTGGTCCCCAGTCCTTCCTTTTTATGTTTAACTCACACACACATCTTGTACTTAGTCTCCTTACTTAATGACCACTAAAAAGATTTTGCATTTATTTTATAACCCATAAACTTATTCATTTTCTTTTCTTTTTAAAAATTATTTTATTTAACTTTATTTTATTTTAATTTGACCAGAGAGGGACAGAGTGAATGAGAGAAGGAGAGAGAGAGAGAGAGCAAGCCAGCAGATCTGGGGCTCAAATTCAGGTCAACCATGTGGGAATTCCAGCAACTTAAACACCATACCACCTGCTGGCCCCATGTTACACCTACCCCTACCCCTAAACCCTAACCCTAAACCCTAAACCCTAATCGTAAATCTAAACCCTAACCCTAAACCTTAACTCTAACCCTAAACCCTAACCCTAAACCCTAAGGCTAACCCTTTGCTTCTCCAAATCCTATTTGGTTATGACAAAAAAGCACATACGGGGTAGGGGTTGCTTTCTCCTCTTCACTCCTCTCTCTCTCTCTTTCTCTCCCTCTCTCTCTCCTGCTAGGGGAAGAAATGAAAAGTCTAGAGCAGAACCCAGGTAGGCAAGAGTTGCAGCTGAAGGCCCAGAAGAGTGCTGGGGGGCTGCTGGCCCAAGGTCTGATAGCGAAGCAAAGAGAAACCCAGTAGCCCGTATGCAGCTGGGACAGGTGGACTGCTGATGTCTGAACTGGGAGCTGTGGGCTTCCCCAGGCCCCTAAGAAGGGGGAAGTCGGGGAGAGGTGCGGGGAAGACTGGTTCAGACCCAGCCTTTGGATCCTATGACTGAATCAAGCCACCCTGGCTCAGCCTCTGGGGCACAGCTGGTAACATACGGCACTGCAGAGCTAGAAGCCACATGTGGACCACGGTTCGAGTCCCTGACTGTGCCAGCCTGAAACACTGTGGTGCAAACCCATGTGCCCAGGGTCCTGGTGAGCCAGAGGACTGGAGGAAGGGGATCGCAGAGCGACCGGCACCTGTGGAGGGTGATTCCACCACCCCCACCCCCGTCTCTCTCCCTGCATGACCTTTAACAACAGCTAAAGACTAGCTCCTACCAGGACTCCCCAGTTCTCCTGCCAATCTGTAACTTCCTTTAAGCTGTTTTTCCTCCTTGTTTTCTTTGCAGCTCAAGGATTAAAATGATTAGGGTTTAAGTAATGCAAGGGAGAGGTGCAAGGGGGATTGGTAATTTATTCAAAAACTCCCTGGGAGAGAGCTGCCCTGATGAGTAGGGGGTAGGTTGGCTGCACCATCTTTCTTGGGGTCCTGGGAACCTCCGAGAGAGACAGGACGCGCAGGCGCCGCCTCAGTGCAGGTGCGACCGCTGGACGGGGCTGGGGCGGGGAAAGAGCTCTCAGCGGGCTGCTCAGTGTGGTCTCTCTGGGAATACTTGTGGGTTTTTTTGTTTTATTTTGTTTTGTTTTTCTAGGTTGCTTTGCAGTTAGAGGTGTAGGAGCCGACCGCTGTGGGGAGCAGTCCTGTGTCCCCGCAGGCTCCCACGGTTTTCTCTGTCATTGCACATCATTGTCTGCTCTCTGCTCTCCCCCACAGACAGTGCATGTCCCCCCCCCCCAGCAGGTCTGTGTCTGATTCACCTCGTCCTGCCACACAATGTGGCCCAGCGAGGGGCTCGACACTTGGAAGTTTTGGTTTTTTTTTGGAGAGATTTTCATTCACTGTAGGGCGTGTGGGCGCCAGACAGACAGAGAGAGACATAGAGACAGAAAGCGAGAAATCACCCCCCAGGGCGGATGGTCACGCTGCAATCCCTTCTCCTCCATTCTCCTCTCGGGATCTTGGGCACGCACGCACACGTGCCTGGCGTGAGTTTTAAGCCACCGGGTCTGGGACACAAACCGCGGTCGACTACGTGGGAGTCCAGCGACATAGCCATTACGCTAACTACTGGTTCCCAGACACTTGGAAGTTTCTCAAAGAGATACTTGTTGGATGAATGAACAAATGGACACTTTCTCCAAACCACCCTGAGCTCTGGATGGGTTTCACAAAGGACCGAAGGCCTGCCTGCAGCTCTTGGCTGGTACCCCTTACCAAGGGTTCGGTGCCGCCCAGATGCCAGGGGGCGGCGACCCCTTGAGCTTTGGTTTAGATATTTATGTGCATTTTCTGGTGCTAAAAAGTCAAGTTTTCAAAGTGGTGTCCGTTACTCTGAGATGGTACTCGCCATTTGAGAGACCAGTTCTAGGATAGACATGTTTTTCTTTTTTTGGAGAGGTTTTTGCTATAGGGCTTGTGCACTTGCCAGAAAGAGAGAGACAGAGAGACAGAAAGCGAGAAATCCCCCCCCAGGGGGCATAGCCGCACTGCAACCCCTTCTCCTCCATTCTCATCTTGGGATCTTGGGCACGCACACACACGTGCCCGGCGTGAGTTTAAGCCACCGGGTCCGGGACTCGAATCATGGTCGATTACATGGGAGTCCAGCGACATAGCCATTACGCTAACTACTGGTCCCCAGGATAGACATTTTAATGTAAATTTTCCCGGCATTGATTTCCCTATACTACATTGCTCACCCCGCCTCCCCCCCAGTGCTACTGTTTTCCCCAGTATGTAATTTGGGTGTTTGTGTTGTGATGTCAGCATCTCCAGCTCACCTGATTACTTGGTAACGAGATGCCATCACCTTTGGATTCTCCCAGAACCTCCCCTGAAGTGTCGGGCCAAGGAACCTTCACTGAGCCCGCCCATGCTGTTCGCTGTTGAGCAGGTCCCCGGCTGCGTGGGTGATGGGTGTGGGTGTGGGGCTGGCTGGAAGCGAGACCCGGAGGACTGAAGCAGAACCCGGAAGCGAAGCGCGCACGGAGCTATCCTGCCACCTGATCCAACGTTCCTTCTCACTCCTTTAGCAGCTCCCCTCCCTCTGGTAACAATGGAAGGAAGGGGGAAGTGTGGGGAAATCAGGTCCTGTAATTGATTTCGAAGGGCTCATTACCAGGACCCAGGAGCAGAGAGAAAGCAGCTGGGGGACAGGAGGGTTAAAGAAAGCACACCAGGATGAAGAGCTGGGGAATGAGTAAGAGATATTTGATTGTGGGAGGGAGCCAAACACTAGACGCTGAATGGGCAGGCACGGGGAGAGCTGAGGTTGGCAGCCAGGACCCAGGACTGCCCGAGCAGGGCTGGGCCAGAGAAAGCTACCGAGCAGCCTGGGATTGTGCAGACAGGGCTGCTGCCTGATACTGAGTATCGGTGCCCGAGGGAGGGATGAGTCACTCCCATGCATCCAAGTTTAGAATGAAAGCGCCCCGGGGAGGGCAAACACCTTTCCTGGGACAGGGCTTGCTGACAGTCCCACAGTGGAATCCCAGCCCGACCCAGGAAGCTGAAGAGCCCCCGGACCTGCAGGAAGGACTCACTGCCATGGAGACCGAGAGCGAAGGGCTGTTTCTAACTCCCCTTCCTTCTCCCAGGAGCTCGCAGCCAGATGTCCACCCTTTGTGTTTCTCGGGGTTGGCACAGGACAGAAGCCACAGGGCTAAGTGCCAGGCTATGACTGTGACTGTCACATTTTTCTGCAGGAGGCAGGGACAGGAGCCTGGGAACTCGAGAACCTTCTGGATTATGGGTGTGACTGTGAAACCCGGGAACAAATCTGGGTAGATTTACTAAAATACTACCTGTTTGCGTGTTGAACTATCCCCTGCTTTCGCTCACCTAGTCTGTCCTCACTGTTCTTTGAAGAAATACCTCCGCCCTGACAGGTAGCCCGGAGCTGTAGGTCACAGGACGGTTTAGCCCAGATGTTTTTGAATGGTGGCTAACCCCGGAAGGAAAGGCCTGGAGCTCACTTTGTTGCGTAAGTGTGCCTGTGGGCACCCCCTGCTTTCAGAGGGCCAGTGACCTACCGCCACCCCAGCTGCAGGGGATGGGGGGGTATGGCCTGTGCAGCCTTGGCTCAGCCAATCAGAACTGTGCTGGGTTCAGTCCTTCATTTACATAGATAGCTTCAGGGACCTGGCGCTCCAACCAACCAATCAGAATGCGGCAGTTTCAACTCTTCATTTGCTTATAGGACCTGAGAAAGAGGAGCGGGAAATTTTCCTTTACAAAAGACCAGTAAGAGATTTTTGGTATTGGTGGAGAGACAGAGAGACAGAAAGCGAGAAATCATGGGACCAGCAGTTGACATAATGGCTGTGTCGCTAGATTCCCATGTAGTCCACGACGGTTCGAGTCCTGGACCCGGTGGCTTAAATTTACACCGGATGCGTGCCCAAGATGCCAAGGTGGGGGGTGATTTTTGGCTTTCTGCCTCTTTCTGGCAAGCACACATGCCCTATAGTAAAAGCCTCTAAAAAAAGAAAAAAGAAAAGAAATACCACACTGGGAATGGTGTGTATGTGCCCAAAATCCCTAGAGGAGAATGGAGAAGGGATTATGGTGTGGTCATTGTCCCTGGGATGCGATTTCTCACTTTCCCTCTCTCTGTCTCTGTCTCTCTCTATCGAGCACATCCTATGGCAAAAACCTAAAACAAACCAAAACAACCCTTTATTTGTTCACCATTCTCTGAGTCATCCGTTTGGGCTGGGCTCAACTGGGTGTTTCTTTTGCTGTTATTATCTGGGATCATTGATGCCACCCCAGTCTTCTGGCAGCTCAGCTGGGGCTGGTGGTTTCATTCATATTTCTGGGAGTTAGGACTGGGTGGGGCAACCTCTAGAACGTCACCTTGGCAGCTGGTACCAACAGACAGAGGTCAAGACCCATGGTGCAAACACTTGTTCAAGGTGCTTCCTGCATCATCTTTGCTAATGGCCTATTGTCTAAAGCAAGTACATGACCAGGCCCAGATTCAGCATGGAAGGGACTTCACAGAAGTCCAGAAACAGGGCAGGTGCCGTTCCTGTAACAATCTACCACGCTTACATACTATTCTGCATGTCGCTTTCCCCCAGTAGTACAGTTATTGTCTAGCTGATATATTGATAGTTACCATAATTATGTTTGTAATGACTATACAACGGAATCAAAGGACTACCCCCAGGGCCAGCAGGTGGCATGGTGGTTAAGGCGCTGGACAGTCGCACATGGGTGACCATGCTTCAAGTCCCGGACCTGGTGGCTTGCTTTCTCACTTTCTCTCACTGTGTCTCTCTCTGGTCCAATTAAAATAAATGAATGCATAAATAAGGTTCATTAATAATTATTAAAATATAATGATAATACATAAAATTAAATAAATATTATTTATTTAATATTATTTATTAAGTAATAAATCTTTTGGGAAAATACTATTTACAAATATACTTAACTATTATTACTCTTTTTTTGCACTGTTTTAAATAATTTATTAGTGGGGGCTAGAAGGTGGCATTGATGGTTGAGGGTCCTGGACTCCCACATGGTCGACTACAGTTCGAACACGTGGCGGCTTTCTTTCTCTCTCTCTCTCTCTCTCTCTCTCTCTCTCTGTGTCTCTCTGGTCAAATTAAAAAAATAAGTAAATAGGCTGGGGCCAGCAGGTGGCATGGTGGTTAAGGGCACTGGACTCCCACACGGCTGACTGCGGTTGAGTTCCAGACCTGGCAGCTTGCTTTCTCACTTTCCCTCTTTCTCTCTCTTGCTTTGTCTCTCTCTGGTTAAATGTAAATAAATAAATAAAGTTGAATAAAAGAATTCTTTAAAGAAATTAAATAAATAGGGACCAGTAGAGAGGAGATTGACCCCGTAGAAGGTCATTAGTCAAGATGTCTTTAGCACCTGAGCCTCCAACATTTAAAAATGAACCACGTGGGACCGGCAGTTGGCGTAATGGCTATGTCGCTGGACTCCCATATACTCGACCGCGGTTTGAGTCCCGGACCCAGTAACTTTAACTCACATTGGGTGCACGTGCGTGTGTGCCCAAGATTTCAAGAGGAGAATGGAGGAGAGGGATTGCGGTGTGGCCATCCCCCCTGGGGGGTGATTTCTCACCTTCTGTCTCTCTCTGTCTTTCTGGTGAGTGCATGCGCCTTATAGCAAAAAACCTCTCAAAAATAAATAAATAAATAAATAAAATTAAAAAAAGA
Organism: Tupaia belangeri chinensis; assembly: GCF_000334495.1. Taxonomy (NCBI): domain Eukaryota; kingdom Metazoa; phylum Chordata; class Mammalia; order Scandentia; family Tupaiidae; genus Tupaia; species Tupaia belangeri. The sequence goes on along the minus strand of NW_006160088.1, from coordinate 2,590,594 downwards.
AAGAAAGGAAAAAAAAGAACCATGCAAAGAGAAAGACTTTCACAACTCAGGGCTCAAAAGTGTGCGCAGAAGGACCTTATTCCGAGCTGTGAATCAGAGGTCTTCATTAACCCTCACGAAGCTGTAATGGCTTTTGGACTGGTAACCCTTTCGCTTTGCGTGGCTTATATTGGTTATCTACATGCAACACAGAGTGACAACGACCTCTGTGAAGCTATTGCGAGTGAGCGACACAATTACATGAGGAGGAAAACACCTAAGTGGGACTCGCAGCTCTGGTTACTGCAGACGAAGCTGCGTGGAGGCTCTGAGCTCTTCACACGAAGGACCTACTGAGTGCACGCCATGTTTCTTGTTCCAGACCATGCTGACGAGGAGAGAAGGGAACACTAGCAGCCAGGCCACGATAATAAACTGCATCTCATTCTCTTTCCACAGAAACAGTGCCTCCTATTTTTCTTCCATTAAATAAACATAAACATTTAAACATTTCATTTAAAAAGTCATTTTTTGATTATTAGGTTTTGTATAATAAAAAGTACTCAATGCTGTTACATTTGCATGATATTTTTTAATATTTTAAGATGAATCGTATCTTTGCAACTGTTAATACAGTTGAGTTTTGCTTTGCTATTTGCAAAGGAAATGTTGCTTTTCCTACCTGGCATAGAACCTGTATTTGTTTTGTTTTGTTTTGAGGGGTTGAGAACCTATATTTGTAAAATAAGAGGAATAGTCATTTTTTTCCTTTTCTATTTTTTGGGGGAGAGGTTTTTTTTTTTGTTTTTTTTTTTTTGTTTGTTTGTTTGTTTTTGCTATAGGGTACATGTGCTCACCAGAAAGACAGAGAGAGACAGAAAGACAGAAAGTGAGAAATCACTCCCCGGGGGGGTGGCCACACCGCAATCCCTTCTCCTCCATTCTCCTCTTGGGATCTTGGGCACGCACGCACATGTGCCTGGTGTGAGTTTAAGCCACTGGGTCCAGGACTCAAACCATGGTCAACTACATGGGAGTCTAGCGACATAGCCATTACGCCAGCTGCTGATCCCGAGATAGTCATTTTTAAACTGGAAGTCAACATTAAAGTGTGGTAAGTGAAAAACAAACAAAAAAAATAGGGACCAGCAGGTGGCATGGTGGTTAAGGTGCTAGACACTCCCACGTGGCCAATCACCGTTTGAGTCCTGGACCTCGTGGCTTTCTCTCTCTCTCTGTATGTCTCTCCCTGGTTAAATTAAAATAAATGAATGAATGAGTAAAAATAAATAAATAATTCTTAAAAAATAAGTAAATACAGTTAAAAAAATAATTATTTAAAAAGTAAGTGATTAAACACATTTTTTGAATACCTGCTCTGTGTAAGGAGTTATTCAAGGGCATCGGCATGAGCTTCGCTTACGTTCTCTCAGGAAATACGCGCAGACACCCCCATACGTGATGTGTGCTGATGGAAAGGGCTGAGAGGCGGTCGTGGGCGGGGCTTGTTATTACACGTCTGTTTAAAGACATATTTTGATGATTCCTTTTTACATCACATCCTTGTTGTGAGTAGTAAGATTAGGGGGCACGGCTTATCAGTATTATTAAAGCTTTTCTTTTTCTAAGAGTTTTTGCCTTAGGGCACAAGCTCTCACCAGAGAGATAGAGATAGACCGAGATAGTGAGAGGGAAAGTGAAAAATCACTCCCTAGAAGGGATGAGCACACCACAAAACCTTCTCCATTCTCCTGGTCCGTCAGCACTCACGCATGCGTGCCTGCCTGGAGTGATTGTCAAGCAACAGGGTCCAGAACTCAAACCAC
>NW_006160088.1:2587573-2588033 GCF_000334495.1 Tupaia belangeri chinensis | reverse complement strand
AAATCCCTTCTCCTCCATTCTCCTCTCAGGATCTTGGGCACGCACGCACACGCGCCTGGCGTGAGTTTTAAGCCACCGGGTCCGGGACGCGAACCGCGGTCGACTACGTGGGAGTCCAGCGACATAGCCATTACGCTAACTGCTGGTTCCCAAAACTAGATATTTTTGATCATGGGACTTAGATAAGTATTTCTTTCGGTGGCGGCTGTAACTTGGCTCCCTGGGAAAGGCAAAAGCTTCCTTGGCAGGGGCCCGTCTGGACTTGTGTTCTGACCTCGTGTATGTGCTGTCCAGGACACACGCTTGGGCACGGACCAGGAGGTGGAGCCAATGTCAGTCTCAACAGGAAGGCCCCAGTGTAGGGCTCCCAGGGCCCAGCTCTGCCTTCTAGTTTGGTCAGCATGGTCAGAATTGTCTGTCTGGGGGCTGGCAGGTGGCGTGGTGGTTAAGGGCGGCGGGT
>NW_006160088.1:2582424-2587436 GCF_000334495.1 Tupaia belangeri chinensis | reverse complement strand
GGGGGATGGCCATGCCACAACCCCCTCTCCTCCATTCTCCTCTCGGGATCCTGGGCATGCACGCACACGCGCCCAGCGTGAGTTTAAGCCACCAGGTCCAGGACTTGAACTACGGTTGACTACGTGGGAATCCAGCGATATAGCCATTACGCTAACTGCTGGTCCCAGGGTCCTAAACTTGAATAGTAAGGTTGGCTGTGTGGTATCCAGCTGCCTTAACAACTGGGCTGCAGAAATGGTGCAGTGAAAATTTTACTTTCTTTCTTTCTTTTTTTTTTTTTTGGAGAGGTTTTTGCTATAGAGCACGTGTGCTTGCCAGAAAGAGAGAGAGAGACAGAGAGACAGAAAGCAAGAAATAACCCCCCTGGGGGCAGGGGAGGATGGCCCCCGCCACAATCCCTTCTCCTCCATTCTCCTCTCAGGATCTTGGGCACACATGCACACACGCCCGGTGTGAATTTAAGCCACTGGGTCCGGGACTCAAACTATAGTCAACTACATGGGAGTCCAGTGACGTAGCCATTATGCCATCTGCTGGTCCCACCGGCCTCTTTTTGAGAGAGATTTTTCCTAAAGGGAGCAGCTCTCCAGAGAGACAGACAGTGACAGAGAGACAGGAAGCAAGAAATCACCCCCCAGGAGAATGGCCATGCCGTAATCTCTTCTCCTCCACTCTCCTCTCAGGATCTTAGGCACGCACGCACACGTGCCCAGTGTGAGTTTTAAGTCGCCAGATCCCGGAATCAAACTATGGTCGACTATGTGGAAGTCCAACAATGTAACTGCTATGCCATCTGCTGGTTTCAGTAAAAAATTCCTAAGAAAATGTATGATTGGTATAGTAGAATATGAAAGACTAATTTGATTATTCACTGTCTTGTAAATGATTTTGGAACACACAAATACAACCCAAATCTTTAGAAAGGCCAAGTTTTCAGTCTATTTTTATATAAGGTTTAACTTAGCCTTCTCTCTTACATCCTGAAAAAAAAAAAAAAGCAAAAACCTTTACTGAGATAAAAAGATAATTTTTTGTAGAGAGGTTTTTGCTATAGGGTGCGTGCGCTCGCCAGAAAGACGGAGAGAGACAGAAAGCGAGAAATCATCTCCTGGGGGTGATTTCTCACCACGAGTTTAAGCTACTGGGCCACACCATGAGTTTAAGCTACTGGGTCCGGGACTCGAACCATGGCTGACTACATGGGGGTCCAGCAACATAGCCATTATGCTAACTGCTGGTCCCATAAAAAGATAATTCAGTTCTAGAAAAACATGTTTACTTCACTTTTAAAAATAGAGTTATTTGGGACCAGCAGATGGTGTAATGGCTATGTCACTGGATTGCCATGTAGTCGACCGTGGTTCAAGTACCGGACTAGTGGCTTAAAACTCACGCCGGGTGCGTGTGCGTGCGTGCCTGAGATCCCGAGAGGAGAATGGAGGAGAAGGGATTGCTGCATGGCCATCCCCCCTGGGGGGTGATTTTTCGCTTTCGTCTCTCTGTGTCTGTCTGTCTTTCTGGTGAGCGCACACACTCTATAGCAAAAAAAAGAAAAGAAAAGAAAAAAACTCTCCAAAAAAAAGAACAAAAATGAGTAAATACAAGAATAAATAAATAAATGAATACCTTCATCTTTCAGCACAAAGATACATGAACTTACCACCTAGCCTATCTCTTGAATGTGGGAACATGTGTTTGTTCACAGCCAATAGAACGCAGCCTGCCCAGAGCCGAGAGAGCACATAGCGTTGTTCTATGCAAAATTCATTAAGTCAATTTCCTATATAAGACTATTTTGGTGCTTTCAAACTTTTGTTATTATAAATAAAGCTGTAATAAGTAACCCTGGCCATATATTTTTTCCATCTCTGTACACACATTTATAGTTTTCATGTTTTAGTTTTTCTATAGGGGGAGTGAAAGCACAAAATTCCCCCACGGAGCATGGACAGGCAGTCCCTTTTCCTCCAGTCTCCCCGAGCCACCAAGGTGCGGGACTGGGACCATACAATAGGCATGCGGCTATCCAGCTGCCTTACCACCATGCCACCAGCTGGTCCTACTTTATTATCATTATTTTAGGTTTTGGTCACAGGGCACATGTATTAGTCAGAGAGGAGAGAGACAGAGATAAAAAGCAAGGCATGATTTTCTATTCTTTCTTTCTTTTTTTTAAAATAACTATTTTATTTTATTTATTTATTTACTTATTTTAATGTGACCAAGAGGGACAGAGCATGAGAGAGAGAGAGAGAGAAAGCTGCCAGGTCCAGGACTTGAACCATGGTCAGCCATGTGGGAATCCAGCACCCTTAACCACCATGCCACCTGCTGGCCCATGATTTTCAAGCTCCAGGTCCGGACTTGAACCACAGTCAGCCATGTGAGAGTCCAGCACCCCAGTCACCATGCCATCTGCTGGCCCCTAATTTATTAACTTTTTAAGGATTATTTTCAATTTTATTTTATTTATTATTATTATTTAATTTGACCAGAGAGAGAGAGAAAAGTGAGAAAACAAGGCACCAGGTCTGGGACTTGAACTGTGTCTGCCATGTAGGAGTCCAGCACTTTAAACACCATACCACTTGCTGGCCCCATTTCTTAATTAAAATTAAACAAAATTTTTTAGAGATTTTTACTGTAGGGTGTGTGTGCTTGCTGAAGAGACAGAGAGAGACAGGGATAAATCACCCCCCCACACACACACACACATGGGGTATGGCCATGCTACAATCCCTTTTCCTCCATTCTCCTCTTGGGATTTTGGGCACGCATGCACACACCCTGGTGTGAGTTTTTTAAACTGCCAGATCCAGGACTCAAACTGTGGTTGACTACATGAGAGTCCAGCAATGTAACCATTATACTATTTGCTGGTCCCCCCATTTATTAATTTTTTAAAAGTCCACTTATTTTGGTTTTTCTCATGAGAGAGACAGGTGTTCTCGACAGGGCGTTATGGCTCTAGCCAGCCGGATCACAGGCACACACACGTGCACCTGGCGCGTTTCCGGTCGGCCCGAGACCTGACTGAGGTGTTGCATGGCTCTAGCATTGCAGAGCAGCGCCCTACTGCCTGCACCACCAGAGCCGGACCCCCAGCGCTTCCTTACTTTGGAGTACCTCTCTCTGTTTTCTAGCCATTGGTTCCCCTGCTGGCCTTTGAAACCACATGGGAATTAAAGTCTGGGCTTTATCATGACCTACAAAAACCCTCGGCAGTGCTTCCCAATCTTCCGCATGATGGCACACAGATTATCATTCTAGAGGGCTGGCAGGTGGTGGTTAAGGGTGGTGTGGTGGTTAAGGGCACTGGACTCCACATGGCCAACCAGGGCTTGAGTCCCTGACCTGGGGGCTTGCTTTCTCACCTTTCCCCTCTCTCTCTCTCGCTCTGTCCCTCTCTGGTCAAATTAAAAATAAATAAATATGGGGCTGACAGGTGGCATGGTGGTTAAGGCAGCTGGACTCCCACGTGACTGACCATGGCGTGAGTCTCAGACCGGGCAGCTTGCTTTTCTCACTTTTCTTTTTCTGTCTCTCTCTGGTCAACTTCAATAAATAAATAAAAAATAAAATAAAATAATGATAATGAATAAAATGAAAAATAAATAAATCAATAAAAATAAAACAATGACAACAAATAAAATGAAAAAGAAGTACATAAAAATAAAACAATGCTTTAAAAAAAGAACATCATAACATGGGTGGACAGATGAAGCTTTTGCCATCTCGGCAGAGGGAGCTCGGTGGTCCTAGGCTCTACTTCTGCGGATGGGGCTGGGAGGGGCCACAGCTGGGACCACGTGGAACCCCCACGGGGCACAGCATCTCAGAAGCTCTTCACTGGGGGGCCACTTCCCACTCCAGTGGACCTCTGCCCCTTCATTGCTGAAAGGACCTGCTTTTCTTTCTAGACCTCAGACCCAGCAAGCACGTGCTCACTTCGGGGCCATCACACCTGCTGTCCTCTCTGCTCGGCTGCCGGCCCTGAAGTGCACACAGACAGCCACGAATCCTTAGGCCACTGCTCCACGTGGACCACTGGGCAACCCCGCTGGAAGGACCAGCCCTCCCCTGTCCCTAGTCACACCATTTCTTGGTAACACATTTACCAAGTTTAGAAGCGATCTGGACACCATTGTTTCTCATCCCCCTTCAGAAAGTCAGGTCCACAGAGTCGGGGTGTCCTCTGTTTTACCCCCTTCCACACCCACGGTCCCTACTCTGATCTCGGAGAGTATTGGCTGTGACCCGTCAGTCCTGGCCACCCCAGGCTGACCTGTCCTCTGAGCCTACGTCCCGCAGCCACACTCCCCCATCCAGTGACAGGGCTGCAGGGGGAGCCTGGGCCAGGCCGACCGGCTGACCGCCCTGTCCCCGCTTTCCTCGCGGGCGCGGAGACCGCAGGACCTTATCTGCCCTCGGCACAGCCCAGATGCAGGGAGTCCGTCCAATTTAGTAACCCTATCAGAAACGGAAGTGAGGTTAGCTTGGCAGGAAATGAGGTCAGTTTGGCAAGGCTGGAGAAACGTCGATGGGGAAGTGAGCGGCGGGTCGGAGTAACAATGCAGGAGCAGAGACCGGGCCGCAGGAAGGGGGAGCGAGGGCGAGCTTGCAGGGCAGTCGGCCGGGAGGGACAGTCCTTGTGGACGTGACTGGGTGCGTTCCGTGCCCCTCGGGCAGAGTGTGCAGTGGCAGCTGCTGAGTCCTCCCAACCTGCAAGATAGACCCTCCCTCGGGGCTTCTGGAGGAGAATGGCTTTGGCCCGAATCAATGAAGACCACTTATTGGGCCGCCCCTAGCCTGTGCTGCACATTCGGGTCACCAGTCCTCACAGTAGCCTTGCTAGGTCTGCAGTGTCATCCACCTCACAGAGAGGGAGACCGACGTTTCAGGGACTAGAGGACCTGCCTCAGGGCACACGGTCCTCCGTGGTGAGGCAGGGAGGCAGCCTAGCCTCACCTTTATCCTAACTTAGGCCTCTTTTTTTTTTTTTTTTCTCGGT
>NW_006160088.1:2579758-2581957 GCF_000334495.1 Tupaia belangeri chinensis | reverse complement strand
GACGTGAACCGTGGTCGACTACGTGGGAGTCCAGCGACATAGCCATTACGCTAACTGCTGATTCCCTGGTTCCATTACTTTTAAATATGCTATAGGGCATTTGTGCTCATCAGAGAGAGACGAAGAGAGTAAGAAAGGAAGAGAGTCAGCCACCAGGTCTGGGACTTGAACCGCGGTCTGCTGTGTAGGAGTTCGACAACCCAACCACAGCATTACCTCCTGGCCCTGGGCCTCTTTTTCTCTCTAGACCAAGTGATGGGAAAGGAGTACAAATCCAGGACTCTAATGGATTATTTTCCAAGCAAATACTGATTTGAGTCTATCTAGTGGGGTATGCAGAGCTTATCGGTTCTGAAACACTGTATTTAAGTCCTTGGGATTATAATCATTAATAGATTGTGTAACAAGAAGAGAAAAGAGTCGAACTACAGAACACAGAATGGTTCTCAAAGAGCACATTCCAATTTCATGCATTACAGTCCATTGGAAGCTAATAGGTACACTGGGGCCAGGGGTAGGTGGTGGTGACGGTGCTGGATTCTTCAGGGACAACTTCAGATTTCGAGTCCTGGACCTGGCAGCTTGAAAAAACACTGGGTGCAAACCAGTTCATGCTAGAGCCCCGGGGAGAAAGCTTCTCTGTCAGATCTGGCCGCTGCAGGACTCTGAGGAGAGCTCACACCAGGTAGATGCCATCTGTCACCACGGGCATAGGAGTCCCCAACAAGCCCAGGGGCAAAATGTCCTCGTATATTATAGCCTTCTTCTCGCAGACCTGCTGGGAAGGGCACAAGAAGAAACACCTGGACTCTTGGGTCAATTTTGCCGAATTCTTCGGGAATGTTTGGAGAGATGGAAGACCGTGTCTGGAAGGGAAAAGTCGACGTTTGAAGCTATGGTAAAAAGTGACAAATCTCGTTATGACAGGGAGATGAGAAATTACGTTCCTTCCAAAGGACAGGAAGGGAAAGGAAAAGGATCCTGATGTGGGGCCGTCCGGTGGTGTGGCCGTTCCAGGCACTGGACTAATGGACCTGGCAGCTTACTTTCTCTCTCTCTCTCTCTTTCTCTCTCTCGCTCTCGCTCTGCCCCTCTCTGGTCAAATTAAAATAAATAAGTAAATATGGGGGCCAGCAGGTGGCATGGTGGGTAAGGCGCTGGACACTCCCACATGGCTGACCATGGTTTAAGTCCCGGACCTGGTGGCTTGCTTTCTCATTTTCCCTCTTTCTCTCTCTCTCTGCCTCTCTCTGGTCAAATTAAAAATGAGTGAATGAATGAATAAAGTAAATCAATTCTTTTTTTTTTTTTTGGAGAGGTTTCTGCTATAGGGCATGCACGCTCGCCAGAAAGACAGAGAGAGACCAAGAGATAAAAGCGAGAAATCAGCCCCCGAGAAGGGATGGTCATGCCACAATCCCTTCTCCATCCTCCTCTTGGGATCTTGGGCATGCACGCACACGCGCCCGGCGTGAGTTTAAGCCACCGGGTCCAGGACTTGAACCGTGGTCAGCTACATGGGAGTTCAGTGACATAGCCATTACACTAACTGCTGGTCCCAATAAATTATTCTTTAAAAAATGGGTAAATAAAGTTAAATAAGATAATTCTTTTTAAAAAAAAAAGAAGGAAAGAAAGAAAAGGATCCCGGTACTCCTAAAAGGCCACTATCTGCCTTCTTCCTGTTTAGCTCTGAACATTGCCCAAAGATCAAAAGTGAACCCCAGGCCTGTCCGTTGGGGATGCTCAGAAAACTTGGGTGAAACGTGACCTGATGTCAGCCAAAAATCAGCAACCCTGGGAACGGAAAGCAGCTCAACTAGAGGAGAAATACGAGCAGGATATCGCTGCACACATGCCGAGGGCAGAAGTGAAGCGGGAAAGAAGGGCCCTGGCAGGCCAACCGGCTTGGAGAAGAAGAATGAACCAGAAGAGGAGGAGGAGGGGAAGGAGAAGGAGGAGGAGGAGGAGGAAGACGAAGACGGAGGCCAAACAGCTGTCCTGAACTGTGTGTGTGCAGTACGTGTATATGCTCAGGTGATTGTTTTGCTGAGTGTGGCTGCAAGTGCAGCTCAGTATTAGCTTCAGTGTAAAAACTGTACAGATTGGGACCAGCAGGTAGCATAATGGCTGTGTTGCTGGACTCCCACGTAGCGGACCACAGTTCGAGTCCCGGACCTGGTGGCTTAAACTCACGCC
>NW_006160088.1:2569336-2579631 GCF_000334495.1 Tupaia belangeri chinensis | reverse complement strand
TTTCTGTCTCTCTGTCTCTGTCTTTCTGGCAAGCACATGCGCCCTATAGCAAAAACCTCTTCAAAAAAACAAAAACAAAACTGTATAGCTGATAAGATTCTTTGTAGAGAATACTTTTTTTAAGAATGCAGGTTGGGAACCGGCAGGTGGCATGATGGTTAAGGGCGCTGGACTCCCATATGATCCACTGTGGTTCATGTCCCGGACCTGGCGGCTTGCTTTCTCTCTCTCTCAATCTCTTTCTTTCCTTCTCTGGTAAAATTAAAATAAAAATAATAAACAAGGTTAAATGAAATAATTCTTTAAAAGAATGCAGAAAAAAATGTAGCTATTTGAGGGGCTACAACATAACAGTTAGATTTATAGCTTCCAATGTTGAATGTTCCTTAATATTTCATTTCTTGGCTGGTGTTCAGTAGCACAGCACACTCAGAGGAATTGGTTTCAGCAGTAAGTTTTGGGTTTCTTCTTTTTTTTTAGAGATTTTTGCTATAGGGGATGTGCACCCTCCAGGCAGACAGACAGAGAGAGACATAGAGACAGAAAGCGAGAAATCATCCCCCGGGGGGGATGGTCACACCGCAATCCTATCTCCTCCATTCTCCTCTCGGGATTTTGGGCACGCACGCACATGCGCCTGGCATGACTTTAAGCCACCGGGTCCAGGACTCAAACTGCAGTCGACTACATGGGAGTCCAGTGACATAGCCATTATGCTAACTGCTGGTCCCAAGTTTAGGTTTCTTAGGATGTTGCATTTTGTGATTTTTTTTTTCTAATTTTGTAATAAAATTGATTATTATAAAAATGAAAAAAAACACTGTCTGCACGTGCATAAGTGCCCAAAATCCCAAGAGGAGAATGGAGGAGAAGGGATTATGGCATGGTTATCTCCCCGGGGAGGTATTTCTCACTTGTCTTTCTCCAGTGAGCAAATGCATCTTATGACAAAAATATTTAAAAAAAAAAAGTTAATAAGCAAAAAAGGAAGTAACAGACTATACTGCTAAGTGAAGATAATGGCACCGTTACTGTAGATGAGGAATCCACTGGAGCTCATTAACCTGCTTCCTACACAGCTTTCCTGACCTTGTGGAAACAATGATGCAATCATAGTCGGAACAGAGGCCAAGTAAATTCTCATCCCATCCGGAGGGTACGTGGTAGGCTCATCCACCTCCCCATGTTTTCTGGATAATCAAAGCCACGAGCCGCCCCCCCTCTCCCTGCTCTCCAGCCCGAGTCCCACTCCAGGACCCTAGACTTAGTCCTAAGGGGCAGAGCGCAGCTGGTGGGGCTGTGGGGAGAGGTCTGCAAACCACCCACAGTCGCTCTTCACCGCTTGTAGGGACTTGTCTGAGAGTGGAATTGACAGAGAGAGACAGAAACAGGAGAGGGGAAAGAGAGGGAGCCAGGGTTCCTCCCGCTGCCCTTCAGGCGGTCTGTCCGGTCTGTCCGAGCTGGTTGGGCTGGGCTCCTTCCACTTGCAGCAGGAGAATGACTGGTTTACCTTGCTCATCCCAAATGCCTCAGCCCTTGGCTTCCTATTGGCCCTCTGTGGCTGGTGCCCTTGTTTCACGGATAATTCTACTCTGAGTGTGTGTGTGTGTGTGTGTGTGTGTGTGTGTCTCCACCCACTCTCTTAGGAAGCCTTCCTTTTTGCCGGTCTTCTCTCCTAACAACAATGTATTCTTGGGAATTGTAAATGAGTTTGTTTTTCCTTTTTTTAAAAAAGAATTATTTATTTAATTTTACTTACTTTTTTTTTCCCCCCCCTAATATATGATCAGAGAAAGACACACAGAGAGAGAAGGAAAATGAGAAAGTAAGCCTCCAGGTCTGGGACTTGAACCACGGTTGGCCATGTGGGAGTCTAGTGCCCGTAACCATATGACACCTGCTGGCCCTTATACGTTGTTTTTTTTTTAAGAATTATTTCATTGAACTTTATTTTGTTAAATTTGACAAGAGAGGGACAGAGTAAGAGAGACAGAGAGAGAGAAAGAGTGAGAAAGCAAGCTGCCAGGTCTGGGACTCAAACCACAGTAGGCCATATGGGAGTCCAGTACCCTTAACCACCATGCCACCTACTGGTCTGCACTGCCCCTTGAAGTTTTAATACTCAATTAGTTGAAATAAAGTTAGTTCTACATTTTAAGTCAATCTCGTATTTTTTTTTAAATAATTATTTTATTTTAACTTTATTTATTTATTTTAATTTGACCAGATAGTGTGGAGGGGGGGAGAGTGAGAAAGCAAGCTGCCAGGTCCAGGACTTGAACTACAGTCAGCCATGTGGGATTCCAGTGCCCTCGATCACCACGCCACCTGCTGTCCCCCCACCTCATGTATTAAAAATAATATATATATATATATTCTGAAACCGGCAGGTGGTGTGGTGGTTGAGGCGCTAGATTCCTATATGGTTGACCACTGTTCAAGTCCCGGACCTTGTGGCTTGCTTTCTTATTCTCCTTTTCTCTCTGTCTGTCTCTCTCTGTCAAAACTAAAGAATAATGAGGGACCAGCATGGCCACCAGTGAACCCCTTCCTCCAGCCCAGCAGCGCTCCAGGTCGGGGGCACCAGTACACAGACTTGCACGTTCCGAGCCACCTGGGCTGGAGCTTTGACAGCGCTTGCCGTGTGGGGCCTAGCTGTCCCTGAGCAGAGCTTTCCTGCTGTGCATGGAGCCAGCCATATTATGCTGGTCTTCATTTAATGTAACTTATTATTATTATCATTGTTTTTAAATTTTGCTATAAGACATGTGCACTCACTAGAGAGACAGAGACAGAGAGAGAGAGAGAGGGACAGTGAGAAAGTGACAAAGCAAGCTGCTGGGTCTGGGGACTCGAACTGTGATTAACCATGTGGGAGTCCAGCCCCTTAACCACCATGCCACCTGCTGGCCCACATGGTGCTGTTTTCATTCACATTTCTCTATTACTGCTGAGGATGAGTATCTTTTCATACATCGGATGTTTATATCTCTTTTAATGTATATTTTATATATACATATACATGTATACATATATATACACACACACATATATATATTTAATGACAGGGCATTCACATTCATGAGAAAGAGAATACGGCATCACCCCACAGCAAACTGGTAAACTGGCTCTGGTCATATTGCCACCCTCTTTCTTCCAATGCACCATCCCATCTGGATCCTGGGGACCGCGGTGTGCTCTCCAGAGGCCACCCCATAATAGGACCAACCACTTCCGGCTGCCAGGAGTGCTGCCCGCTGACAACTAACGCAGTGTGTGGCCTTCAGCTACGTTTAGCTGCTTTGCTAAGTTTAAGCCCCTCCGTGGGGGCGGATTGCAGCCATGACTGGTTATTACGAGGTCCGAATGCCCGTGTTCTTTGCCTCAGTTCGGGGCAGTTGTGAAGGGTCGTCCTAGCTTCAGAGCTCCCTGAGGGATTGCCGAGGCCTCTGTTTAATGCATCACACGCTTCTCTCTGGGCTGCATCCCGCTCTCCTCACTGCCTTCTGGCTGCCCCTGGGAGCTTTCCAATACACCACCTGCACGTAGATTTGTCTGTCTTTCTCCTGGAGTATCTGGCTCCGGCAGCAGGAGATAAATTAGTGGGTGGTGTCTTTTTAAGTTTAGTTTAGTTTAGTTATAGGGTGCATATACTCCCTAGAGAGAGACAGACAGGGAGGGGGAAAGTGGGAAATTATCCCAGGTAGGATGGCCATGCCTCACTCTTTTCCTCCATTCTCGTCTCTGGATTTTGGGCCCTCACATACAGCACCCAGTGTGATTTTCAAGCCAGCCAGTCTGGAACTGGAACTATACAGTAGCCATCTGGGAGTCCAACGCCTTAACCACTCCACCACCTACTGGACCACATTTTGCTGTCTTCTGTGTAACTCTGAATAATTTATAAGAATCTATTGGATGGCTTTGTGTTTAAATAGTACCATTAAATAGAAAATATAACATCAATATTGTACTTATTAAAAAATAATTAATTTTATTCTTCTTTTTTTTTTTTTAGAGAGAGATTTTTGCTATAGGGTATGTGCCCTCACCAGAGAGACAGAGAGTGACAGAGACAGAAAGCAAGAAATCATCCCCAGGAGGATGGCCACACCACAGTCCCTTCTCCTCCATTCTCCTCTCAGGATCTTGGGCACGCACGCACACGAGCCTGGCGTGAGTTTAAGCCACCAGGTCCAGGACACGAATTGCAGTCGACTAAGTGAGAATCCAATGACGTAACCATTACACTGTTTGTTGGCCCCTAAAATTATTTTATTTAACTTTATTTACTTATTATTTATTTTTAACTTGACCAGAGAGGGACAGAGGTAGAGAGAGAGTGGGAAAGCAAGCCACCAGGTCCAGGACTAGAACTGCGGTCCATCATGTTGAAGTCCAGCGCCCTTAACCACCACGCCACCTGCTGGCCCCTCTACAAACCCTCCACAAAGAACCACTCATGCCCTGCCCACCCCGCTGCCCCCCACCCCCAGGCTCCCTCCCGTAGTGCAGTCATGTCATTTCTCCACGCTGCCCCTCGAGTGGGGACTGTATGTGTCACATTTTTGCCCGGCTTGCTGTGTGTGTGTGTGTGTGTGTGTCGGGGGAACCACGTGGCCATGCAAGTTTTCTCATAAAGGTGGATTTTTCACTGCTGTATAAAAATGACAAAAAAGCAAAGCCTCGTCGAAGCAGAACCGGCATCTGGGAAACCGAGAGCTTTTGCCCCAGCCTTGGGTCCGGAGCAGGTGGTCTGGTTGCACCCCTGTAAAGAGGAAACTCTTGGGGGAAGTCTGCTTCATGACAGGCAGTCTCTGCCAGAACTGAAACCCGGCCCTGGGCTTCAGATTTCTAGGCAGTGCTCCTCCCAGCCAGGAGTCACCCTTCTCCGAAGTCTGAGTGTGTACTCCGAGTAGGATCTCCCCTGGGTGGGCACAGCGGGCTTGGTCTCTGAGGGTGGCAGATCACTGTCCTTGGAGGGGAAGTGAGTGGGGAAAGCTCTCAGAGCACCCGTTAGTCTGCGGTCACCAGGAGGCTGGAGCCCACCCCCTTCCCTCCAGAGCTGGCTTTTCATTTCTCTGGACTCTGATCTCCAGAAGCTTCTGAGAAAGACTATCCCACTTGTTGTTCTCACACATCCGCAACATTTCCCACGTGGGAGTCAGGATCTCCCAGTGGCCAGTGAACAATGAGCCACAAGTGGGCGGCTGGAAACTTCTCAGAGATGAGGAACTGCAAAACTGGAGTCCACGTTGGTTAATCCAGGGCCCCTGAGCTTTATTCTATTTTTTTTCTTTTAAAGTTTTTTTTTTTTTTTTTTTTTTTTTTTTTTTTTGCCATAGGGTGCATGCACTCCCCAGAGAAAGACAGAGAGAGCCAGTGAGAGGGGAAGTGAGCAATCACCCCCCAGGGGGCGGCATATCCACGTTTACAGCTGCAGTCACAATAGCCAAACAAGTGGAGCCAGCTAAGTATCCACCATGGCAGGCCAATGACCGATGACCGATGACCAGAGAAAGAAAAGGTACCGCCTGCGTAGAATGGAATCGAATTCGGCCTTCAAAGGGAAGGAAAGGACCAGCCAGGTGGCATGGTGGTTAAGGCAGCTGGATCCCACGTGGCCAACTGGGCAGTTCAAGTCCTGCACCTAGCAGCTGGAAAAACACACCAGGCCCGTGTGCGTGTGTGCACAAAATCCCGAGAGAGGCACAGAGGAGGAGGGACTGCCGTGGGGCCGTCTGCCCGGGCCATCGCTCTTTCTCTTTGTTTGCTACAGAGGGAAAAAATGAATCAGTCACAAAAAGATAAATACTGTATGATTCCACTTCTGCGAGGAATTGAAACAGTTACATTCACAGAAACAGAAGATTGAATGGTGGTTGCCACAGGCTCAGGGGAGGGAGAAGCCAGAAGTGGCGGTTTAATGGATGTAGAATTTTAGTTTTGCAAGATGAAAAGGTTTTGGAAACTAGTTGCACAACAAAGAATAAGCCTCCCACTACTAAACTGTGCACTTGAAAAACAGATAAGAGAGTGGAGCAGGCCAGTGGTGTGGTGGCTCAGGCGCTGGACTCTTGTGCAGCCAGCTGTGGTGCGAGTCCCGGACCCGGCGGTTTGAAAATCATTCCGGGTGGAAGCCGGGGGCGACCCCGGATTTGGGGCTAGGGCAGTACTCAGGGACTCTGCTGTGGCGGCTACAGGGCTGGCAAAATCCACCAGATTCCCTGTGGAAGAAAACTTTCCATGGGCCTACATCTCCGAAGCATATTTTAACCTTCATTATGTTGAATTACTGCATGGGTTGTTGGTTTTGTTATCTAGTTCCTTTTTTTTTTTTTTGAGAAGTTTATGCTATAGGGCATGTGCTTTCGCCAGACAGAGAGAGACAGAGAGACAGAAAGTGAGAAATCACCCCCCAGAGGGGATGGCCACGCCGCAATCCCTTCTCCTCCATTCTCCTCTCAGGATCCTGGGCATGCACACACACACAACTGGCATGAGTTTAAGCCACCAGGTCCGGGACTCAAACTGTAGTCGACTACATGGGAGTCCAGCGACATAGCCATTATGCTAATTCCTGGTCCCTACATTGGCACTTTGTTATGTGGGTCAGCCTCACGGAGCTCTGCGTTATACAGTCATTCCCAGTCTGGCCCCCTGATTATTTCTTCATGTTATTTAACCTCTTCTTCTTTTTCATGTTTATTTAATTTTATTTATTTATTCATTCATTTTAATTTGATGAGAGAGAGAAGGTTAGAAAGCAAGCCATCAGGTCCAGGACTTGAACTGTCGTTAGTCATGTGGTAGAACAGCGCCTTCACCACCATGCCACCAACTCTTTCTTTGTTTTTTTTTTTTTTTTTTTTAAGAGATTTCTTTTTTTTTCCTCTATAGGGAGCGTGTACTCATTGGAGGGACAGAGGGACAGAAAGTGAGAGATCACTTCTCGGGGTATGGCCACACCACAGTCCCTTCCCCTCTATTCTCCTATTGGGATTCTGGGCACGCACGCACACACACAGCGTGAGTTTGAAGCCAAGGGGTCTGGGACTTGAACCGTGGTTGGCCATGTGAAAGTCCAACGATGTAACCATTATACCACCTGCTGGCCCCAAATTTGGGTTCTTTCTTGGTAGGAAGAATTCCAGAGGTGATGTGGTCCCACACATCGAATCAACCGAGGAGGGGCAGCCTGTCCGCGGCTCACCACGGTGACGGTGTGTCTGCAGTCCTAGTCTAGGCCGTGGGTGCTGAGCCTCTTTGCTCAGATGCCCTCCTCCCTTGGCAGTTGGTGTGTAAACTACGGGGACCTGCGGAGTGAGCCAGGGCCCCTGTGTCAACACCCTCCTCCTGAGCCACATTTCACTGAGTGTTTTCAGCATCCATTTTTAGCTCCTGCCACTAATTGTTCGTATTTATTATTTGTCTGACATTTTACTGAGCAACTTATATTCCGGACATGTGCTTAGGATTTTACTTGTATTTTCCCTTTTTTAAAAACTTTTTTTTTAAAAGAATTATTTTTTATTTTAACTTTATTTATTTATTATTTTACAGTTTGATCAGACAGAGAGAGAGAGAAAGTGAGAAAGCAAGCCACCAGGTCTAGGACTTGAACTGCAATTGGCCATGTGGGGTCTAGCGCCTTTAACCACCACGCCACCTGCCAGTCCCTAATTACATCTTTTTTTCCCTGTTTTTGCCATAGGGTGCCTGGGCTCACCAGGGAGAGACAGGGAGAGACAGTGAGGAATCGTCCCCTCCAGGGGTGGTGGCCATGCCATGTACTCCCCCGGGGGAATTTCCATGTTACAATTCCTTCTTCTCCATTCTCCTGGGGTTGGGGGCATGCACATACAGGTGTCCGGTGTGATTTTCAAGCTGCCACGTCTGGGACTTGAACCAAGATGTTGGCCTTATGGAATCCAGCTGTCTTAACCTTGTGTCACTGGCTGGCCCTGCCTCATCCACTTTTTTTTAAAAAAAATTATTTTATTTAACTGTATTTATTTATTTATTTTCATTTGACTGGGGGAGGGGAGAAGAGAGACAGAAAGTAAAAAAGCAAGCCGTCGGGACTCGTACTTGAACCGTGGTCAGCCATGAATCCTAACCCTGACCCTAAGCCCTTAACTACCATGCCACCTACCAGCCCTGCCTCATCTACTTTTTCTTTTAAAAGAATTATGTTATTGAACTTTATTTTATTTATTTAAATTTGATCAGAGAGGAGCAGAGAGAGAGAGAGAGAGAGAGGGAGAGACAGAGAAGGAAAGTGAGAAAGCAGGCGGTCAGGTTGGACTCACACCTGGTTGGCCTCCTGGGGGTCCAGCGCTCTTAACTACCATGCGACCTGCACCCCCCCCCCCCCCCCCCCTCCCCCCCCTTTAAAGATCTCCGTGATTACAACCAGGCCCACCCAGATACCCCAGAACAAGCCCCACCCCTGTTACGTTTTGCTATGGAGCATGTGCTCTCACCAGAGAGAGACAGAGAGAAAATGAGAAAGTACTGCCCAGGGGAACTGACCATGTTACAGTCCCTTCTCCTCCAGTCTCTTCTTGGGATTTCGGGCACACACGCACAAGCGCCCGGTGTACTTTCAAGCTGCCAGGCCCGGAACTCAAACCACACAGCTGCCCACGTAGGATCCTGCCACCGGAACCACCACGCTCCCTGCTGGCCCCTGTGATGACCTTGTTTGGTTTCATCTGCAAAGATCCTGTTTTCAAATAAGGGTACAGTCACGGGGACTGGGGTTAGGACTTATCTTTTTGAAGGATATAATTAAATCCATAACGAAGGGAGAGGAGCCACATACATGATTTAGAATTCTTCTGCATAGGAGATTTGGCATTTCTCTCTTCATGTATTTAATCACCTATTTAGGTCAGTGTGAACTGCAGTATCGCTGTACTTATTTATGAGGGCCACACGCTGTTTTCCAAATTCTTTGGTATTTTCTACATAGGTAATTATGTCATCTGTAATTCCTTCCAATCTCCATACTTTTATTTCCTTTTTTTTTTTCTTATTGCAGTAGCTAGATCTTCTAGCACAATGTTGAATAAAAATGGGGGGGGGGGACCAGCAGTTAGCATAATGGCTATGTCGCTGGACTCCCATGTAGTCAACCGCGGTTCAAATCCTGGACCTGGTGGCTTAAAACTCACGCCGGGCGCGTGAGTTGCCAACTGCTGGTCCCAAGTTTTATTTATTTTTTTTGAGAGAGATTTTTGCTATAGGGTGCATGCACTTGCCAGAGAGACAGACAGAAAGCAAGAAATCACCCCCTGGTGGGTGGCCACGCCGCAGTTCCTTCTCTTTCATTCTCCTCTCAGGATCTTGGGGATGCATGCACATGCACCCGGTGTGAGTTTTAAGTCGCTGCGTCTGGAACTAGAACTGAACTCAGCTATGTGAGAGTCCAGTGACATAACAATTACGCCATCTGCTGGTCCCATCCTGTTTTATTTCATTGTGAGATTGAGAATCTTTTCATCTTTATTTATTTATTTAGACCAGAGACGGACAGAGTGAGAGAGGAAAGTGAGAAAGTAAGCCTCTAGGTTCAGGACTCGAACCATGGTCAGCCATGTGGGAGTTCAGCGCCCCTAACTACCATGCCACCTGGCGGCCCCTTTTAATCTTTTTTTTTAAAGAATTATTTATTTGTTTAATTACATTTGTTATTATCATTTAAAAAAATTTTGATCAGACAGAGACATAGAAAGAGAAAGGAAAGCGAGAAAACATGCTGCCAGGTCCAGGACTAGTATGGTGGTCGGCCATGTGGGAGTCCAGTGCCCTTAACCACCATGCCGCCTGCTGGCCCAAGAATCTTTATCTTTATTTATTTTATTATTTTTTTTGGGGGGGAGAGGGAGGTTTTTGCTATAGGGAAAGTGCACTTGCCAGAAAGACAGAGAGATAGAAAGTGAGAAATCACCCACAGCGGGGATGGCCACTCTGCAATCCCTTCTCCTCCATTCTCCCCTCAGGATCTTGGGCGCACATGCACATGTGCCTGGCGTGAATTTAAGACACCGGGTCCGGGACTCAAACTGTGGTCAACTACATGGGAGTCCAGCGACATAGCCATTACGCCAACTGCTGGTCCCCTGTTGTGTTTGATTTATTTATTTATTTATTTATTTATTTTATAGACCATAGATTAGTTTATTTTTCACACCCATCATGCCATGAATTCATAGGGAATTGGTTCCAGTAGCTCAGGCTCCTTTCCATTGGTTCTCACAAAGTGTGCTTCTCTGGGTGGAGCAGGCTGG